>NC_052504.1:9163710-9529283 GCF_014356525.2 Nilaparvata lugens
AAAAGAAGAAGAAGAAGAAGAAGAAGAAGAAAAAGAGGAAGAAAAAGAAGAAGAAGGAGAAGAAGAAGAAGAAAAAGAGGAAGAAAAAGAAGAAGAAGGAGAAGAAGAAGAAGAAGAAGAAGAAGAGAAGAAGAAGAAGAAGAATTAAGAAGATAAGGAATAATAAGAATGGAAAGAACAACAACAACAACAAGTAGAAGAAGAAGAAGAAGAAGAAAAAAAGAAGAAGAGAAAAAAGAAGGAGAAGAAGAAGAAGAATAAGAAAGAGGAGGAGGAGGAGTTGAAGGAGAAGAAGACGAAGGAGGTGGCGAAGGAGAAGAAGAAGAAGGAGACGTAGGAGGGTGGGTGGAGGGGGAGGAAGAAGAAGAAGAAGGTAAAGAAGAGTGATAATGAGAATAGAAGGACAAGCGTGAAGGAGAGGTTAGAGGAGAAAAAATGAATAATGAGTTCAATAGAGGTTGAGTATGATAAGAATGGACGATGATATTTGAAATTCTAATGGATTGATTGTACTGTCATGAACGGAAGAGTGAGTGATAGAAAGAGAGCGAATGTGCTCTGTGTGCTGGCGAAATTAAATAAGTCAGTGGAGCATTGATGATGGGGTTGAAGAAAATGAAGCAGAAGAACTTAAGTTATTATTAAAACAAGTAGAAGAAGGAGCAGACAGAACATGAAGTTTTTCATTGTTTTCCTGATTGCTCTCTTGATTTTTCATTATAGATTTGTCTATAATTATAGATTATAGATTTGACTTTCTGTGTTTTGAAATAGAAACGGAATTGAAATAGCAAGAGAGATAAAACAGGATAGAGTGTAAAAAAAAATAGTAAGCAAATCATTCATTCAATCAAGACGCCTGACGCCAACATCAGCCTTCAAATTCTCCTTTTCTATTTTCAGGGAATAAAATAATAATCAGGTCTTAGACCCTCGTCTCCAAATATAAAATATCAGTTAAATAGAAATATTCAGTTCTTCATCGAGAGTCACTCACAATTCTATTCTTAGCTGCTTCAACCAGTCTACAAATACTGAACAATAATTAATATTTGATATCTGAGTAGGATTGAAATGGTTAGCGGAAATCGGAAAAATAGTAAGAATTAGAAAACGAGTTTTCAAAAAATATGGAGGCAACGAAAGGAAACAAGATGGAGGAGTAAGGAACAGGGGTACTGTGGAGCTGGGGAAAACGACGATCAGAAAAAAATTCAAATTGAAAAAATGGAAAGACAATCGAAGAACGGAGAGGGAAGTACGAAAAATCAAAGGCAACGGAGAAGAGAGACTGTTCCAACTCGAAAACTATCAATTTTGAGCTAAGGGTGTATTTTAGTTGGTTTCTATGCACTTTATTCGGTGGAAGACTGTTCCAAGTCAAAACTCGTTCCAATTATTCTATATATCATGGAATGTTTAGTACTCCTATTTTGAAAACCGAAGCAATCATTCACAGGAAGACTGTGCCATTTCGATAAGAACAGAAAATAAAAAAATCGAAATCAAAAAATGTATTATTCTATTCCCATACGATAAATATACAACATCATATAAACAATATTCTCATATGAATGAGAATGAAAAAAAGGGGTTTCAAATTAAGTAGAGATAAAGAATATAAAAAACTCAAAATAAAAAATATCGTTCTATCCCCATACGATATATACAGCATCATAAAAACAATATTCTCATATGATTGAGAATGAAAAATATAAACTGAAAATAAAGGGTTTCAAATTAAATAGAGATGAAGAATATAAAAAAATCAAAAGATGTATTGTTCTATTCCCACACGATATTCAGCATCATAAAAACAATATTCTCATATGATTGAGAATGGAAAATATAAATAAAAATTTTTTATTGGCAGAAATATAAAATCACATCTTAGAAATACATAATAAAAGCAATACAAATTTTACAACATGGGAAAATACTATTACAAAATAAAATGCAATGTTGAGTATTTGCATCTCGAGGTACTAAACCTGTTTGAGATGGTGATATAAAATTTATTACAAAACTAGCGCCAAAATGTAGTTACTGAGGCCGACAGTCGCATATTATGAAGTGACACATATTACATAAATATTACATAACAGTATCGATTATTTATCAATTTTATTAGCTTCGAAGTGCATTTAAAAGATTGAAAGATAACAAGGCACCAGGAACAGATGGTATCCCAATAGAGTTTTTCAAAAATATGCCGGATGAATTAACGGAGAAAGTTTGTCGTTTATTTGATCACATATTGCAGAATGCGGATGTACCGGCAAACTTCAGAGAGGCTTGAGACACTTAGCGGTTTAAAGCAAGGATGCGTTTTATCCCCACTTCTGTTTTCTTTGTTTATAAACGATTTATGTGATAATATGGTGGAGGGAGTGTGGTTAGACGAGCTTAATGTGAAGGCCCTGCTGTACGCCGACGACCTAGTACTATTCGCCACTACGCCTAAAGCTTTACAAAGGATGATAGATAATTTGAGCGAATATTGCGATAGATGGGGATTAGAGATCAATACTGAAAAGTCTAAAATTATGGTATTCAGGAGAGGGGGTCGCTTGGCTAGTCATGAGAAATGGTTTTTGAATGGGAATAGTATTGAGGTGGTTAATAGGTATAAGTACCTGGGTGTCATTCTCACACCGAAGCTGTCGTTTTCAGAGCATGTGAAAGAACGTGTATCTGTCGCTAAGTTCGCAATTAATGGAGTTTGGAGACGTTTTATTGTAAAAAATGAGATTGGAATGAAAGCGAAATGGAAGTTGTATGAAGCTGTAATGAAGGCGGTGGCGGTGTATGGTGCACAGGTATGGGGATACAGGAATTGTGATGTGCTGGAATCTTTACCTAGATTTTTCGCGAAAAAGATGCTATCATTGCCGCAATCAACACCCAACTACATATTGCAGATGGAACTTGACATGGAACCAGCATTTCTAAAAGTTTTTAGGATGCATGTTGAATATATGTTCAAGGCACTAAATATGGCTGGAAATAGATTGCCGAGGAAACTGGCTGAAAGAATAATAGAGCATAAGACTTCTTGGTTTAAGGAATGGATGCGTTTGGATGTGAAGTATGGATGTAGGTTGGCAGGATGTGTGATTGATAATAGGAGTGAATGGAAGCGTGAGTTCGAATGTATGTATGAGAAAATGAAAGAGGAAAATGTTATGTGTAGTTTTCAAAGTGCGGCTTCGGCACAATTTCATGATACTTATGTCCTATTGGACAAGGAAAGAGGTAAAAGTTATTTGAATTTAAATTTGGATAAGAAGACAGTGGGGTTCATCTTCAAGGCACGTGGAGCTCTTTTAAATTTAAATTTTGGGCGCGGGAGGGAAGAATCTCAATGGCTCTGCTCTATGTGTAATTTGAGGCAAAGAGAAGACATAAAGCATTTCCTAGGAGTATGTCCTGTTTTAGTGGGGTTACGTAAAATGTTTCTGGGGAAGAATGTATTAAATGATACAGAAATGATGGAGTGGTTAAATGGAAAAGAGTGGAGTCTCTTAGCGCGATATGTGGAAAGGGCAGTTAGTATTAGAAATGAAATGATTAGGGAGTTTAATTATTAAATATAAAAAGGAAAATTACTGAGGCATTATAGTAGTATTTATTTCATTTTGTTCAGCTTTATTGATTTATTTGTTCTTTATGTAGCAGGTTCTTTATTTATTTATTTTTTCTTTATTTGGTTTCCAATGATAATTGTTTTCACAAAATTTCGAATTTCTTTTGTTTTTGTAGAATAGGCCTACCAACTCTGGCAGACAACCTTTATGGTTATGTCAAGTTTTTTGTCTCATGTTTTTATTTAGCACAATCATTATCTTAATTATATAATTTTTAATTGTTTATTTTGTAACATGATTGTAGTCTTATTATTTTTATTTATATTGAACAATATTTTCATATGATTGAGAATGGGAAATGTAGAGAAAAATATTCAGAAGAAAGAAGGTGGAAGAGGGAATAGAGAAGAGAAACAACAAGAGAGAGAGAGAGAGAGAGAGTGAAGAATAAGGAAGTGGTGTGAGAGAGTATGCAGCCAGCTACTGCAGGAGTGCAAACAACGGTATAGAGCCGACGGCACGTCTACACCAAGAATGCAATATAATGGTAGTCTGTCTGGATTGGATTCAATTCTTCTGCCAGTGCCATAATTTATATTAGTTGCCTGCTGTCTGCCAGTCTGTCCCAATTGTTTTATTATTCTTGTAACAAATTATTGTCTGGTGTGGAATGTGGATTGCTGACCTACCTACACCCACACATCTTGCATTTAATGAGCTGAACAAATAATAAATTCACGATCAGGCATTTCTGATGATCACTGGTTTTGTTCTGAGGTGTACTGGAAATTTGTGATTCGGTTCGAAATAGAGGGAGGAATTACAATTTTCTTCACTTTGTTTGTTATTGGTTGTTTCTTACATTCAGGGAATTAGAATGAAAAATATAATATTATTGACCGAGCGAAGATTCCGTCTAAGATTCAAGTCGACGGTTTGGCATTTCTCTTAATGTTATGTTTATATGTTGCGCATTTACGGCGAAACGCGGTAATAGATTTTCATGAAATTTGACAGGTATGTTCCTTTTTTAATTGCGCGTCGACGTATATACAAGGTTTTTGGAAATATTGCATTTCAAGGATAATATGGAAGGAAAAATGAGCCTCCTTCATACGTCAATATTAGAATAAAAAGCAGACTATAGAATTATTCATCATAAATCAGCTGAAAAGTGATTACACAGATGTGTGGAGAATATAAGGTCTATAGTTCCAATCAGGTACTTGTGAATGAGAATACTGCGTGAGGTCTACTGTTCACAGAACTACTAGATTACATCAGAACTTATGGGAATATTTTCAGTGTACTGGACTCGTACACTGGTACTGATGTGTGGAAATCCAGCTTTATAGTTATTAAAAGAATAGGAATATTCTATAATACAAGAACATTTAAGTTGAACATCATGTCAAATACATGTTTTTGTTTTTTTTTTAATTTGTATAATATTTTATTAATAATCCTCCCATAACTATACTCATAAGCCTTCATTATCTACAATATCGGGACACCGAGCTTCGCTCGTTATTTATTTATTGATAAACAGAACACAAATCTTTAAAATGATTCTGGAAGGATCAACAGGCTCAGCCCAAAGCTGTTTCTTCCCCGAATTTTGATTTATACATTATAAATAGTCCAAAAAGTAGGTTATGTTCCATACACTTGAATTCATGTCCAATTTTCAGTCCAAACATTTGAAAAAAAGCTCTAATTTAGATTGTTTACAAACAAAATTGAATAACAAAATAACACTCACTGATCACTTAAAACTGTAAGATAATGATTAACTTTGAAAATTATGATATACTCTAATTTAGAATGATATACCGTACCATGTCATGTTAACAAATCAGATTATTTTGATCAAATCGATTAAAATTACTAGATTATTATTTCTCGTGAAATAAGCTGATTGATTGCAAATAGTTGAACAGCAGAAAATAATTCTGTCTCTCTTCCACACAGGCACTCACTCACATCTTCTGTTATCGACAGACAACGAAATTATCTTCTGTTTTTCCAAGGATGAATAATTATTATCCTTTTCATGTCTTTCAGCGAGTTTTCCCAGGGATGAGACCTAGTGCAATCGAATTTCTATATCATGAACCTACTATGTTCCAAATTTCGTGAAAATCGTTAGAGCCGTTTTCGTGATCCGTTGGACATACTGTACATTACAAGAAATTGTTCGCTTAATATAATAGGATTTTTCTTATAACACTTTCTTGAACATCATTCTTATCGAAGAATTCAAGAGAAAGAAAATAAGAAGACAAATCTGTTGGGTTAGTTTGCAACGAAAAGCGATGAACAAAGTAGTTAATTAATGATTATCATGCAAGTTCACCAAAAGTAATAGTTTAAAACATAATATCGGCTCCATTAGCACTCATATGATCATAGTTTTCTACCGATTTAAATGCTATCCCATCACGGAAGACGGCTTCCACATTATCAAATGTAACTTTTTCCTCACAATAATTACTTATTTAACCGGTTTGTTGTGCTGCGATATCGGAATTCAACGGTGGAAAATAATACAAGATGGCGTGACCTTTTTTGTGTGGACTGCAGTCGGACGAAATTGGATGCAAAAGAACGGGCGATAAAAGAAGAGACACCAAGTTATTGCGTTTGGGTGCCAGATAGCCGGCGGCGATCCCACATTCAATTAAATTTTCAATTAGAAATCTCGGCTCCGTTAGCCTGTGCCACCTTTATTCTAACTTAAACTATCATCGTGATATTTGGACAGGATTCATATTATATTGAACAATTGGGATTTTTCATCTAATACGTAAGAGATACATATCTAACAGAGATGCGAATAGATGGAAATCAACAGCGGAGGAAGGCCAAGATAGATATAATCAAGCATTGAATTGAAATTTTTTCATGAATCGTTCAGAGCAGATGAAAGAGAAAATTCTATTGTACATTTCAAGATCAAGTAATGATTTTTATAATAAAGGGTTACCGAGATACATAGCTTTGAATATAGAAATTGGCCATTTTTTGTGTAATGGAATATGGGCTTAAGTACACTCAATAACAAAGTTTCCATTTTTCGACCGAATTTGACTTATGATGCATGATTTTGGACCGCCTTTAGGAGCCAAGATGAATGAAGTGTAGTACGATGAAATCTGAGCATTGTGAATATGTTGACTGTTGAATTATCGCGAAATAAGGAATCTATGAATATAACAAAATACAAACTAATTTTACATCTCTTCCATAATTCCACCTTAAATTAAAAAAAAAACTTTTATTAGTCTTCAGTTTTGATTTTTAAATTAAAAGTATAAGTAAATTAAAGATAAGTAAATTATCTTTGTGATTTTCTGTTAGTTGGTATTCATTAGTTAATACGTTGAATTATTCGAAAATCTCATGAATGATTGGGAAAGGATCATCATACTTTTAATATCTCGTCAAAAATGAGATGAATATTCTATTCTTGTGAAATAAGTAAGTAAATTATTGTTCAGATTTTCTGTTTATGGTATTCATCAATTAATATGTTGAATTATACGTGAATCATATGAATGATTGGGTTAGGATCAACATACTTTCAATATCGGGTCAAAAATTAAATGAAAAAATCGCGTCATAAATACAGAAATATGAAAAGAATCTTCTCTTATTGCCTTCATTCAAATCCCGTTCAAAAATTTCGCACCTAAAAACCTATTCAACGTTCCATCACAGCATACCAGTTGAGCAGATTCCCATGTGCTCAACATTGCAAATTTCGCCGACAGCCAATTGGGCGCCTAAAACGTGTGCGTCGCGCTCAATTTGCGCCACAAACAGTTTTGCCGCAAACAGGTGTGCAGTGCGCCGCGAACATTACCGCTCAGACGCTTAAAAACGCGCAAGTAGCTGCTGTTCAGGTGTCTGACGCTTTTTGTCCGTTTAAAATGTGTGTGAAACAAAAACGCAATCGATCTGAATCATTTCCGTGCAGCGGTTTTGTGGCTTGCATTGCTGATGAGGAAGTAGGTAGAAAAGGATGTGAATGTGAAAAAGGAGAAGGTTTATGAGGAAGCGGATGGTTTTTCTTTGAGGGACGAGTGAAAGAAGGAAGAGAAAAATAAGAGAAAATGAGAAGCGTAATAAAAGAAAAGGAGAAAACAGAGATAAGATGAGAATTGTAAGAATATGTGTGATAAGGAAGTAGGAAGAGAAGGATATGAATGTGAAAAGGAGGGAAAGAGAAGGATTGCTAGGCAGTGGATGGTATTGATTAGAGGAATGAATGGAAGAAGGAAAAGAAAACGAGGATGATGGTGGAAAATAAGAGAAAGTGAGAAGTGTAATGAGAGGTGAGAAGAAAACAGAGATAAAAGGAGGATTATGTGAGACGAGGATGTCGGATGATAAGGATATGAATGTGAATAGAGATGAGAAAGAGAGTGACTATGAGGCAGCGGATGATTTTTCTTAGAGAAACGAGTAAAAGAAGGAAGAGAAAACGAGGATTATGGTGGAGAATAAGAGAAACTTGATAAGCGTTGTAAGAGGGAAGAAGAAAAGAGAGATATTTCATTCCATTTTATTTCAAAAAGCCACCTACATCACTAGAACAGTTGGAAGAATGTGTGTAAGTGGATAGTTCAATTTTTTGTAAGGCAATAACGTTCTATTTGATTCGATTATAACTTAATATCAGAACACCGAGCTTCGCTCGTTATTTTTCAATAATATAACATCATAGTACCCTTTTTTATAAAGTTTTTAATATAAAATAAGAGGTTGGATACACTATTTATTTTACTCTTTAATACATTGATTATAAGAACCTATCAACCATGTTAAAGTCTTTTGATTTACTCAGTAATATCGGGGCATCGAGCTTCGCTCGTTATTTTTATTTATCGATAAACAGAACACAATTCTCTAAAATGATCGTGTTTATATTTTACAGCTGGCTATACGCCATCTTATGAATTTCGGGGATGCGATATTTTGAATTTCCACATACTCACTTTTTTACTATCCACAGCTGTTTCAGCCAAGGATGAATTACCCTTTTAATGTCGTTCAGCGAGTTTTCTCAAGGATGAGACCTAGTGCAATCGAATCTTCATAACATAAACCTACTGTGTTCCAAATTTTGTGAAAATCGTTAAAGCTGTTTTCGAGATCCGTTAAACATAAATACCCAGATATAAAAATAACCAGATTTATAAATACAGAAATTGCTCGCTTAATATAATAGGATTTAAATGATTCATAGAGGGAGAAAATAATGAAAAGAAGTGTTGATCATTAATCCTACAAGTAGAAAAAAACAAGAATTTCAATTTTTGCGTCTTTCTGGCTCCAAATTATGTAAAAATACCGAAACTTTTTTTAAAATAATGGTGATTTGAGTGTAATATCTTATATTTCTGAATAGTGATTGTAATAAGTACTTTTCTATCGCTTTTAATGATACAGCAACATCAACATCACCATGTTTTAAATGAGGATGTTTTTGAAGCAGCTTTTCTAGATGAACTCATATGAATAATCATCAGTTCAGATATCCAACCAAAGTACAGTTTTATCATATTTTCATAGAATAACTAGTTAAATATAAAGAAAATAAAAATCTCAGTACCCTTTTTTTTGAAAAATTTTATCACAACAAGTTTCATGCCATTTATTTTCTTTATATTTATATTACAAGTAGCCCTATACAGAAAAGAGATAAATAACTAGTTACCATATTAAGTCTGGAGAATTTAACAATATTTTTGAGCCCAGTCAAAATATTTGAGAAGTCCTATCATTCTAGTTGGTAAATGTTCACCATAAATCCCACAATAGACCACTGATACAAATCAACAAAACTAAAAGCTCTTGGATCGAATTTTATGACCATCAATCCCGAGTAATAGGGTCCTGCTGTAATACAGTTATCTCATCATATTGAATAATTGCATATTTTAGAGGGAGTATCAAGCTGCAAGACTGACGTGATATATCTCTGTGGAAAATCAGGACTTTAGACGCTGAGTAGTACCAGTTTAAGAAAGATTTAGTCACGGTACTAACAGGCGGAGGCTCAAGCCCATATGTCCAACTGATAACATTTAGTGGATATAAATTAGTGGGTGGTTATTTTTTATTGGATATCTCCTGTCTCACCGCAAGGCATGTAGTTTCTTGCTACAGTATCTCAAAACTGGTGAATATATGTGGTCAGAAGAATCAACTCAGTTATGAACGTAAAGGAATGAAACAAGCTTCGAATAGATGGCAAGGTGATAGAATACGCACGAAACAGGCTCTCTTATCAAATTTATTTGCATGAGAACTATTTGACATGAGTATCATGCACGGATACTAGTAGGCGTGAATTTAGAATAAGAAGAAGTTTAGTGAGAACTAGAATAATTGAAGTTTTCAAAGCTAGGTTTTGTAATTCCCTATTAAAAACAGAACTAAAATTCAATGGTTGGTAATTCAATAAAATTAATTGTGTGTGTGGGAATATTTCACTACGGTATTGATAGTATTCACAAATAGCCAAATTTCAACAAATCAAAATTAAAACACTGATAATATTTCCTATTCACAAATAGCCAACATATTGCTATTTTAGTTATAGCTATTAGCTATTGAAACTTATGCTCTTTAGGTCTACAGTTATGTTGAATGAAAAAGACTAAGAAATTGTCAAAAAACCACTGATTTATTGATAATTAGAAAGACCGGTTAAAACTTCTCTTTAGGTCTATAGTCATGTTGAATGAAAAAGACTAAGAAATTGTCAAAAAACCACTGATTTATTGATAATTAGAAAGACCGGTTAAAGCTTCTCTTTAGGTCTATAGTTATGTTGAATGAAAAAGACTAAGAAATTGTCAAAAAACCACTGATTTATTGATAATTAGAAAGACCGGTTTCGATTATTATTTAATCATTTAAAAATATTATTTATTATTTTTAACAAATTAATTTGACCATTTCAATCTCTGATAAACTCTATAGTTATGGTACGACTATACTTATGCTCTATAACGCATTATAGCTTTTTTCAACAAATAATTGTCGAATCTCGGAAAATGATATTTATATCCTTTATCATTAAAACATGATCGGAAAGATAAAGTTAGGTAGAAAAGAAAATGGAATACGGAGGGTATGGTGCGTGAGAAAATAAATATTTCGAAAAAATGAGGAATTAGAACGAAAGTGTGATGAAGAAGAGGAGAGGAAGATGGAGAAAATATTAGTAGGAACATTTGGAGAAATATGAGGGTATGAGGTGTGAGAAAAGAAAATATATTGAGATGAAAAAAAAAGAAATTAGAAGGGAAGTGTGATGAATAGGAAAATATGGATGAATTTGAATATAAATTCAAAAATGTCTTGTTATAGCATTATAACAAATAGCAGGAACTATCTATTCACAAATATATTTAAATCTTAAATGTATGAAAATGGACCAAATTTTAGGAAAGTGAAACCATAACCCTATTTCGGACATTTAAAATGTTATCTAAATTTAGGAGAGAAATAGTACAAGGAGTATCCTTAGTTTTTCTCTCCCAATCAGTGCTACTTTGTAAAAATTATGAATAAAAAAATAGTCTTCAAAAAAAATCTATTTGATTTGAAATAGCCAAATTTAACAAATCAAAATTTAAACACTGCCAATATCTCCTAATTTTGTACGCTTGTAGCGCTATTCCACCGTGTATGTCACACGTAGGTCTGTGAAAACGAGTGAAAATCTGTGAAAATCCCCATATACCATAAAGTACCTCAATGTTGAAAGTAGTGATTGACAGTAATTTCAGGAAGAACTGCATTGTAGTCCACCCTCCGTTTTTCATGCTTTGAAATAAATATTTCTTAACATGGAGACTATTACATTGTAGTCTACTGATAAGTGAAGAAAAACTAGATTCATAAAGTTCTATTTCTGCTGCGGTTAGAGTCAGAAAAACTGAAAATCTCGGGATAATTTTATAGGGTTGGCGGTGTCTGGCGCAGTAAAAAGGGGTGAACTGAACATTACACATGAAGATGGATCAAATGCTTATTTGTAGATAAAAACAACTCAGCCTAAACATAATATACTTTGTGGCTCATTCTGGATCAGATGGGCATATCATGGCAGGTGGCCAGCGATCAGCCAACCAATCGCCTCTAGCTACAAAATTGACCAATCGTAATTCCATAGTATGTGATAAAATGCAGGCCCAATGCACAGCTAAACTCTAAACGCACAACTGCGGTCTTCCTCAATGAAAATTCTGGCGATTACCTTCTTACTTTTTATCTTTTTCGCCTTTTTTCCTTGTCCTTCCTATATCTAACCTTCGTCTGCTGATCCTTCACCTCTAAAATTTGTGTTCCACCTCTACAAAAATCTTCCTCAATAAAAATTCAAATCAAATAAGGTTTCATCCAATGACATTACTTACCATAACAAATACCGTTACACAAATAATTATTATTTAACGAAAATCCTAAATAAATGCTGCAATTTATTTAGGATTTTCGTTGAATAATAATTATATATTAATTAGCATTTGAATAAATGCATTCTCTATTTGATTCCACTGTTACACAGTTTATATGATATTTACACATTCACACACTTTCTTCACATTTCTCTAGCCTACCAATTCACTTCTCCTTCTTCTTACTGTTATATAAATTTTCCTTTTTCTCCTATTTTTCTCAACCTATTCCCCATGCTCCTAATTTTTTATCATTTTATTTATTATTTTTACAAGACTGACCGAGAGAGGAAATCTGAGGATACTCCTTGTACTGTTTCTCTCCCAAACTTAGATCTCTTTTAAAAGTCTCGAAATAGGGTTATGACTTCACTTTTCTAAAACATTTAGTCCATTTTCATTCAAAAACTAGAACTTTGAATTTTGTCGGTTGAAAAAGTGGGTTAAAAACGATTATATTATTGTAAGGATCACTTTTCTAAAACATTTAGTCCATTTTCATTCAAAAACAACAAAAACTAGAACTTTGAATTTTGTCGGTTGAAAAAGTGGATTAAAAACGATTATATTATTGTAAGGATCAAAAATACTGAATGTCAACTGATCGTTTCCTCTTTTCATACGTCTGTTACTAAAAACATAATTTTTGCAAATTTTATAAAGGTGCGTACAGATATACGCGCCGCGAACATGAGCAATTCATTTTTAATCAGCTGATGCCTAGCTTTTTATATCTGTATCTTACCGTTTCTGTAAAAATACAGATATACCTAGTCAGCTGATTAAAAGTGAATTGCTCATGTTCACGGCGCGTGTATCTGTACGCACATTAAGATGCACGTTCTGCCTAGTACGCTAGCAAAATGACCATGAAGCAGGTGAATAGCTTATTGAGTAACAGCTCATTAGCTAATATTCCTAAAATTACCTATTTCGAATAGTACCGTTGATTCTAGCAACTTATGTACAAACTCTTCTATGTATTTCTCCCGTGATTGAGGCGATTAAGTAATGAACTATTGTGATTACTAACAACGTATTATATTTATGTTTTAAAAATCACCAACTAAAGTTGATTCGCTTGCTAAAAGAATATCCAAAATGCATAAATGACCAAGGCACATAATCTTAAGTGCTATCAACACGCTATTAACTTCTCGAAAATAGTATTATATTAATTTCACGGATAACTGGATTTTAATAGCTTCTATTCTGTATGGGAATAATATTACGAGAACTACCTCCATCCGTTTAAGCACTATGGACTAACAGTTGGCTTCATCAGTATGAAATTTGCTTGGAATTTACTATCCTCTGACTATAATTGCTATCTTTTTAGAAGGATTCACCTCGTATGATGAACAACTATTGATGAATTATGGATAGATTTGCACAGACAGATGTTGTACAGTGTGTAGCATAATTCACTGTAATTTCGAATAACGTACAAGAATGTTCACGGTACCTTGAGAATATTGTTGTCTGGTGAGGCTTTAGTTCTTTCAATCATAATAGGATGTAATGGGATCACCGTACAACATGTGGCAATAACCTGTGAAGGATATTATGTGCTGGAATAGGTTTTCTTTGCAAAAAAGAGGTTTCGACCTGTAGCTGTATTACAGTATCAAAAGGTGCTTTAAGTTACATGTTGTTTTACATGTACAGTAATATATCACCTATTCCCTATGCCAGTATACTATAATATTCTCTATCAATACCATAAAATACGTATTTTCTATCAGGGATAGAATATCATATATTGATATGAATTTGAAAACTTTAGAATAGATGGATTTATAATGTTTGATTCACAATCTAATTTTCATTAAATAGGCCGAAAAACACTAAAGGCCGGTTTCCGAGCTCGGGATGTAGGTAAGTTCTAGACTTTAAACAGCTGGAGTCAGAAAATTAGCTTTCCAAAACGGGGCGTAGTCGCAGATTTCTCAACAGTAGTCGTAGTTTTTATTTCCTCATTTCTATAATTAGAAACGTTTTTTCTTGAAGATGTTAAACATTCCTAAATAATTCAAAATAGCTAAAACTTTACACTATTTTCTCTTTATTTTGTGTTTAATTTTCTAGTTTTTTTTTTTTGAAATTTGATTGAAACGTGACTACGACAATGACTACGACTACGCCCCGTTTCGGAAAGCCAATTTTTTGACTCCAGCTGTTTAAAGTCTAGAACTTGGCCAAATCCCGAGATCGGAAACCGGCCCTAAACAATTTGAGATTCTTATTGGATGAAAAAGACTAAGAAATTGTCAAAAAACCACTGATTTATTGATAATTAGAAAGACCGGTTTCGGTTATTACACCATTGTCAATCTCTGATAAACTAAAACTAAATACAAGAGCAGCAGAATTTTATACTAGTAGCCGAGTACTGCTATTGGTCGAGGGCATGAACGCTTGTCATTGGCCTAGCTTGACAGTCTCCTCCCACTCAACGGTGTGACAAAATGGCGGCTTAAGCTACAGAATCGCCATGATAATAAAATTTACTTTCAGTACAAAATAAGAACCTGAAGAAGGAACAATAAGAACCTGATTCTTGAAGAACCAAGAAAACAAGTGTGAAAGATAATAAAACAAATATGTAAATGGAAAAACTATTGACTAATGTATGCTTACAATTTTATGATAAAACTAAATTCGTTATGTTAAAAAAAAATTTGAGATTCATTTCTTGCCTTGTGGAAACTGTTACATAGTTTTCCTACAGTTACGTAATATAAGGGACATCAGTGAATATTCATTTGGAAACTATAATAGTTTGAGCTCTATTATGATAATTTTAACAAGTGTTTCAAAATAGGACTCGCAGATGTAGAATAGTGTTTTTAATTATTGTTGAGGTAGGTGAATCATCTTCTTGTATAAAAATGGATTGAGAGATTGAAAGTGTTTCATTGTCAGGATGAAACAGATCATTAGTATATTTTTGTCGGAGGTAAAGGTCAGTGATAATGTTCTGTTACTCATCATGGTTACAAAAAAGGTTTGACAACTAGGAAACCAGACACCCGAAAACTCTCAGATATTAACAATGATGACATAAGATCTGTGACACAATGCTAATGTTGCCTTGACAATGTGAATAATATTATTATCATACCATTGTCATTTCATCCAGTTTGAAATAGTTGATTAATTCCTACCAAGGTTATCCAGTGATGATTTAGTGATATTATGGGTGGTACTTGGCATGAATATGAGTAATGTGGGCGGTAGATGTATTGTTTAGATGTTTTTGGTAAGGTGCGCTCGAATCACCAGCCCAAATATTGAAATTCGGATGATTATTTGGGACTGTAGTCACCAGGTGATGATATACTGATGTATCTATTATTAGCCTGGATGAGTCATGTCTTAAATGTTAGGATCCATTGGTAATTCAAAGTGTTAATTCTCTGAATGGTATTCGATCGAGAGTGAAGGTTGTTTTGCATATAGGTGGTGGAATGCAATTACATTCTATACTCTCTCGTTTGGTAAAGAGTTAGTGGGGAGGATATTTTTAATATTCTTTCCGAAGAATGGACATTGATATGTCCAAAGCTCCGCCAATTTATGTAGATGCATAACAATATAATTATCTTTTTATCTATAGTTATTATATTACAAATTGCTTTTTCATATCATATACAGTTCAATAATTATTTTGTTAGTCTATATTATATAAATTCATCTATAATTTTGCTGTATTGTAAGCTATTGTATATAAGTGTATAAGCCAGTTTATATTGTAATCTACATAAATAAAGTACTCAATCAATCAATAGGTGGGTGTCTCTTATCTAATAATTGCTTGTGCTTAAATTCTCTGAATGTAGATACTTGAAGCTATATTCCAACAAAGCGCTATCCTTATTGTACAGAGAGATTGTATTATTTATTGAGAGTGAAGATTCACAGGACTTGTAGACACAGTACCGGAACCCTTCGCTGAGAAAATGAATGAAAAATTCCTTCATCAAAAAGAAGAAATTACTAAAATGAAAAAAAATCCTGTCTCTTAACAAATTTAATATAAAGCTAAATTTTCTAAATTATCTCTCTGATTTGTTTTGAATGAATCATGCTAGGTGAATCTCTAAATTTAAAAAGAAATCACTAAAATGAAAAAAAATCCTGTTTCTTAACAAATTTTATATAAATCTAAATCTTCTAAATAATCACTCTGATTTGTTTTGATTCATGCTAGGAGAATCTCCAAATTTAAAAATCTATTGTAATAATTTAGTGGTGTTGGAGGATGACATGGGTATTTTCCAAGGATCAGCAGAAATGATTTATTTT
Organism: Nilaparvata lugens; assembly: GCF_014356525.2. Taxonomy (NCBI): domain Eukaryota; kingdom Metazoa; phylum Arthropoda; class Insecta; order Hemiptera; family Delphacidae; genus Nilaparvata; species Nilaparvata lugens. The sequence goes on from NC_052504.1 coordinate 9,180,080, forward strand.
TATATTGCTTTCAAAATTATCTGCATTTCATAGTTTTCAATATTGTTCTAGCTGTGAATTATAGAAGTATAATTTGCATTCTGGGATTGTATTTACTCAACTATTCGTGCTCTTCAATTGAATATCAATTTCTAGGTTCGTTTGTTCTAGATAAGCAATAATCGCTCTTATTCCAAACAATGTTACCTAGAATCTGAGAATAAATTTCAATTTCTATCTTCAAAAACTAATCTTAAAAATATTCTAGTATTCTATATAGAATTCACCATTTTTTATTTAGAAGATTTGGGTAGGAATCACAAGAGTATACTCAAATTATGAATGTTGCTAGGTGTGAAGCAATTAAGATGGTTAGAACTTGCAACTTGAATGAATTATATCTGCTCTGGTGAATGGTTTGATCACTCCGCCTTGTAATTTTTTCTTTCATGTTTGGTTTTGGAGCATCAAAATTTAAAAATCTACTTTGTGATAATGATTAAAAACTTAGAATTTTGTGAAGTGGACAACGAGCCTACAATACAACCTATATATATCGGACTATGTGTAACCTATGTGTAAATTTGGGAGAGGAATAGCACAAGGTTACCTTATTTTTTCTCTAACCTATAATTTTTGATTATGTACTTGTATCAATCAATAGAGTAGTATTAACAGTATTCAATAGTCATTTATCATTATTCTACCAGGCGCATAAATCACAGACAAATCATCCTCAGCAACAAAAAAGGAACACTATTCTGGCTTAACAGTTAGTTTTAGTAGTGACTCACCGATTAGGGAAGTCCCTCTCGCACAAATAACTGACAAAACCAACCTCAGCAAAAGCAGAGAAAAAACCATCAATATAGGTTTTCTCTGGCGAAAGAATAAAAATATTTCGGTGTGGAAACTAGATTTAGCAGTTACTCACCGACAAGGGAAGTCCCGCTCGCCGAGACACAGTTCGAGACAGTCCTGTCGCGTGGAGGCGGCGCTCTGCTTCTTGGTGTATCCACTGAGACGGTGACCCTGTACGCGGTCGAAGCACCAGGCACGCTCGCACGGCTTCACGCCCAGGCAGATCTTCTGCGCGTACGTCGTGAACACTGGGAAGTGAGATCTGGTCAGCGCCTCTGTAACAACGCACAAAATCAGATTAGATGCTAGTTTTGTAAGGGGTTGATGTTTTTTGAGAGCAAAAGTGAGAAGGTATCGCAAGAATTGATGTTTGAAGTTTTCAGCTCGAAAATTTCTAGTTTCATTCAAAATTCAGACTTTTTGAATAATTATTAAGTTACTGTTCTAGATTTTTTGATTCTATGCTCTAATAGTATCTATTTGATTAAGAAATTTTCTTGTTTATCTGAGTATTGAAGAGCGTAAATTTATTGTATTTTGAAAAGTGACAGTGACATAACCTACATTTTGATTTGGACAGTATAGTATAAATTGGAAATGGAACAGTTTGGGCATGAACCTGTTGTGCCTTTCCTCATGTTAAGTATTTGTACATAATGTGATAAATAAAAAAATTAGTATAGAGACATGATGAATTGATTAACGATATCAAATCTAATCAAGGTAGATGGGAACCCTTCAGTGAGGTTCACGTTATAAAGTTAGCACCTGATAAGCATTGGTTTGCTATCCTTGTCTGATATTAGACAAAGCAGATAGCTCTATCGCTCTCGACCTTCGCACCGTTGCCTATTTGTTTTTTTGTAGTATCATTGAGAAAAGATAACATAAGTAAATATCCCATGGTATAGGTCGTTTATGTTCCAATTATTACTATTAGTAATCAATCCACTGCTTGGAGTGAGAGTGCAATAACGGCACAGTATTTATAAATTTATTTTATTTGTTAGAGCAAACAATACACTAGTAGTTCTGTGAACAGTAGACCTCACGCAGTATTCTCATCCACAAGTACCTGATTGAAACTATAGACCTTATGGAAATACAGCAATAGACTGGCTTCTCCACATATCTGTGTAATCACTTGTCAGCTGATTTATGATGAATAATATTGGCGTAAATATTATTCTAATATTGGCGTATGAAGGAGGCTCCTTTTTCCTTCTATATTATCCTTGAAATGCAAAATTCCCAAAAACCTTCTATATACGTCGACGCGCAATTAAAAACGGAACATACCTGTCAAATTTCATGAAATCTATTACCGCGTTTCGCCGTAAATGCGCAACATATAAACATTTAAACATTAAGAGAAATGCCAAACCGTCAACTTGAATCTTAGACCTCACTTCGCTCGGCCAATTAGTCGGAAAAGAAAGAACAGGCTATTGCCCAAAACGTCTCCAATTTCCTAATTTTGTCTTGAATTGAGAGAGTATGAGAGAGTCCAGCGTCACATAGATTCACGGGAAAATATACTAGGATTATCGGCTTTAACATTGAAATTTGCAACATGAACCCCCTACAACATGGGATATCTTTTCTCTATAATAGTATGTTACGAAGATGGACTACCTGAATATTCAATTTTAACATGAAAATTCATAAAAACACTTCACTTACATACTTTTTAACAAATTAATAAGAACAATATAAAATCTTGGTAGTATCCTTTATTTTTGAAAACTTTAAAATAGTCGTTGAACTTAACAAAAATCTTAAAATGAAATTAATAAAGACACTTCACTAGCATGGGATACTTTTGAACAAATTAATTATTCATTTTTAAAAAGTTTAAAATAGTCGTTTAACTATTTTAAAGTTTTTTGAAATAGAGGGTAATGCAAGATTTTTTTTTATTAATTTCATGAAAATTCATTATTAAATTATGGAAAGATTTCTCTTGCTTAATAGGATATCATAAATATACCAGACTATAGACTATATCACTTGTGTTAATATTCACAGTGGATATCTTCCAAATATATTTGAAGCTATTGGGAGTGTTTGTCTAAAGGTGCGTACAGATTTACGCGCCGCGAACATGAGCAATTCAATTTTAATCAGCTGATGCCAAGCTTTTTATATCTGTATCTTACTGTTTCTGTAAAAATACAGATATAATCAGCTGATTAAAAGTGAATTACTCATGTTCGCGGCGCGTAAATCTGTACGCACCTTAATCCACGATCTTTTCAATTCTTAACTATTAGTAGATGTCCTACAAGGGTAAGGGCAGTTAGTGCCTTAATGATAATAATAATTTACATGTAAAGTTGTAAACATTTTCATCAACATTGAGATAAACTTGAACACTAATTTTTCACAAGCTGAGAAACATGCTAAATCTGGCCCTATCAATCTGATTTATTTTCCCCAAAATATAATTATCACACTAATATAATCACTTTCCAGGAACCTTCCAAGTTGCTAATTCCCTCTGCCCCATTAATGATTTTTGAAAGGAAGGAAGTTTGAAATTATCACGATATGGGAGTCTATGCCTGGCACGAGATTAAATCTGGCAATTTGAGTCAGCTCTCTTAATTGAACGATCTTATCGGAATGTTTTGACGATGATGGGCCAAATTCAAATTCGCCTGGGAACGTAATTATTGTGCTTGATGTTGTAATATTAATAATAATACGATTATTCATTCAGCTATAATATGATGTGTAAGTTGATGCAAACCGGTTGTGGAGTATCATTTTGTTACCATACACTTTGCTGTTGGTTACACGACGCATGCGCTGTGGCTAACGGTGATTGGAGTGATGAATGTGGCTGTCAAAGAGATAGCAGTGGATGCATGGGCGGAGATAATTATTGGCGTAGCACTGCATTTGCAGATTGACGATTTTGCCAGTCGATTTTGAAAGTAAACATGTCAGACATCACTCTTTCATAAGTTGGATTCTCTAGCATTTGCTTTCCTTCCTTTTCTACTCAGTTTATACTATTTCTTCATAATTATCGTTTTGTTTGATCGTAATTATCGTTTTCCTCCTGTTCATAACATTTCTTAATTTTCAGTTTTTGTTCATATTTCTTCTATATTTCTCCAAATAGATTGCGGTTTCTCTCATACTATATTTTTCTCTAATCGTTTTATCTATCAGCCCATGATATACGTGAAGAATATCATCTTATATTTGTATCGAATATTCTTTTAATTTTCATTTCATTCCTCAAACTCTTCCTCTAATTTTTGTCAAGATTCTATTGCTCCTTATAATCATCATCACTTTATTCTTTCATTCTTCATTCTCTTCTCTTCTGTCCCATCCCCTTGATATTCTTTCCAAAGAATGGACATTGATATGTCCAAAGCTCCGCCAATTTATTTTATTGTTATGCATTACAATATTATCTTGTATAGTTATTCCAAATTGATTTTTTTTATATCATTGTACAGTTCAATAATTATTTTCTTAGTTTATGTTATGTAAATTTACCTAAAATTTTGCTGTATTATAAGCTATTGTATAAGTTTATAAGCCAGTATATATTGTAATCTACATTAATTAAGTACTCAATCAATCAATCCCCTATTGCTGCATTATTTACTTATTTACTTATTTATTTATTTAAATTGTGTTCAAATACTCAACATGAGGAAAGGCACAACAGGCTCATGCCCAAAACTGTCCCATTTCCAATTTTTACTATACTGTCCAAATCAAAATGTTGGTTATGTCACTTTCACTTTTCAAAATACAATTTACACTCTTCAATACTCAGATAAACGAGCAAATTTTGAATCAAATAGATACTATTAGAGTCTGAAATTAAAAAATCTAGAACAGTAACTAAATAATTATTCAAAAAGTCTAAATTTTTAATGAAACTAGAAATTTTTGAGCTAAAAACTTCTCACTTCACAGAAAACTACATTATCCAACATTTATTTCTTCCTTGTTGCTGTTTCTATTCTTCCCACTTCGATTCTTGTTGATCTTCTCTTCACAAAATCCTCATCCACCAATCCCACATTCTCTTCTCCTTCTCTTTCTATTCTTCCCACTCCGATTCTTGCTGATCTTCTCTTCACAAAATCCTCATTCACCAATCCCACATTCTCTTCTCCTTCTCTTTCTATTCTTTCTACTCCGATTTTTGCTAATCTTCTCTCCACAAAATCCTCATCCACCAATCCCACATTCTCTTCTCCTTCTCTTTCTATTCTTCCCACTCCGATTCTTGCTGATCTTCTCTTCACAAAATCCTCATCCACCAATCCCACATTATCTTCTCCTCTTTCTATTCTTCCCACTCAGATTTTTGCTGATCTTCTTTTCACATCTTTCTCCCTCTCCTTATGGGGTTTACTCCGCATCCTCTCTTTATTTCAGGCTTCTGCATTTCCTCACATTCCTTCCTTTTTCTCCTCTCTCATTTCTGTGCACATCATATCCCCATTGTACATGCTCCTCTTCATCCTATCTCCTCTTCATCTTCTCTCCCACAAGCTTCTTGGCGAACTGGAGATGCTCATAAAGAAATTGAGAAGAAGAAGAAGAAGAATATTGACCGGAAGAAAAGGAATGGGCCCGGTTGTACTTGTCTGCCTGCTGGACGTGTGTCCTGTTTATGCATGAAATGTGGGCAAATAAATCTTGCTCTGCGCAAATTAATGTTATACCAGTCGGCCAGCATCGCAGACGTTCATCTGCTGCTGGTTCGCTTGAATTTTAATCATCACTGTCATCAAGTTTCAAAGTAAATTCGCAAGCCATGTCGTCATCGATGGTTTTATCGATTTTAATTGATTAGATGGTCATCCCTGCGGGTTTCCAGTGAAGTTCGATACATAACATAGATATACGTTTTTCTGTATCACAATTTTAAAATATTCATGCCAATGATGGTGTCCCGTTACCGTTGAAAAGGTGTGACTTCAACCACAACATTTTTCACTTTTCTATACATAGCCAATACCCAAGGGAGATAATGTTGATGGGAATTTCGACTGAAATAAGGATTGCTATTTATTGATGCAAACGTTACAATTCTGCCATTTATTCAATCATTTATTTCATTCAATCAGTCAGAAATCAAAATTACAATATAATAAGATTGGGAGAAGACAACAGGCACAGCCCAAAACTGTCTTCTCCCAACTTTTTACAAATAAAAGTTTCAAAAAAGAATGAGGTTATGATTGCACTTTTCACTTAAGAAGTCCAATTTCCACTTCAAAACTAATGACTAAACTAAAAATTTTAAATTTTGATTTTTAAAAACTAATTATAAACAAAAATATTCTACTCAAATCTCTACAATTTTGAAATTTTTGAGTTATTTTGCAAAATTTTGAGCCAGAAAAGAGACACAACTTCACTATTAGCACAGCTGATAAAGCTTTATGTATGCAAGTTTTAGTGTCCCGTTACTGTTGAAAAGGTGTGACTTTATCCACAACATTTTTCACTTGTTTATTGATTGGAAATATTTCAGGGAGCTAATGTTGATGAAAATTTCGACTAAAGTAACACAAGTAAAATAATGTTGATGCTAAGTTTCGACTTGGATACAATAAGGAATAGTGATATTTATTTTAATGTAAAAGATAAAATTTTGTCGTCAGGGATTAATGAAGGATTCTTTAATACAGAATTGAAAAAACTAATTAAAGGAAGATCGAAGAAGAGTATTAATAATTCAAAATCTTCAAATTATTATTCCTGGACCAAAAATCAAGTGACAAAGCAGTGTGTGATTACATAACCTTAACTTTTGGACAACATTAACATTTTATTAAAATCTTTGGAGAGAAATAGTACAGGCTCAGCCTAGTTTTTCCTCCAATGTCATAATAAATTATATATTCTGTAATATATATATGATTATAGTGCTTTATACAATAAATGAAATGTCTCCTCCTTTTTCTTCTGGTTCCTTCTCCTATCGGAGGTAGGAAATTATCACTGCGATTCTTACTTTACTAATTGCAACCCGGAAAAGTTAATGTCTGTTGATTGTTAATTCAAAATAGGCAAAATTAATATGAATTGAAACGTTGCTCGTTCAAAATAAATATTAAGGTGAACGATTTGAATAATACTGATTCAATATTTATTTTGGATTTCTTGAATTAATATTGAATCTCTTCACTAATATTGATTTGAATTACGGTTGAAGCAATTCAAGCATCTATATCCTTTTCATGAAGGATCCTCTGATACCTTGTAAACTACCTTGTATAGTTTGTATTCCTCCAAATCAATAGACTTCAATCTGTTTGAATACAATCGACTACTCAACAGATAAAATCTAACAAGACGAAACAAATCAAGTCGAACACATTGAAAAATAATAGATTTCAATTCTAGTGGTAAATACAATGTCAAGTGAATTTACGTAAGAAACACTGGCTCTCATCTCTTTTGATCAAGGATTCTTTGATACTTCTAACTTCTATAGTTTGTATTCCTTCAAAAACGTATATTGTAATATGTTCGAATACAATCGACTCCTGGACAGATAATATGGAACAAGACAAAATAAATTGAGTTGAATATATGGAGAAAATAAACTATGCTTTAATTAAGGAAATAACTGGCTTATACAAGTACGGGATAGAAAAATTATGTTCAACGCATCATCACGTCTGAACTACTGGACTGATTATCTTGAAATTTTTCATATAGATTCTTGAATAAACGAGGATGTTTATAGGCCTATTTTCAATTCTTCAATATTTCATCACGTCAAGTTTTCAGTTTGTCAAGTTTTAAAATAGACCCTTGCGGAGCACGGGTTACCTGCTAGTAGAATATATATATTTCGACTCTAATGGTAGATACAACGACAAGAGAACTGACTAAATAAACAGGTGTGGTGGCAACACTGTCGGACAGAATAACTCGATCTTGTGTGAAAGTATTAGAGAACATACATTTTCAGAATCTATTGATCTCTCTCCAGAACCATCTCAAACTGAACACGATTAGATTCCAGATTACGTCTGTTTTTTTTTCAGAATAATTGTGGTAATCCATTTAACGTGGAAAAAGTATGGAAAAAAAGTGACGGAATCAATGAAATAATTGATTAAATAACAATTTGTTTTCACGTCGTGTTGTCAACTTTGACGAGAGGGGGTTCAGTTGTAAGATGGTGACATGTTGATGGCTTCTATGGTCGTAAATCATTGGCGATTGGCAGTGTAGTGGCCAGAGTGTATTGGCGAGTGCAGTCACGTAGTGCACAGTGCCACTAATCCAGCTGTGAGCAGTGAGTTTAAAATGTATTCTAGATTATTCTTTGCATTCTAAACTCACTGGCTGTGGGAAGCAAAGCTGGCCTTCCCTTGATTTAAAATCAGTGAGTATAGAATATTACATTAATATAGAATATTACAAGTATTATTATATAATATAACGAGTTATTATAGAATATTACATTCTATACTCACTGTGTTTAAAATGGTTGCATTTCTAACGACTTTTGAGGAGTAGAGGAATATTGAAAAGTTAGGGATTCCGGTTTCCGAACTCGGGATTTAGCTAAGTTCTAAACTTTAAACAGCTGGAGTCAGAAAATTGGCTCTCCGAAACTCTGACGAGAAATTGGGAAAAAAGAATGAAGAAGAACGAACTCGAAGAGCTATGGAGGAGCATTGAGGGGAAAAGATGTAGGGAATTGGAAAAGATAGAGGGAGAAAGAGGATGGGGTAGATGAAGTAAAGAAAGAAGAATGAAGGAAGAGGAAAGAGAAGAGATGGTATGGGGTAAAGAAGAATGAAAATTTTTTGTTTAAAGTCTAGAGAGAGTATGGAGGGAAAGAGGGATGAAGGAGAATGTAAGGGAAGAGTTATGAAGGAGGGTTGGAGGTAGAAGAAGTATGGGAATTGGAGGAGATAGAGAGATAAGAAGGATGGTGGAGATGTAGGAATTCAGGGGAGTAAGACATGGCTAGAGGAGAAGATGAATAAATGGTTGAAAAGAGGAATAAACGGAAAGAGCTAAGAAGAAGGAAGTGGAGAAGAAAGAAAATTGGAGTAGATTGTGAGAGAAGGTGTATTGTGGGAACGAAGGATGAAGTAAAGGAAAATGAAGGGACAAGGAAGAGAAGAGAAGAGATCGGGGAAAAAGAATGAAGGAGAATGAACGGGAAGAGTTATGAAGGATGATTGAGAGGGAGAAAGATGGGAATTGGAGGAAATCGAAAATGCGTATGATGTACGAGAAGTAGAATGATAGAATGAAGGAAGAGAGAAGGGAAGAACTAGGGGAGAGAAAGAAGGAGAACAAAGAACCAGATTAAGAATTGGAAAAACTAGATTTGTGTGAAGTACAGGTTGAAGGCATCTCAAGAATGTCATCCGTTGAGAATGTTATGACTACTCAAATTATTGATACCTCTTCTCAGAAACTAGTCATTTCTGCTGAATGTCGATGATTCCATGATTTATGAAGGAAATCATTTCATCCAATCTACTGATTCATTCACTAAGTTTATCTTTCTTCACTACTAAATAGTTTACTCAATGGAATGTGGATTATTTCATGATTTATGAAGGAAATATCGAGTCATTTCATTTGATCTACAGATTCATCCACTGAATTTATCTTTCTTCACTTGATAGTTTACTCAATTGAATGTGGATTATTTCTTGATTTGTGAATGAAATACCGAGTCATTCTATCCAATTTACAGATTCATCCACTGACTTTATCTTTCTTCACTTGATAGTTTACTCAATTGAATGTGGTGTATTTCATGATTTATGAATGAAATATCGAGTCATTTCATTTGACTCCACTAAATACTACTGATTCGTCCAATAAATGGTTTACTAAATTGAATGTGGATTATTTCATGATTTATGAAGAAATATCAAGTCATTTCATTCAATCTAGAAATTCATCCACTAAGTTAATCTTCCTCCACAAAAAAATTTTCTCAATCAACCGCATTCTTCTAAAGATTTCCACGATTGAGAATAATGTAGACTATGGCATCGGGTTCGGTAGTATGCTTGTCAATAGATAAATAGATATTGATGACACAGATTGATATTTCCAAGATAAAAAATAGCCTACAATTAATTTTTATTTACAATAAATAGAATTAGGTTCAACTCACACTTACCGCGACTCACAGGTCGAGAAGAGAGACTCAACTCTAGACCAGTCGATTCTAGTCTCCGCGACTGTCACCATTTGGAAACACATGCTCTCTATTAGAGTCGAGTCTCTTCTCGACCTGAGTCGCGTAAGTGTGAGTTGAGCCTTAGAGTTACTCTCATATTATGGATATACTATAATATATTGATTAAAAGAGGATGAAATCGACGATATAACTTGAAAATAATTGAACCAGTACAATAAAAATTGTAAGTTTGCAAAGGTTCAAAGTTGAAAATTGAATTCTATAAGTTTAAAATAAAATAAAATTGTTGAGAACTAACAACTTATAATCGTGGCTAGAAGGCCCTGTTGTGGACCGCTTTTCAGCGTTTTTTATTAACAAAAATAAATGCATAGAACGAGATTGATAGAATATTTCCTTAGAAGGAGTTTTAGACAATCATGATCACCTCACACAGGCTAGGCCTTGAGCCGTAGAGGTGTATTTTGTTTCATTCATTCAAAGTTTGAAATTGTTATTGAAGTTAAAAAGTTTGAAATTGAAGTTTGATAGAAATTGTTATTCATTTATGAATGCAGTCTTGTAGAGAGGGGAAGTTTGTTGGATTCATTTATGACTAGGGGAAGGGTGAGGAGGAAGTTTGTAGGATAGAATTCATTTATGACTGTAGAATTTTAACATCATTATGTTAGATCATTATATTTATGAAAAAAGTACTATGCTTCGATGATGAGATACTGATTTTAGATACTGTACCATTCTTCGGATGAATAATAGTATATTTCGCACGTAGGGCCGAAAATGAGACTTTTCTGGCTCGAAATCGGTTTTCAAGTCCGAGGCCGTAGGCCGAGGACTAGAAAAGATTGAGAGCCGGAAAAAATTTTTGCCCATGGTGAGAACGTTATTTTTCGCCACACAGAAAAATAAACAATATAAATATGAGAATAATATTGTTTATTAGGCACTTCCGAAAGCAAAACAGGAAGGTCATAGCTCTAGCAAATCTGAGGTAATCTGAATATCAGGAAATTGTCCAAGTATTTTTATTTTTTATTCTGATTTGTCTAAATAACCTAAAAGATTATGTTCATTTATGTAAGAGGTTGAGTTTATACTTTTTATTCTTCCAAATGACAATAAGATGATATTATTATAAATGTTTTGATTCTTGAATAATAAACACAAATAATGAAAAGTTTTTTGATCAGCTGTTTTAGCACACTTGAAATTTGGCCAATCTGAATGTCAACGTCAACAATGCTTGTTGGCGTTGACTTCGGAAGTTTAGGTTAGAAGTTCTATCCTACTCTGAAAATCGAATTTGAATAGTTTATAATATATTATATCTTATCTGTATTTTATTCGTCCAAATAAAATGATAGTATCTTATTGCAGAATACTTATTCAATTCTAGAAGCATAAACTGATTCCGTTTCATAAACCATTCTGTAAACACGTTCACATCAAATCAGAATCAGCTGACTTCAAGGTTATTTTACAGCACTTTGGCCGTAAAAATTTTACCGGCCTGGTCAGAAAACAATAATTTTCGGCCTCCATATGACGCACGAAAACCAGCTCATTACATCCAAGTGGGGCGAAAAATCTTTTTCATTTCATTTCACATGTATAGGAGGAACCAACATGTAAGTGAAGAAGAACAGAGAGAGAGGCAAAAGTTTTCGATAAAAACATGCTACAGGTGAGCAACGAAACCAGCGTTTACTGTAAGCGACCGCATATTGCCATGATATTGCGGTCTCAGGCTCGGCCACCCGTGGTAATAATGTAACATCATATTATCTCATGGCATAGCAGTCGAGATGAACGGATTGAAATTGTTATTCATTTATGAATGCAGGGTGGCGGAGAGAGGATTTTTGTTGAATTCATTCATGACAAGAGGAAGGGTGAGGGGGAAGTTTGTAGGATTCATGTTGTTTGACTGTGGGAAGGAGGAGGGGAAATTTGTTGGATTTATGTATGACTGGGGGAAGAAGGAGGGGAAATTTGTTGGATTTATGTATGACTCTGGTGGAAGGAGGAGGGGGAAGTTTGAAAGGAGGAGAGAAGTGAGTAATAAATAAATGAATGAATATTATGAGGTGAGTCAGGTGAGTGTGCTTGGCCGGAAATGTAATACGAAGCTACAAAGTGTAATAATAATTCATGGAGGTGGAAGGCAATGAACGATCAGTGAAGATGGAGAGTGAAAAGGAGCGAAGAAATGGGGAAGAAGAGGATAGAAGATATAAACTGTAAGTGAGGAAAGAAGAGGAAAAACTGGTGGATGCAGTGGAGTGAGGAAGAAGGAGAGTATGATCGCGGTTACTGCTTCGGTTGGTTGTGGTAGTTTGATGGGCTTTTGAGAAAGGGAGATGGAATTGAAACCTGTGTATGTTGATTAGTAGAGATGGAATGAAAAAGGTTTATTGAACGTAACTTTGTAGTTTTGGGTAATTTATGAATAATAAATATTATTGCCAGTTTAATGAGTTCATATTACGAAATCGAAGATAAATTTAAACATGGTCATGTAAAAGATAAATCAGTAGTTATGTTGGGGAAAAGGTTTTATTGAAAGCAACTTTGTATTCTCGAGGATTATTAGTAACTTTGTATTCTTATGAATATTATTATTGTCAGTTTCTGAATTTTCAGTATAGAGATTAGGTTTGTACTGTCGCCACGCAAGACTATTAATTGTGAAAGATATGGTTTAGTGTTTTATCACTGTGTGTAAAATTTGATGGGAAATTAAAAGACTTACAAACGGCTGAACCAATTTCTAAAATATTAATAATTTTGAAGCAATGATTGGATAGTTTCGTTCTAAAAGAAGTACTTCATAACCTTTATACATAAAACTTATCAGGCTTTGCCTTTGTGGAAAGTTTTCATGAAGTTTATTAAAAAAATGTTGTATTTTCTGTAACTACGATATATTGCAGTTGGTTTCACTTATTACGATTAATTATTTATTTTCATCTGTGGTTTTATTCATGATTATTTGTTTGCAGAAGATATAACGTTGTTGTATGATTTGAATGTTTTGTACCCTGTTATCATGGATAATAAATACCAATTTGATTTGATTTATCAAACAATTTAGCAGCATACAGACCCATGTATTTCTCTATGCTATTTGGTACTACTCTACGTCATGCCAAGTTATATAATTTTACTCGAAGACCTTAGAGATGCATAGACTCACATGTCGTACTTGGAATTGAAATCCGCCATTGAGGGGGCAACCCATAAGATTATTACATACTAATGCCACCAATGCCTTTGTGATCTATAGTATTACAAATATATTTATATAATATCTTGTGCTAAAATACCCCAATGGCGGCCTTCAATTTCAAGTAAGAGCTAACATTGGGAAGGCATAGGCATTGTGGGTCTATATCTCTTTAGGGTCTTTTATTATATCTATATATTTGTAATACTATAGATTACAAAGGCATTGGTATGTAATAATCTTATGGGTTGCCCCCTCAATGGCCGATTTCAATTCCAAGTACGACACTAGCGCTGCATGTGAGTCTATGCATCTTTAAGGTCTTTGTAAAAATCAGACTATAGAATTATTCATCATATTGATTTTACATGATTTTCGTCTGTTTTCACTTGACAACGCGGCAATCAAATTGTAATGTCTGTGAAATGTTATTAGTGCCTGAACTAGAGCTATGAAGCCTCTGTAAACCCTACAAGATCTAATTCTAAATACACCCTACATCAAACAGAGTTATTAGTTGAGAGTGACTTAACAGAGAAACAAAATATGGAGAAAGAAACAAGATAAGAAGGAACAGGTGAAAGAAAGAGATGATTAAGTGCTCCACATCTTAATTTATATGCACAGACACCTGTCCAACACTTTTTTACTCCATATGCTTCTTCATTCTACTGCGAACACCTTGCATAGATAAGATATGAGTAAAGATTATGTCATGCTGAAGGTTTTATGTCATGTTTTTTGCGGTTTTGCCCACTGGAAGTAGGAAGAAAAACCAGAAAAGAAGGCGTAGTGGGATTCATTATGAATGATGACGGTTCAGATTATGTTGTTTTGCTGATTAAGGTAATTATGCTGTTTAAATAATGGCCGTGATTTAAACAATTTTCTTTATGTCATGGAGATCTGACCTGACTTACTAGTACCAGTTGATATGATTACTGACCTACGGATAGCAAGCAGTTGATATCATCTTTGGTCTTGGGTTGACAAAATCTACTTTGACCGAAATAATTGTTTACATAATATACAACCAAAACGATTATTACATTGAATTTGTAACTTGCTATTATAGAGGTCACTTTTCATGAACATTTGTTCTTTGTAAAATTTATCCAATTACTACTATAAGAATTTCGAAAATTATCGAAATATACCTATCAACCATCAATAATATAACATCATAGTACCCTTTTTTTGAAAAGTTTTTAATGTAAAATAACAGGTTAATAACACAAGTGATGTTAGTCTTGAATACATTATTTTAAGAACCTATCAACCATGTCTTTGTTTTACTCAGTATATAATATGAATCTAATTTTAACCAATTTCCAATCTCAATCCATGAATTTGAAAACGTCTCGGTTGATACTGTACCAATTTTATGGGCATTTATTCGAAAACCCTATGTGGATTGAATTGCATGGTAGTTTAATAACTACTTGTGTGTTTTAAATCAGCCGTGATCAATGATATTGAACAAATATGTTATGGAGTAGTAGCAGACTGTAAGGTTGATTCATAACTCCAATGTTGGTTAATTTTAATTAAGATCCAATGGTTAATGAATAAATATGGTATGGAACAGTAGTAGACTGTAAGTTTGATTCATAACTCTAATGTTGGTTAATATTAATTAGGATCTTAATGAATAAATATGGTATGGAGGATCAGTAGACTTTATGGTTGATTCACATTTGTTGATCCTATTGTGGTATGAATAATTACAGAATTACTGTGGAACGTATGAGTGATATGCAATTTTAACGGATCTTATATTACCTCATCGATGATCTGCGGCAAATTGATCAGTAATGCACTCTCAGTAGGCCTTCAATTGCTGGGAAATCTAATATGAGGAACGCATATTGCAGCATGGTTCACCGTTAAAACAAACAGTAATTACGTGTATGGAAACAACCAGAAACATTCATATATTACATGAGTATGGGAGGCGATTGGATCAGCTGATTGCTACTGACCAATCATAGATGAGTAAGCATCGGCCGGATATTGCCATAGTAAATTGTGATGATGGGATCCTTTCTTTGAAGCCTGCCCCGTAACCTACTCATTGGAGACGCTCCGTTATGTACTGTATTATATTATAGCAGAAGCGGCGGCCTTTCTTTTCTTACTCGATTAATAGCCGTAATTTATGCGATGTAACCCAGCGACCTCAGAGGCTTGGTCGAGAGTGATCCTCGAGTTTAACTAGTGGCCATCGTGCTTCTAAATCCATTGTTTGATATTTGTTATTGATAAATTTCGTGTGTGTAGTGAGTAGATCCCATTTTAAACAGTAGGAGGAAATTTGATGTACAAATAGAAATGTCCAAAGTATTTCGTCATCACTACTCATTTATGATTGGTACATTGTGTAATTTTCACGGCTAGTGTACTAGTAGTTCTGTGAACAGTAGACCTCACACAGTATTCTCATCCACAAGTACCTGATTGAAACTATAGACCTTATGGAAATACAGCAATAGACTGGCTTCTCCACACATCATTCTGTGTAATCACTTGTTAGCTGATTTATGATGAATCAAATCAAATAAAATTTATTTTCCATTTTCAAGACAAAAATACAATTGAATGATAACAATAATTCTATAGTCTGATTTTTACTCCAATATTGGCGTATGAAGGAGGCTCCTTTTTCCTTTTATATTATCCTTGGAAAGCGAAATTTCCAAAAAACCTTGTATATACGTCGACGCGCAATTGAAAAAGGAACATACCTGTCAAATTTCATGAAAATCTGTTACCGCGTTTCGCCGTGAATGCGCAACATAAAAACATATAAACATTTAAACATTCAAACATTTAAACATTTAAACATTTAAACATTTAAACATTTAAACATTTAAACATTTAAACATTTAAACATTTAAACATTTAAACATTTAAACATTTAAACATTTAAACATTTAAACATTTAAACATTTAAACATTTAAACATTTAAACATTTAAACATTTAAACATTTAAACATTTAAACATTAAGAGAAATGCCAAACCGTCGACTTGAATCTTAGACCTCACTTCGCTCGGTCAACGATTTATCAATAATTTCCGAGACATTTTTGATCATAATAAACAAATTCCTGATAATTACAAGGTTCTTCTATAATATAATATTAGTATATTTGGCAACTTTGATGTGGAGTATGGTACAACATTTTGGAGGTATTTCTGACGGAAAATGAACGTATTTTGAACGGAAAACGAACACAGTTTGTCATTAAAAATAGTTAATAACGGTACCGGCACACAATAATCTATTATTGAAATCGAATGTTCTCAGACTAAATATTTGGAAAGAATAAAATATTCATCAGTGCGTATTAAGGGAAGTGATTTTAAATAATAACAGTCATGTTTGAAAAGTTATGTTAGAGGTGTTAGAGGTGTATGTTAAAAGAAAGTTTGAAGTTATGGTCATTTAAAAATCGTCCATTATTCTTGGGATACTGTATTTATTTTATTTATTGTACTAGATCATTCGAATGTACTAAATCGGAGTATGAATTTGAAAAGAGAAGCTCTATAGATGAGCACAGTAAAAATTAATTTAGATTACTACAAAAATAAGATAGAAAGATAGGCATAGAAGAAAAAGAATAGATTAAGTTTAATTTATTTTGTGATTTAGTAATCTAGATTACTACAAAAACAAGATAGAAAGATAGAAATAGAAGAAAAAAATAACAGATGAAGTTTCCCTCTTAATGAAGGCACTGTATCGATTGATTGAATGTTGATTTAACGATTGTTCATTATTGAGTAATTGGTTGGTTGTTTTGTGGGTTATTATTTAATTTCAAGACATCAACATTCGTTAAATTTTATGAATAATTGTAATATTTGCATCATATTCTATTTTTCATGACACATTGCCAAGCATTTGTGCAAAATTTACATTTATTGAGAATGAATTAATGAATAAATTTATTAGCTGATTGTTTCTCTTAAATGTTGAATATAGAAATTCGTTCTGTCTAAAGATATTTTTAATCAGTCTCTCACTTCAGACTACATATCTCTTTCATTCAACACTAAATATAGAAATTCGTTCTGTCTAAAGATATTTCTAATCTGCCTTCCACTTCTAAGATGACTACAAAATCATCTTTCATTCAGCACAACTATATAAGGAATATTTGTAAACCCAAATATATTTCGTTCTCCATTCAGCCATAAAAATGTGAGATACCGCGAGATAGCCTTCATAACGGGAGACACTATTTCTTGTAGCAAACTGTAGCTGACAATGGTCTTGCCGCACCTTATGAGTTGAGAGGGGGGATTTTATGAGAACGGTGGATTAGCATGGCGGGGGGACCGATAAGATACGCACGACACGTGGGTGATAATGTTGCATTAGGAAGCTTTCGGACAACGGCTTCAAATTTTTCCCACAATAGTCACTGCGGTTTTCGCATGTCTTCATGCAGGAAAATTGTCGACTATCATGTATAGAGTCTGATCATGATCATATAATATATGCTCAATATGGATATTGTGGTGTTATGAATTCAGCCCTCATTACCCACGCGAAAGGTAGTGGACAAAAGTCAATAAAATGCTTTAATCGAAAGTTGATAAAAGGGAAAAAATAGAACGATATACGGATGATAGTTGAAGTTTTATCCAAAATTTAGAGTTTTTGAATAATTGTTTTTAATATTGTGAAATTTAGTTATTCATGATGTATATTTTCAATTGAAGGTTTGTTTTTTTTTTGAAGTGTGAATTCTTTATACAATTCATACAATAATTACATCATCAATAATGATAGGGAGAAAAAAAAGGTAACCTTTCTATTTTTCTCCCAAATTTAGATAAGGTCAACATAGTCCGAAATAGGTTGAGTCTTGAGTTGTTCACTTCACAAAATTGTTGTTATTTTAATAAATGATAGTAGTTAAACCTAGATTATGATTTTATTTATTTATTTATATTTTTTTTACAGAGAAGCACTGATTGGGAGAGAAAAACTAAGGATACTCCTTGTACTATTTGGACTGTAGAATAAATTTGAAAAGGGTAGTTTTGGGCATATGACTGTTGTGTCTTCTCATATGAGTGTACATGTCTTTAAAAATAAATCAATGATCAAGATAATAGAACAAATTCTGAATAATTCAACAAGCTTATAGAATCCTCGCGCTCGGTCACATCAAGTTATAAACTCGAAATAGAATTGAGTCAAAAGTAAAGAAAACTGTTTCAATTCACGTTGATTTCTTACTTTATTGGTTTAGTAAACTTCTTAGAGCCAGTTTGTTTGTAGTGAATAATGATGAATTCACCAATTCCAAATATTTCATCACTCTCCTGCATTATAATTATTATTAAAAGTGAACAGAAATTGGAATGTACTTAATTATATGTTCGCATTAATTACATCAATCATCCACATGGCGTTGGATTAAATTGATATTAGAACGTTTAGGATTTGAATAAATAAACATTGAACTGTTGAAGTTGATGAAGCAAAGGAGGAAAGTTGTTGAGGGGTGGGGGAGATGCAGCTGTCAATCAAAATCTTGATTATGCTAAATAGTGGCTTCACAGTGCAACGAATTAGTAGTGTTGTGGAAGGTTGAACGGAATATTGATGAGTATATTAATAATGCGGGAGGAATCGAATCAGATGCAACTTGCGCAGATGTCTTGCAGTTGGATAGATGCAGAAATGCAGGGCCGAGTTGTATAGTTGCATAGCTGCAGTCAAACAGGTTTATTAAAGCCGGGTGCAAAAAGTCTATGCAACTTTTTCAAGTGCATCATTTCGCTGGAAGAGTCATGGCCTGTCAGAACCAGAAGCTAATCTGCTGTGCAGTCGGAACAGATTGGATTTATGCCTCAGTTCAGAACAAGGGCTGGTGTTGAAGGTTGAAGGAGACATTCTTGTCAAAAAGTAATGTGGAATTTTTAATGCCGTGGTTGGAAATGAGATTAGAATTTGATTATAAGATAGGATCACTAGAATTAGAATACTTTGAGATTATAGTAGGAGGGAGTGATGTGATAACACAATAATTTGAATCTAAATAATTTGCACGGCCCATAGGGGACCTTCCTCCTATTTAACTAACCTAACCTAACCTGCCCTAACTCCTATTAGTTATTAACTGCAATAATAGTTAATAATGTTTATTAATTTAATAGTTAAAGTTTGTAATCATGGTCATGTATTTTTTAGAAATATTTAATTTTATTTTTAGAGCTTAGTGTTTACAAGTTTGTGTTGCTTGAATGGTTCCAAATTTTCTTAAATAACTCAATATTATTCGTTACAATTGGTAATTGAGTGGAATATTTCTAATTAATTTATTAATTCAAGCCATCTAAATTCAAAATTTATAGTTTTCATTTTTGTTTTGGACTGAAATTTTATCAAAATTGTACACGTGAAATTCAACCTTATTTCGGACTTTTTCACCTATAAATTTGGAAGAAAAATAGCACAAGGACTATCTTATTATTTTATCTTTCAATGTTATTACATTAGTGTAATTGGCAATGTAAATAAATTAAAAATAAAAATAAATGATAATGAAATAAATTATAATATCAACATAGGCTACTAGGTTCATAGTCAGTTATGTTATAATGCTGTGAATATATTGAGTTTTATTGCTGTCTATAACATGTATTGTGTTGTTTTTTTTTTTGAGGAATAAACAGTTTGATTTGATTTGAGGACAAAATATATTGAATTTGTTGTAGAATTCTTGGAGAATGATACATAAAATGATCATGTGATAACACAATAAGTTGAGGACAAGGGCTAGACGAGGCATTGATTGATGAACGATAGAGAGAAGTTGATAGAAGAATTATGATGAAAATAAAGTAATATAATGTATCAAGTTTATAGTTTCAGGATAAGATTATTAGAATAGACTACGTGGGGATAATTTGTTGAATTATGAGTTTTAGAAGAGTTGGAGGTGATGTAAAACGGAAGTTAGGCGAAGATAGAAAGTTGATTCACAGGAAATGAAAAATTGATTGATTTTTATTTGATGCTCTTGGTTTTGCTAAATGTATTGCACAAAACAGCATTATATCAAAGTAATAATACAAATAAACAAAATATAATTTACTACAAAAAGAGAATATACAACAAAGGAATGTGGCAGATGGAAATAAATTTGAAATTGCTTTTGTTCAAATGCAAATTAATTATTAAAAATGACTATGATCCTAGTAGCCTATGTTGATATTATAATGTATATAAAATACAATTTCTAAAAATACATGACCATGATAAACAAAACTGTGACTGTTAAATTGATAAACATTGATAGCTATTATTGCTGTTAACACAAATAACTGTTAAATAGGAGGAAGGTCCCCGCATGGGCTGTGCCGAATAATAATAATAATGAATAATAATTTTAAACAAAATAATGCAGTAACAGAAGTCTTCGGGGTGATTTACAGCATTTAATTTGGATTTTCGTTTAAGGAATGTGGGAAAATGACGTAAAATAGTGAAGATTAGATTGACTAAATTGATTTGTAGAAAATGGAAAATCTGAAAATGTAGATGTAATGTTATATATAGTATGTATGTAGTAATAGTGAAGAGGATACGATGTGAAGAAAAATGTTTAACTTATATAAATATAAGTATTATATTTAAAGTATTAATTTTATATTATTAATTTGAAGTATTATATATCTACTTATCAATATTTAAAAATCACAAATTGAGAACAATTGTGGCACAAGCTAAGAAATTCTGTGTTTTGATATCAAATTGAAGTGATAGGTCATCACTATTTCATATCATATTTAAACTCCAAATTTGAGAGAACCTAATCTTGACCTGTCCTAAAAAGAAGCACTTTATGAGTACATACTTGCAGTATGTGACAGTGAACTACATTGGCCTCGAAAAGAGACAGGAAGCGACTGGCAAATCTCATTTCCTTCTTTCACTACTTGGTCATTCATCTCAAAATCTATTAAGATTTTACTTTCAACCGAGTGCACTGCATACACACACACACACACACACACACACACACACACACACACACACACACACACACACACACACACACAATAAAGCTGAATGCAGGTCGATGCAGTGCATAGGATGCACCGGAGACACGACCGATGCACTTTTCGCTAGTGGAGTCGGCTCCACTACATTTATATAACACCTAGCCAATCGAGCGGAAGGCGCGGAAAACGGTACTAGTCAGCTGTGTTTATCAGAGGGACAGAGAGAAAGAGTGTGTGAGAGAGAGGGCAACTTCAGTGGGTCACCAGCCGACCCAATGATGGGTGGAGGTTATCTATGACCGCTAATCAAGGCCATAGCTCACAGGTTGTGTGTGGGAACAGCTCGGCTGTATTGGTTACTAAACTCTTTATCACTTTCGTTGTGTTTATCGTTCCACATTTATTACTATATCCAAATATATTGCTATTTATTCATAAATTATTACATTCACACAGAATCATACAAGAATGTTTGGAAATGAAAAAAATGGGATTGTGGAATAGTATCACGAACTTATTAAAAAGTTAGATACTGTCATGTGGTACCATAGGTGATGAAACATGAAAGAAACTCTTCATTAAATTCATGATATATGTCATCTTCAGTGTTTAGCATAGCACCATAAGTGTTGAAACATATATTTAACTTTTCAATAATTTCGTGATATTATTAGACAATAATATTCCTATTTTATTGATAATAATGTGAAATATTTCATCCATGTTTGGTTTTGAAGCATCCAAATCTAAAAATCCACTTTGTAGAAATAATTAAGGACTAAAAATTTAGTGAAGTAAACAACTACAAGACAACAGACAACCTATTTCGGACTATTTGTAACGTTATCTAAATTTGGGAGAGGATTAGCACAAGATTACCTTATTTTTTCTCTCCCTATCATTTTGATGATGTACTTATTGTATCAATCAATAAATAGAGAATATGCTAGAGTTTCATTAGTCGAAAGATGTGAATTTATTACTCATATTCATTAATTCTCACTTCAATTAAATATTAGATAATAACCTTCTTTGACATACTAAGCCGCCAAGACTTTCGTTTAATCTACAGAAACTAGTTCTGAATAAATACCATTTCAATCAAAACTCATTAAACTGCATAAACTATTCCGATTAGAGAGGAAATGGCAATTCCTCTCTCCGTTCTTTTCTTTTCCTTTTTCCTCCCCATAAAGAATAGCAGAATGCATTCACTCTCCTTGTCCTACACAATTATTCTGGAAATTAATCTACTTTTCCAATGTTGATTTCAATTTAGTGTCACGGTCTGCTTGCCCAAATAATTGCAATGAATATTACTAATAACTTAGTTGATTATTGTGAATAATTCATAACAATAAAACTTGCAATCATCAATTTACTAAGCCTACTTTTATTGAGATTGCATTTGCATATTTAATTTCGAAGTTTATCTAGTGCCCTGATTCCCATCCATAGAACTAGTTCTGGCATAAATAAATATTTCCAGTGAAAGGGTAGAAATATGGACGATATTATCCTCCCATTTTCTTGGAATATCATTTTTCTTTCCTTGAAATCCAGTGGCTATCTTGTGGGAATCCAATATCTTTGCTCAGTGGAACATGTATGCTCTAGTTTATTATAGTGAAGAGTTCTTGTTTATTTTCCTTCATTAGTTTCTATAAGATTTTCTGTAGTAAACGAATATCTAATCTGTATCTGATACCTCATTTGTATCTTGTAAACTCATTTTGATAATTGGCGAGCTGAAAAATTTATATTTAATCTTCCTATTTACTTTTTTCCGAATGGGAAGCAGTGATACGCTCTTCAGAATCTGTATATTTCAGTACTTTATGGTGTTAAAATTAATATTATCCGAATTCCAATCGGTTTCTTAAAGTTCTACAATACTAGTAAAGTACAATAATCACAATAGAATTCACTAAATCTTTTGTCCAAGTCTTTTTATCCCTTCAGGATCCAATTATACTATTCAGAAGCAATAACTAGTAGTACCATCTCACTATTACCGCAGTCATGTTTGATAAAATTCTAGTCCTTCTATCATTCCAGGTGGGTACCGGATCACTTTGCAAGTTATAATATTGCATGTTATCATAATTTTCTATAATTTCCTGTTGTCAGATTTGAGTTTCAATGAAACTCCATTCCAAATCCGGCGCAGCTTCATTCGGAAATTTTCTTTTGTAAATGTATCATTAGTCCAGGCAACGAAGACATAATAGGGTAAAAAATGCATGTATAAGCCAAAATTGGTACAGTTGTAGGGGAAGGCTTCTTAAACAACATACTAAAAGTACTGACCGGTGGGGGAGGTGCATTTTTCCGGTTTTTTGTGAATAACTCAAAAACTATGGCCTCCAGGAAAAAGGTTGTCATTAGTAAAATTAAAATTATAAATGAAATTTTTAATCAATTAATAAATTATTAATTTATTTATTCATGATACTACAACGGAAACAACAGGTAATAACCCAGATATGCTTCCTTACCACAACAATAAGACTCGTATAAAATTTATAGAAAAGATAATAATACTAATGTTTGAAAATAAAAAAAATACTTAAAACTCTAAACATTATAGCATTTTTGATTTTTTGTCCTCTTTCATACTCTGATCATACAACTTAATCTTATTCTCACTGCAAAATTCTGTAAAAATCCATTTTTTTCTTGTTCAGCTCTTGACAGAATTCAGAACGGTTTCTTCTCAATCGTATTGTTTCCTCAACATTGTATTCCTAAGCGAAACTCGAAAAACGATTACAATTACAGTTGTTCGACCACTACATACGTGATGATAGCGATCAGCAATTGATCGTTGGCCCAACGACAATAACTTTGATGCTTTCTATGACATGTGATGAGAAACACTGTGGCCGGCCACTCATGACCTGCAATGCCACCGATATGGAGAGAGTTCACGCGCGAATTAAACGAATTGAACCGATGACCGTCTTAATAATAATTCGGCCTCCAAATCCGTTATAAGTGATTGTGATTGTCAACGCATCTGAAGACGTCTGTCTGCTACGTGTTTACTATTCTCCTGCTATCGATTTCCCCCTGGCGGCTCTGCTCTGACAATGGACATCCATTCTTTCGACTTCCTTATTCTTCTCCCCACCTACTTTCATGTTTTTAATTTTTCTCTTCTTCATGTACTGCGGATTTTTTCCTGCTGAGTTCGTGCGCAACGAACTGTCGTCATCTCTAAATGCAAAGTAATGGACATTGCATTGCAGTCATATTATATACATACCATCTATATAGGGGCGCCCGTCCTAATTTAATCTAGTCCCGGTTCGAGTTGTGTTCTTTTTCTGTGCATAGGCATTCCTAATCCCACGAACGAATCGACTGTTACACGTGAAATTAATAGTTTTTGCATCAGCATGCTCTTAATAGGTAGTATGTAGGCCTGTAGGTGGGCTGCGATGTTTTGAGCTAGTTATGAATAAGAAATTGTTTTGTAGCTAGTGTAACTTCGATTGATTTGGGATGAATCACTACCTCCGTAAACAAAGCCGTAGTGTATTCGTGTGACGTCAGCACAGGTAAAAGTCCTAGACCAATAATAGCTGATATAGATCAGCTGAAATCAACGAATTTTTATTGGTGTAGGAGCCCTACCTGTGCTGACGTCACACGAATGCACTACAGCTTTGTTTACGGAGGTAGTGGATGAATTCACTTTACTACATTTCAATAAATTAATCTGGACTGTAGTAAAAATTTGAGAAGAGACAGTTTTGGGCATATGCTTGTTGTGCCTTCTCACATAAGTGTAATAAATTGTACATGACTAAATAAATGAATGAAAAATCTGGTGTAGCGCACTCACACAACTTTCCTTGCTGTTATGAAAATTGATGACCTGTCGCTAGTGTTCACGCGCATCTCAAGTCTACACTATTCTAAGATCTGAGCCAGCTGGCGACAGCAAAATAACGCTGGAGACACACGAGGTCTGCTATCTCTAACTTCATAGTGAATTAAATCATTCACTATTAAATCATAGAATCAACAGTTGCCAACAGTTTGCAATTGTATAATCACATTTCTCGAATTTCGAGCTTATTTTCAATTTTAGGTGGAAATGTTACTGAACATTAATTGTAGAGATTTTTATGTTCAATCTTTTCCATTTGAATATTTTGTTTAAATTGTATCTGAAGTCTGATAATTGGGAATCTAAAATCAAACTTTGCATAGATGGGGCGGAGCTTCTGGAATTTTTACAGATATGGGATTTGTGGCAATTGATAGAGCTTATCAATGACTATTTCAGGTATAAATTTTATCAAAATCGTTGGAGCCGTTATCGATAAAATCGCGAAACCCCTGTTTTTGACAACATTTTCGCCATTTTAGGCGCCATCTTGGATCACATTTTTTGTGTAGTTGAGAAGTTGATATTGTGGTAATTATTCATATTGTATGAAAAAGACTAAGAAATTGTCAAAAACTACAGATTTATTGATACTTAGAAAGACCGGTTTCGGTTATTACACCATTGTCAATCTCTGATAAACTAAAACTAAATACAAGAGCAGCAGAATTTATACTAGTAGGCGAGTACTGCTATTGGTCAAGGGCATGAACGCCTGCCATTGGCCCAGCTAGACAGTCTCCTTCCACTCAACGGTGTGACAAAATGACGGCTAAAGCAACAGAATCTTTCATCTTAATAACAGAATTTGAAACTTGTCAAAAGCCTTGTCAAAATCTTATTACTTTTTCACATTCTATCCTTATTATGCTTGTATGTATCTTGATGCTGATGACAACATTTTAAAATATGTATCATAGTCGAATAATCTTGATATCTCTTAGGATACTTTCCATCTTTTTATCTTTTACCCTTAAATGCTATTATTTCTCTATTTTTGTATCTTGAGGTATGGCGTGAGCTGAATTGTTTTGTTCTCACATCACATACCTACTAGCCAAGTCATACTCTGGGATTGAGGGCGTAATTTGGATCAGATGTCTGAGTCCTGACCAGACAGACAGACGGACGTGTGTCTCATGACCATGAGGATGAGTTGTGGTGGGGGGGAGCATGCCTGGCTTGACCCCAACTTCACACAACAATCATGTCCGCGAATCATAATAATAATAACGGTAACTGGTCGACTTACTTAATCGTCTTATTCTTGTCGAAATCGTGAGAAAACTTATTCCGTAATTTTTATACCTTTTTCTTCGTTCTTCATTGTTGCTGCTCATCTTTTGCACTAACCTCTTCCGATCCTCTAACGTCCAATCTTCTTTTTCTTCTTCCTCCTTTAATTTCATTCCAGATTTTCTAGACTTCACCTCAGTTCTCATTTCCGTGCTACTTCTACATGTTGTTATCTTTCAATTCCCATATTATGTTTCTATAATTTTTTCTATGTAGTCCTATAAGTAATTTTCAAATATTTTTCTTTCTATTTCACTATTTTTTCTTCCTTTTCTTCACTTTTTACTTCTTATTTTACTCTGTTGTAGTTCAGACACTGTGTTACTTGTAAATATTTGAAAAAAACACTTACTTTTCTTGGAGTATTGAGGAATGCATTTCACTCCTGAAGAGGAGCTTCATCAGCCTCAGGCTGAGTGAAATGCATTCCTCAATACTCCAAGAAAAGTTTTGTTTTTTTTTCAAATATTTACAAGTAACTCAGTGTCTGAACTTCAACAGAGTAATTATATAGTGTTTCGTCATGGAAAGCAACATCTAAATTTAATGAATACATTGGTTTTTCCAATTAGACAGATTTGATTGATTGATTGATAGTGTTTCGTCATGGAAAGCAACATCAATCTTATTTTACTTCGCTCTTCTTCTTCCTCTATTTTTCTTGTCCTTCCACCTTTCTGTCTCTCATGCCCTCATATTAACGTAAGATCCTGCATTTCTTATTGTTAACTTCTCTCGAAATTGTTTGTGTGATATTGTTCCACTAAATTCTCCTAATTTACAAAATATCTTCATTCTCTCCGTTATTCCATGATCTAACATTCGGAAAGGGAACAGTTTTGGGCTAGGCCTGGTGGTCCTTTTCTAATCATGTATTTGATTCTTGCATTGGTTGATGTAAATAAATAAATAAATGAATACATCTACACATTTTCAAGTTGTGCATTATTTTCCATCTCGTTCAGATCTTGAATCCTCCATTTCAATTTTCCATTCTCTTGAAGATTTATCAATTTTTTGTTGATCCTTCTATTCTACGTTGCCAAATAATCTCTTTTTTATCATACTTTCCTTTTATTTATTTTTTGATACAATTACAAATCATATGAATATGATCGGGATAGGACAACAGGCATAGCCCAAAACTATTCTGTTCCCAAATTTTGATAAATAATAAAATGTCCATATTTATTATTTAACGAAAATCCTAAATAAATGCTGCAAATCACCCCGAAGACCTCTGCTACTGCAGACATTGACAACAGGGCTAACAGCTAGATGGAAATTCGATGAGAAATAGCATTCTCTATTTAATTCCATCAATAAAATGTCCGAAAAAATAGGTTATGTTCTTACTGAGGAAAGTTAAAGTTAAAAGTTCTGTCCAAAAATATATAAGAGCTGAAATTTTTGAATTTAGAATGATTAAAATACCAAATTATAGTCGAATATTGCACTTAATATCACTGCTTTCTCATCCTTTCCTTCTAAATTTCCCCGTACCGTCACCTTCACGTTGATTTTCTTATTCTCGATCATCATCTGTATCCTTTATAAAATTATTTGTATTTTACTCCTTTACTCTCGTTTTTTTTTTGTTGTGTTTAAACATACGTTCTTATTCTTGTTAATACTCTTCCCTTTTTCTTCCTTCTCATTACTTTTTCCCATTGTTTTTTTTCAATTCTCTTCATCTCTATTCGTCTTCTAGTTCCAGTCTCATCCTCCTTGGAAATCTGTACCTTTTCACTTTTTTATCTCATCGTTCATACTCTTTCCAAAATATTAGTATGCATCAGAATAAAATTACTTTTCCTTTTCCTCTCCATTACTTTTTTCCATCGTTTTTTTTCTCAATTCTCTTTATCTCTATTCGTCTTCTAGTTTCAGTCTCATCATCTTTGTAAATCTATTCCTTTTCACTTTTTATCTCATCGTTCGTACTCTTTCCAAAATATTAGTATGCATCAGAATAAAATTACTTTTCCTTTTCCTTTCCATTACTTTTTTCCATCGTTTTTTCTCAATTCTCTTTATCTCTATTCGTCTTCTAGCTTCAGGCTTATCCTCCTTGGAAATCTGTACCTTTTCACTTTTTTATCTCATCTTTCATACTCTCTCCAAAATATTAGTATGCATCAGAATAAAATTACGTTTCCTTTTCCTTTCCATTACTTTTTTCCATTGTTTTTTTCTCAATTCTCTTTATCTCTTTATTCGTCTTCTAGTTTCAGTCTCATCCTCTTTGTAAATCTATTCCTTTTCACTTTTTTATCTCATCGTTCGTACCCTTTCAAAAATATCAGAATTACTTCTGAGCTATACACTCTTCCCATGACCTCTTCCCGAATACTGTAGCACCTCCCTGCAAGTTGCCGTATTTTCGAAATACGAAAAACGCCAGCGATTACAGTCGATGGCCATAAATATGGATTTTGCGTGAGAAATAAAGCAACTCTAATGTGCCGGACGTGGCCGAGCTGTTGATACTATTATACTCATTTTTTCGATTCGGTTCCCCCAATACAATGCATTGTGGGTACTTTGCAGTTGGTCATAACGGAAGTGTTCATCGATTGTTTCTCAGGATAAGTTCTGATTCAATGCCAGGCCAGGAATCTTTAATATAATCGGGGTATTGCAATCTCATACCTGTGCAATATTGGCTTCATCCCGCTAACCAGCCGGCTATTGTTTGCAGAAGATGCAATCCCGTTGCAGTTTTGTTCGTTGAAAAAAATCTTTTTTATTTTATTTTATCATGATTATAATAGTGTTGGCCATATTGAATTATTATTATGATAATGATTTTTCACATAACTTGTATTATTATACTATGATTTATTTATTTATATATTTATTTATTACATTGACAATCACATAATTACAGTATAATATGATTGGCAGAAGAGAACAGGCATAGCCCAAAACTGTCTTCTCCCAAATTTTTACAAATAAAAGTTTCAAAAAAGAATGAGGTTATTTCCAAGATAACTTGTATTATTATATATAACTTTTCTGTATAGGGCTACTTTTTATGGAAATATAAAGAAAAATAAAAATCTCAGTACCCTTTTTGAATTATTTAATCACAACATGTTTCGGACATTGATGCTATTTTCATATGTATTTTTACAGAAACGGTAAGATACAGATATAAAAAGCTTGGCATCAGCTGATTAAAAGTGAATTGTTCATGTTCGCGGCGCGTATATCTGTACGCACCTTTATAGGATCATTCATATTCTACTGACATTCACAACTAAACTTGAATATCACTGCCTCATCAACCCTGACGTTTCTACGAACGTTTTGCTGTGTTGTTTTCCTGTGTGGATAAGATTCCGATTCTATGTAGGTGATCGATTCCCCGACGCTGAGAAGTTTCCGTGTACCTAGTAGTTTTGAAAACGAAATGAATGGAAATTGCAGTGATTTGTATCCGGAAAAGAAGTGCTCACTCTTGTTACAAAGAAGCAAACCATTGGGTCGAGATGCAGCTGAACGCTGATTATTTTTGTTGTCGCTGGTTTGATGACGTCATAAACTGGCGGGAATCTGCCGATTGTTTAGCGCGCAACGGTACTGCGCAGCTATTTCCCGCGCATTTGTTATTCGCAGCTCTAGCAAGAGCGACTAAATTTGAAATTCAGATCGGGTTCTGTTGCCTAGATTTTCATGAGCTTTGTCCTGCAACATATTATCTTGTGAACGCCTTCAGACACATTCCTATTCTTCTCAACGTTTACACCTTGATTTTCTTATTTTTCTTCCTCCTTTGACTCTTCCCATTTCATCTTCATTTGAAATATTAGTCCTAATTCTTTGGATACTTAAAAAATCTTATAGACTTTCAGGCCTGATCGCACGAAAGCCTGTTAAACTTGAATCATGATTAAATGCCACGATAATCAATCAGAGATGGCTTTTTTGAAAAAACTTCTTTTCTGATTGGAAAGTCTTCTTGGCAATTAATGATGTTTAAAATTTAACTCGCTTCTTTGCAACCGGACCTATAACCTATAGATATAATGGTCAATTTGACTCAATAAATGTCCTGGAAACCAGAAATTGAGGTATATTATTCAAGAGTTTTTTTACTTTAACTCCTTTGTACCCCTACCCTACTTTTTTCTATTCCATTGGCTTTATCCATCGATATTATGTTTCCGTCGCGTATTTCACTTTGTATTTCACAAAGGAGTAGATAGGGCATGTGAGAGTGTAGAACACCTGTAATGAAATGGTGTTGGTAGAGAACAGAAGAAGAACTTGAGGTGTAGGGAGAGAAATAAGAGGAGTACAGTGGCAGAAGATATATGAGTAGGATAAAGAAGAGTATAAGAAGGAAGAAGAAATATGAGAAGATTTTGAAAAAAAATATATAAGGTGTAAGCTTAGAGATGAGTAAAAATTGGTGAAAACACAAAAAATGGAGAAATCAGATAAAGGAGAAGACAATAAAGAAGTGGGGTTTGAAAAAGATGGAAAGAAGAAATGGAGAGGGAAAGAGAATGACGATGTAGATGTGGATAAACGAATTAGCTCTGCTGAATAACTTGCACATAAGTTTAGTTTTTATGCTGTATTTTGTTAGCTCACATCTCGTTATAGGGCATAGGGTCACAGTTTACAATAATAGGATATAGTTTTCGCAACAAATAGATTTGTATTTGCTTATGAGTGAACAGTCTACCAATGAAGTGTAGAAGACAAATAAGGTGAAAGAGATGTAATTATACGGAATTGCTTAGTAGTTGACTATCCAACCCATAGCAGTAGATGTGGGTTGGTTCTCACCTTGTAATAGGAAAGAATAGTATGGGAAAGCAATAAAAGAGAAAATATATTGATAGAGAAACAAAAAAGAAGTTTTCGGGAGAAAAGCAGAAGAGTAGAAGAATAGAGAAAAGATGTGGAGTAGGAGAGAAAATCTTGGAGATGAGCTATGGACGGAAAAGCCAAAAAAGAAAGAAAAATATTGATTGATTGAGTACTTTATTTATGTAGATTACAATATATACTGGCTTATACACTTATATACAATAGCTTACAATACAGCAAAATTATGGATGAATTTACAAAATATAAATTAAGAAAATAATTATTGAGCTGTATCATAGAGAAACAATAGCGTAAGTAGATATCCCATGGCATAGGGAATTTATGTCGCAACTTTTACTTTTATCTCAAGCCGATTACTGTCGATTTTTGTCAATTTTTACTGCTTTGTTGGGGTGATAGTGTATGAACGACACAATTTGAGAGACTACCAGCGTCACACAGCTGCATAGGAAAGAACTACGTGAACTATAGGCTTGGGATAACAGTAAAAGTTGCGACATAAACGCCCTATACCATGGGATATCTATTTATGCTATCGTTTCTCTATGGCTGTATATAATATGAAAAAAAATTGTAATAACTATAGATAAAATAGATAATATTGTTATGCATCTACATAAATTGGCGGAGCTTTGGACATATCAATGTCCATTCTTTGGAAAGAATATTCGAAGTATTGAGAGAGAGAAAAAAAAGAAGGTTCCGGGAAGAGCAGAAGAATGGAGAAAAGATGTGGATTAGGAGAAAATCTTGGAGATGAACTCTGTGGTTTAAGAAATGGATTGAGTGAAAGTGATAAGCCAAAAGAATAGCGATATAGAATATGAATCAATATGGATAAATTTTTTTTGAAAGATAAGGATAAGGAGACGAACCCACTTATCAGGATCTCTCATTTTTGGTTGATGAAATACAGAGTTGAGCATACAAATACAATAGTTTCCCAAGCAAGGAATATATGTTGTCTCACTAAGACTGTGAAAGAATCAATGAAAAACAGTTTTTAGTACCCATCACCGGTACATTACATTCCCAGTTGCCCAAGGCTGGACTCTTAAATTGCAGTAAAGAAATTCGTTGCTCACTACTCATTACAGAAACTAAAAAGCGCCAGCAGTGGATATTCTGGTTCATGAAAGGTACTTAGCATCAGAAATGTGCACATAAAAACGGGAAATTATATTTCACGGGAAAGGCTCAAATCTCAGTAAGCAGTTGAACTCCGTTCGGTAGAATTCAGAAATCGTGCAAGATATTTCTTTCAGTTAGGAAAAAATACTACTGGACTGTATAATCGTACTACAATCTAACGGGGATTCAAATGGGCTCTCAGGTAAAGAGTAGCCTTTCCATGATCTTAGTAGACTACATGAATCAAGAAATTGACGCTAATGTTCTATGAAGACGGTTTCTAGTATTGTATACTGTAACTATTATATTTTTAAATTTTTATCTATTGTTTGTGATAAGAAAATATTGCTTTTTATTGTAGGGAGTAATACTTTTGTATGATTGCAAGAATTGATATGAACTCTTATCATCGTCAACTAAATGATTAAAAGCCTCAATAATATTGTGATTATGTTCTATGATTTGTGGTGTAGTGGTCCAATATTTTCGGGGATACTAATTATCATAGCCATTTTCCAATAATTATACTTTCTCTCCCATATTTTCATCCTCAATCTTATCTTGATTATAATGTTGAAGGGTACTCATTTTACCTATATTTATTTCAATTTGTTCAGGTCAATTCAAAATTTTTCTTCTCTATTAAATTGTTCAAATATTTTTTTATGATATCCCATTTGTTTATAACTGAATGGGCCTTCAACATGCATCATCAGTCGCAAACAAGTTACTTGAAGGATGTAACAACATTCTTTGAGCTTGACCATAGGTAACCAGCCGGTCTTATCGCGACAACATCAACAATTTTAGTGAGTTTTCAACCATTGAGATGTAGAAAAAGGAATCTCAATCAGAACTATCTTCTTTAGTATCTCGATCTCATTGATGTGCAGTGGTACCTGGGAAATTATATCCATTGGAAACGGATCCTATCAATACAATTTCGATTCTATTGGGAAGAAACTATCACTGTCTAATGACTGATTAACGTGTGGGTCTACCTGGATAGTTGTCACCGTTGAAGGATTAGGTGCTCTTCATAAGGTAAGGCGTACACACCTGTTCCGGTTTCAAAGGATATAATTCATTCATTTTTATAAAATAGAATTATAGTAACTTTTTCTTGAAATTAATAAACTAAGGGATTAAAAATACAAATTTGTTTTATCAATTTGAATAAAGGGTACTATGATTTATTCTATTTATAAATAAAACTAATTCATACATTTAAAGAAATGTCCACATTGTTTACCATCGTTTTAGAGGTATTTCAGTATTTCTTCTATTATAAGGTCTAGTGGCAATTATTGTTGAAATAAATCCTACCTGGATAGTTGTCTCCGTTAGATGCGAACAGCGTGCATAGGCCGGTCTCGAAGTTCACGGAGTGACAGGAGTCGTTGGCCTGGCAGGCGTCCAGGCAGTCGGTGAGCATGAGCGTGCCGGGTAACGACCGAATCTGGTCGTCCGGCGCCGTGAACACGTAGCCGGTGACCAGCTCGAAGCCCAACATGTCGGGTTCGCACTCCGCCAGGCTTACGCCGGCCGAAGTCAGGTCGCTGGTCGCCGCCTCCACGCTGCCGCCCCACCGAGCTAACAGTGCCATCGCGAGGAGGGCACACAACATTCTGCAACACAAAAAAATCAAAACTTTGAATTAAACTTTAAATTTTAGTAAAGTGAAATTATAACCCTATTTTGGATTTTTAAAGTGTTATCTAAATTTGGGAGAGAAATAGTACAAGGAGTATCCTTAGTTTTTCTCTCCCAATCAGTGCTTCTTTGTAAAAAAATAAATAAATAAATTGTTAGACGTCCTTCACACAGTCATGGATTAGTTAGATGCTAAACTTGTTGAATTTACAATTTTATGATGGTGATATGATGTGAAGACACTAGATTCAATTTACACTATGAACAATGATGTTGTGAAATTTCTCCATATTAAGGTGAAATTAAAGCGATAATTCAGTTCCACAAACACATTCACTTGGAACAAACAAATAAATTATATAACTGACAATATCGCTTCTATTTCACCTTAACACTAGATAGTTGATTTTCCAAAGGGTCATATGCACGTTCTACGTCAAACATTAAACGTATATGAAGGTATGGTCACATGAATAGATGCATTATATTGGCTCGGTTGCACAAAAGCCTGCTCAATTTTAATCATTATTAAAGGCCACGAGCATTAATCATAGAAGATATTTTTGAAAAAAGGCTTCACTTATTGGTTCACGTGGTTCAATTACGATTAAAATCACGATTTTCAATCATTGATTGAAATCAATTTGAATTCTACAAATAATTGAAGAACTACAAGACTTAACCTATTTCATACTATGTGTTATCTATATCTAAATTTGGGAGAGGAATAGCACAAGGTTACCTTATTTTTCCTCTCCATATCATTTTGATAATGTACTTATTGTATAAATGAATAAATAAATTTTGTGCAACTGCGCCGTTTTGTTCCATTACTGGTTTAAGCCAACAACTGATCTATCTCCGTTTAAACCTAGATGGTGCATACGGACCTGAGTGTAGTATTGAGAATAAATTGAGGGTGGGTTGTAAAATATGCATAATACACTGCAATTTTATTTTAGTGTGCTATTGTAGAACAATTCAGTGAGTTTTTTGTAAACACAAAGGAAAACAAGAGAGTGGAATCCTTCGGGAACCCAAGGAAAACGAAACTCTGTCACCTCTTACATCCTTGATCATCTTGTTGGCTTGGGACAACGTCGATCTTGCAAACTGAATCCCTTTTCCGAAAGAAGTTTGTTAGATAATTAATTAATATTGTCTAGTTCTTCATTTGCTTCCAAAAATGTTGTTCCATTTTATCAATCTGATAATAATTGTTGTATAGTATGTAGGTTAATGACAGCCAACAGAAGAATACTAAACTGATAACATAGAAGAGAGAGGAAGATCGAGCTGATTCTAGCTTAGGCGATGTTATATCATGTATAAACGTTTACTATTATTTAAAGGTATATATATGGTCACATGAATTATATTGGTCCGGTTGCACAATAGCCTGTTTAATTTTAATCATGCAGTATACATCTTCAGTTACGACTTTCAGGAGACAGAACTTGAGAATCGACATTAGTGTTACAAAGTTTACTTAACAAATCCATCACTCCTGATTCGTCTACTGATTACGATTTCTGTTGTACTACATCACTGAATTATCTCTATGCCCTGTCTGTTCAAACTTATTTTGTCTGCTGATTACATTGTTGAGCACCAATGCACGAGTGCGTCATGTCTGAATGTGGCAGACCAGTCAATACTACTATATATAAGGTAGTGTACCAGTTATTTCAGCACAGAACCTTAATTGATTGCTGCATCTATCGGTCACTAGTGGCCCATAAGTAGGGAGGTAGCCCAATACTTTGAACACGCGCGACCAGACACACGGGAATAGAAAAGAGAGAGAATGATGATGTGAATAGAGAGAGAAAGGAGAGAGAAAGATGATGGGAATGGAGAGAGAAAAGAGAGAGAAGATGTAAGGGGATTGAGAGAGAAAAGAGAGAGAAAAGAGAGAGAAAGATGTAAGGGGATTGAGAGAGAAAGAGGTAAGGGAATTGAGAGAGAAAAGAGAGAGAATGATGTAAGGGGATTGAAAGAGAAAAGACAGATAAAGATGACAGGAATGGAGAGAGATGCTGCCAATGCCAATGTGGAAAATGGAAAGAGAGAGAGAATAAGTACGGGAACGGGAAGAGTGGAGAGGGATGTCAATACGATTGTGGAAAATGGAAAGAGAGAGAATGATACGGGAACGGGAAGAGTGAGAGAGATGACATGCCATCGTGACAGTCGATGAAAACGCGAACCAAGTAAGAAGTGGGACATAGCGACAATGCTAGAAACAGTTAAGGTCTTATCATACGTATAATAATAAAGGGACACTGTCGCTATTTCATTTCTTCTCATTCTTCTTCTTCTTCTTCTTTTTCGTCGTCTTCTTCTTCTTCTTCTTCTTCTTCTTCTTCTTCTTCACCCTTTTCTTCATCACCATCTTCTTCTTCTTCTTCTTCTTCTTCTTCTTCTTCTTCTTCTTCTTCTTCTTCTTCTTCTTCTTCTTCTTCTCCTTTTCCTTCATCATCATCTTCTTCTTCTTCATTTTGTTCTCCTTCTTATTCTAAATCTTCTTCTCTCTCTTCTTCTTCTCCGTTTTCTCCTTCTAGTTCGTCTCCTTCCTTCTTAAAACTGCGGCACTAGGTCGACGTAATGTGTCACGCTAGTGCTGTGAATATAGTTGTAGGACGTATGACCACCCAAAGTCGTCATGTCATTCTACTAGAAAAGACAATAGGTTAGGTTAGTTGTGGTTATAAAATAATAGGATCACGAAAGGACCTGAGTGAAATTATTCTGCATCCGGCATTGTATGTTTTATCATAGACTAATATAGTAAACAGATTAGATCTGTGGTTCAATTTAGATTGTCTTGTATTCTTGTAACCTACTTATCTGTAACCATAGAGAAAAGATATCACTTGAGATTTTCATAGAGATATCTAGACATATATTTAGACGTATATCTAGACAAGATATCACTTGAGATTTTCATAGAGATATCTAGACATATCATTTCATAGAGAAAAGATATCACTTGAGATTTTCATAGAGATATCTAGACATATCTTTTCATAGAGAAAAGATATCACTTGAGATTTTCATAGAGATATCTAGACATATCTTTTCATAGAGAAAAGATATCACTTGAGATTTTCATAGAGATATCTAGACGTATATCTAGACATATCTTTCCAT
Organism: Nilaparvata lugens; assembly: GCF_014356525.2. Taxonomy (NCBI): domain Eukaryota; kingdom Metazoa; phylum Arthropoda; class Insecta; order Hemiptera; family Delphacidae; genus Nilaparvata; species Nilaparvata lugens. Next base: position 9,217,330 of record NC_052504.1, read on the forward strand.
AGAGAAAAGATATCACTTGAGATTTTCATAGAGATATCTAGACGTATATCTAGACATATCTTTTCATAGAGAAAAGATATCACTTGAGATTTTCATAGAGATATCTAGACATATCTTTTCATAGAGAAAAGATATCACTTGAGATTTTCATAGAGATATCTAGACGTATATCTAGACATATCTTTTCATAGAGAAAAGATATCACTTGAGATTTTCATAGAGATATCTAGACATATCATTTCATAGAGAAAAGATATCACTTGAGATTTTCATAGACATATCTAGACATATCTTTTCATAGATAAAAGATTTCACTTGAGATTTTTTTCCTCTGTGGTATAACTAAAGAATAATCCTGTTTGTTGTAGAGATACAAAATATGATGGGAATATTGCACAGTTTTATTCGAATTCACAGTTTTAATTTCAAAGTTAGAGGAGGCAAAAGTAGACAATATGAAAAATCTGTGAATTCTATTCAACAGAATATCACATATTTTTGCATTTTTGGAAGCAATAGGGATAGTTCAAAAGGAAAAGTGAAAGTAATATGGTTTAAAGGAGCTTCTGGTGGGCCCATAACTACAAGTCATAATTCGTTGGTGAAAATAAATTTGCATAGCAAATATAATATCAACCATAACTACAATCGGACAGAAGTCAGGCAAATAATTGTTTAGTATATAACTCTCAAATGGGTCAATAAAGGTAGGCGCACACAGATCGTCATCGGACGGACGGCACGCATCGGACAGATCGGATGATTAGATCTGATGCATTATAGGATGCGGATAGGTATGCGCACTCCAATTGAAAACAATGCATCAAATCTAATCGTCCGATGCGTGCCGTCCGTCCGATGACAATATGTGTGCGTCTACCTTAACTCTCAAGTATTCAGAAAAGACCTAACTTGAAGCACGGAATAAGGAAATACTTATCACTCCGTTGTTTATTACTAATTGCTTCAATTAGTTGTAGTGAGTGGTTAAGTCATCTGGCCTATCAAGATTTTAGAGCACTTGCAACTTGACGGCATATCTGAAAATCTGAGCAGTCCTATCTTGTCAACCATTTTCATATCCATTCTCCTTATCTCTTTCGGATTTTTAGTCTTCTATTCAAGTTGTAGAAGTTATAAAATTGCATTCCTGCATAGCCCTACTTCATCTAACTGACAATGTAGTCATATACTATCGTGTCATATGCACATTATTGTCTATCAGTGTCGTGTCTTTCTCTCACCACCTTCGCACTATATCAGAAAACTTGTGATTCTATTCCACAAAACTTGACTGACTTCATTCTTATCCAACAATATCATCACTTCTCGGTAAAATTTTCGTTTTTGTTGCATCACTCACAAAAACAACTAATTGTTCTTCTCTCGTCAACTGCCTGGAATGTGGTCAACGTCTTGCTCCTGTGATGTGCTTATAAACGGGAACAAAGTATGGAGTGGAGCAAGAAAATTAAACTGTTTTCAACAAACTTTATAGATTCTCATTGACAGTTTTATGTTTAGACACAGACATTAGCAGCTCTGCTGAAACGTAAGTCTGGAATCTTGATCATTGTTTGTTTCCATTCGGAGAATGTGCGGGTCGAATGATAACACGTGACATAGAATATGAAAACGGAAGACTTGAAGTTGAAAACTATGAGATTAGAATATTGAGTGACTAGACTGAGTATTGAAAGCTATGCCCACCAGAGTTTTTGAGTGATTAGTATAGGAAACTATGGCCCACTAGAGCTATTGAGTATTGAAAATATGAGTTTCATAGAGTTATTGAGTGTAGAGTATAGAAAACTATAGCCACAAGAGAGAATATTATTGAATAAATAGATTGAGTATTGCAAGCTATGCACACCAGAGTTATTAAGTGTTAAGTTTTATATATTATAGATGATAAAGTTTGTTTTTTGGTCCTCTGAAATTATTTCTTTAACATGTGAATATTTCATATTTTAGTGATAATATAATGTAAAATATTTCTTCTTTGTTTGGTTTTGCATCTAAATTTAAAAATCTTCTATGTAAAAATAATTAAGAACCACAAATTTTGTGAAGTGAACAACTACAAGACTTAACCTATTACTATGTGTGACCTTATCTAAATTTGGAAGAGGAATAGCACAAGGTTACCTTATTTTCTCTCTCCCTATCACTTTTATGATATACTTCTTGTATGAATCAAAAAAGAGTATTATTATTATGAGTATAGAAAATTATTGCCCACTAGAGCTATTGAGTGTTTAAAATATGAGTTCCATAGATTTATTAAGTGTGGAGTATAAAAAACTATAGCCACAAGAGTTATTGAATGTTCATTATAGAAAACTATAGCCCACTAGAGTTATTGAGTATTAAAAACTATGAGTTCCATAGAGTTATTGAATGTAGAGTATATAAAACAATTGTCACCCGGTTTATTGAGTGTTTAGTACAGAAAACTATAACCCACTAGAGCTATTGAGTATTGAAAATATGAGTTTCATAGAGTTATTGAGTGTAGAGTATAAAGAACTATATCCACCAGAGTTATTGAGTCTCTAGTGTAGAAAAACAGAGTTATTGTAGCTAACAGGGCTATTGTAGAACTCAGAGCTATTCGTAATGAAAATATGAGTTTCATAGAGTTATTGAGTGTTGAGTATAAAAAACTATAGTCACCAGAGTTATTGAATGTTTAGTATAGAAAACTATAGCTCTAGTAAGCTATAGTTCTCTATACTGTGTATTAAAGTTACTGAGTTACTGATTTATTAAAGTATACTGAGTAAGTGAGTATTAAAAATATGAGTTTCATAGAGATATTGAGTGTAGAGTATAAAAAACTATAGCCACCAGAGTTATCGAGTGTTTAGTATAGACAACTATTGCCCACTATAGCTATTGAGTATTGGAAATATGAGTTTCATAGAGTTATTGAGTGTAGAGTATAAAAAACTATAGCCATCAGTGTTATTGAGTGTTTAGTATAGAAAACTATAGCTCACTAGAGTTACTGAGTATTGAAAACCGAGTTATTAAGTATTGATTATAGAAAGCTATTAAAAGTTGCCCACCAGAGTTGAGTCTTAATCATCGTGAATTACGGTATTTCATAATCGTCTATTATCCACCCAATTATTTTTATTATATCACTTAGAAGCTGCTCTTCCTTGTTTCCCCTCAAAGCCTTTAAAGCAATTGTCATGTCATCACTACTCAGTACTTGCAAATTTTCATTTTGCTTGCATTACACCAGAAACATGGATACCATCTGTAGCTGTACTCAACGTAATAGGGGGCTATAAATAAAGCTATTGAAAGGCACTAAACGCCGGTAGTGAGTCTACTGAAGGCAGTAAATAAAATCTGCCGATTTGTATGTACCATTACACATGTGTCATGGGAGGAGGGTGTAGAGGACAAGCGATGATATGCCGATTATATCGAATGTAAAACATGGCGGAGGTTTTGTCGTAGAGAACTTTATTTATATGTAATACAGCCACCGCGCTACACTGTTTGTGTGCAACTTGGCGCCCATTAGGCCTAATCTCTGCCGTATATGTCGCAATACACGACAAGTTTCATGTTTTATTCGTGGTCGAGATACCGAAGCGGGATGCGAACTCCTCCCTTCTGACCACTCCTCCTCCTCATACTTCTCCTCTTCCTCACACTTCTCCTCCACCACCCTCTCGTCCACAACAGGTGCATTCAGGGAAACAGGAGAACCAAGTGCATTAAACTTTGAGGTTGTTATGTATTTGTCGGCAAAAGTTGTGCTGCAACAACAGGAATCGATGACTCATTCCCTTCGACAACTCAAGATATATCTACACATTCACAATTATTCCACTTGCAACTTGCTTTTTGCAACATTTCTGTTCGTGTAATTTTGTAAGGTGGACTACACGGAGATTTCTGTTTGTGTAATTTTGTAAGGTGGAACATTTATGTTCGTGTAAAGTGGATTTTAAAACCTAGATTAAGTATGTCCTTCATAGAAATTCGGGAAAGGAACTGTTTTATGCTAGACCTGTTGGTCCTTTTCTGATCACATATATGATTAGTGTATCATGGAATCCTATTATATTAAGCGAGCGATTTCTGTATTTATATATCTGGTTATTTTGATATCTGGATATTTATGTTTAACGGGTCTCGGAAACGGCTCTAACGATTTTCACGAAATTTGGAACATAGTAAGTTTATGATATAAAGATTGGATTGCACTAGGTTTCATCCTTGGGAAAACTCGCTGAACGACATTAAAAGGATAATTCATCCTTGGAAAACAGATGCTAATTTCGTCGTCTCTCGATAACAGAAGATGCGTGCGCCTATGTGGAAGAGAGACAGCTGTGGATAGTAAAAAAGTGAGTGAGCGAGTGAGTATGTGAAAAATCAAAATATCGCATCCCCGAGATTCATAAGATGACATATAGCCAGCTGTGAATTATAAACACGATCATTTTAGGGAATTGTGTTCTGTTTATCAATAAATAAAAATAACGAGCGAAGCTCGGTGCCCCGATATTGTAAATAAATAAACTAGTGAATAATATAAGATCAATTAATTCATTGATGCAATCTCCAAAGGCAATTGTAATTGAATTTGCAGAGTCCAATTCACTCGTCTAAAGGTTGTTCCATCGAATTAATTTATTTAAAATTGTCTTTTTTTTTTCTTAGGGCTTCTTTTGAATATGAATAAAAATTTAAATAAGTACCCTTTTTAAATTATTTAGTCACGGCATGTTTCGGCTACATTATCAAGTGATTGGGAAATGAATCACTTATTTTCCAATCACTTGATAATGTAGCCGAAATAAAACATGTTGTCACTAAATAATTTAATTGGAAAGGGTACTTAGATTTCAATTTTCATTTATTTAAAATTGTATGCTTGTACCAAAGCATTACTTATTCATAGTTAATTCATGTTAAACGCAACCGAAACTTCGGAATTTCCTAGTTAACAAAGAATATTATTTGAAAAAGCTCCTATATAAGCGTTTGGACTCCGGAAGACATTTTTGATGAAATTTATCACTTCCACTTTCTGCTTCATAATTAAAATGTGTTGATTGAATCGCTTGTGTTGCTCTAATGTTCTTCTAATGCTTTTGTGTTGCACTTAGATTTCTTTCAAACATTTAGCATGATTCTAAGCTGTGGTAATAAGCTTTGTTATAAGCTAGTGTTATAAGCTGTGTTATAAGCTGTTTTATAAGCTAGTGTGTAGCTGTGGTATAATATAGTGTTATAAGCTGTGGTACTCTACACAGCAATATAATATTTACCAATACACAATACTAAATAAAATCCTATGTGTAGCAATGTTTCCTCCAACCATCCAACGCAGAACTTCTCTCTCCTCAACCCCATCTCTTTTCTTTCCATTCTACTCAATGACTCTCTCTTTCTTATTCTATTCCTATCTTCTCTACACTAGTCGTACCTCTCTTTCCTCACCAACATACCAAGTGCCTCATGACTCAATAAATTTCTAAGTTAGTCCAACCTCAAGTCCACTTCCACACATTGTGTGTAATATTGTCCATTTTAGGCATACAGTCCACCATTATTCAATGACCATAGTTTTACGGTCTGCTACATCTCTATTCTAGGAAATACTTGCCGAAGCGGACTTATCTTCCGAGCATTCGATAATAATTGACACCAGTACTTACAGGGAATAAGCTTAGGCATTGTCCAATCGCAGCTGAGATAGTCGGGTTATAGCGCGGGAGATTCACTTGCTGGAGGCTGTGATAATTTTCGTTTCAACAAGTTGAGGCTATCATTAGCTTTCCTTTATCGTAGTTCGGACATTGTACTTCCTGCTTCCACGGAGTAAAGAACAACTAAGGGTATCCGTGCTGCTTACCAATGGTCCCTTGGAATAAATCTTCTTAATAATATAATTGAATCATGGAGAATGAGATGACACTTGATTATCTATATATATAAAAGCGAAATGGCACTCACTCACTCACTCACTCACTCACTCACTCACTCACTCACTCACTCACTCACTCACTCGCAGAACTAAAAATCTACCGGACCAAAAACGTTCAAATTTGGTAGGTATGTTCAGTTGGCCCATTAGAGGCGCACTAAGAAATCTTTTGGCAATATTTTAACTCTAAGGGTGGTTTTTAAGGGTTTAAAGTTCGTCTTTTAGCATGTATATTCTTCTTCTCCCAATCTCTTAATTATAATTGAAATTTCCATATCATATTATGTTACTATATACTATAATCTAGATAGAGTACCTCTTCGAAACAGTTGTTAACTGGCAACTAAATTAATAATTTTGTCAGGTTGGCATTAAGTTGAGTTGGCACCAAGTTGAAGATTTAAATGCATTTATCGCGGAAAAATTGATTGGGCACTGCTACTTCAATCCTGGGAATATTATATTACTAACTGTCAGGCTCGCTTCGTTCGCCATATCCGTTTAGCTAGACGTTTAGTCTGGACCCCCGATTGGATTGTCCTAACATATGATAAAAATGCTCAAACGAAAAATGCAGGCGAGCGAAGCGAGCCTGCTGATCTCAATCTCGGACGACCCAGTCGGGGGTCCAGGGGGCGGAGCCCCCTGGCTAGACGGATATGGCGAGCGAAGCGAGCCTGACGGCTAGTATGTTATATAACCTACAGATGGAAGATTATAAGATTATGGAAGACTTTCGATATTATAGAATGAATATTTGTTTTATAAAATCCACAAACCCACGCGCATTTCGCTTTTCATCAGCAGATGCTATGATTATTATTTTATCTTTATCTTACTATATCTGTACATATACGATATAATAAACAGAATATCAGGTGGTGAAAAGTGAAATGCGCGTGTTCGTGGGGCATAAGTCTGTAGACAGCTTCAGGGCCAGACCATATAGAGCGTTTTTCAAGCGTTTTTCAGGGGTAACCCAATCAGCTCTCCGGAGAGCTTTTCCTGCCCTGCTGACTCTAAAAACGCTGTATGAAAACGCCTGAAATAACGCCGTCTGGAAACGCTTTAAAAAACGCTCTATATTGTCTGGCCTTTTTATGTAGAAATCGAGAACGTTTTGGGGACAATCTCTCCTTCTTCTAGGGATCATCCACCTGGGAAGAAGAGCTCCAGTAAATCAAACGACTCTCCACTCTAGCATCTCTGGTGTTTCCTTCCACACCAAACAAAATCCAATTGTCGAGAAATTAAATCAGTTAATGAATTGCGAAATGTTCAACGGACCACTGAGCTCAAAACTGAAACCCGTCCTAAATCCAGAAGAACGCCCTGCTATTTTCATAATTCACTAGTCTGACAACCAAACTGCTACTCTGCACATAATAATTCGTGGGCAAAGCGCGCGCAAAGATGAGTTATAATCCACCAAAGTAGAGCAACTGCTCTTCACATCTTTCTAATTATTGGGAACGTCGGCGATTTCGATTGAATTATGGAATCGCTAATCCAATTATAACTCAATTACGTTTCCCACTACACGACAAAAACGTGCAGCCGCAAATTGCAAGTGTTCTAATGAAAGGGTATTTAATGGCACTAAATAACAGTTCAGTAACTAAATCTTCATTTGAATAACATGTTATAGATGGATCAAGGTTATTATGCACCAAATTGCAAGTTCAGACTAGTGAACAGCGATTTTTCGTTTAACAAATATGTTGTCGTGTTCTGCATAAGTCTTCACAAAATTTAGTCGAAAATGGATTATAAGGAATTGTTTGTCCTGTTTCACAGACTTCTTCTCAGTCAAGCATTCATACATCAATACAATTATTACAATGATCTATAATAATATATAAATCATAATCTGAGAGAGGAAAACTAAGCTTAACTTTTATTATTACTCTTTCATAATATTTTTGAGATCAATTTTCATTTTATCATTTTTTCTACTCATAACTACAACTTGTTAAATACATTATATTCATTCTATTTCATTTAATTGAATACAAGCACAAATCATATATACAGTGATTGTTAGAGAACAATAGACTAAGCTCAAAACTGTCCCACTGATTAATAGGAATTCAAAAAATAGGGTTATATTCCCACTTGTACGGATGAATAATAGTCCAATATCCACTCCCAAATCTATTCTGTGAAGATTCGGTTTAAATTGTTCTACATAAGTCTTCACAAAATTTAGTCGAAAATGGATTATAACGAATTGTTTGTCCTGTATCCCAGACTTCTTTTCAATCAAGCATTTTACATCAATACAATTATCACAATGATCTATAATAATATATAAATCATAATCCGAAAGAGGAAAACTAAGCTGAACTTTTATTATTACTCTTTTATAATATTTAATATGAAACAATAGGCCAGCTCAAAACTACCCCACTCCTGAATTTTGATTAATAAAATTCCCAGAAAAATAGGGTTATGTTCCCACTTGTTTAGATAATAGTCCAATTTCCACTCCAAAATCTATTCTGTGAAGATTTTGGTTAATATTGTTCTGCATAAATCTCTTCTATAAGGCCAGGATGGAGGGCAGAAGACGACAGGGTACAACCGATGAAGTGAAGCTCTGGAAGATGGGGATAATAGCATGGAGACGAAAAGCATGTGACCGTGATGTGTGGAGGGCTCTTGTGCGAGAGGCTAAAGCTCACATCGAGCTGTAAAGCCAGAAGAAGAAAAGTCTGCACAAAATTTTAGTTGCAATTGGATTATACCGTACTTTGGTATTTGTACTGTTTGTCCTGTTCCCAGACTTCCCTTCAATCAAACATTTATACATCACAATTATTACAATGATCTATAATAATATAAAGAAAATAAAAATCCCAGTACCCTTTTTTTAAAATATTTTATCACAACATGTTTCGGTCATTTATGCCATTTTCAAGTGATATGAATTAAATAAATAAATACTAACTTATGATCAAAATAAGAATCTTCCAGTAGTATTTATTTATTTAATTCATATCACTTGAAAATGGCATAAATGACCGAAACATGTTGTGATAAAATATTTTCAAAAAAAGGGTACTGAGATTTTTATTTTCTTTATATTTATATTACAAGTAGCCCTATACAGGAAAGAGATCTATAATAATATATAAATCATAATCTGAAAGAGGGAAACTAAGCTTAACTTTTATTATCACTCTTTCAAATTTGAATGATAATGGAATCCGAATGGTTAAGTGTATGTTTGGGGTTTAAATTAAGTTATGTTGAAGAAAATGCATGATATACCAAATTAAAATAACCATTTTGAAACAAATCTGTCCAATTGGAAAAACCAATTTATTTATTAAATTTCAATGTTGCTTTCCATGACTAAATACTATTTAATAACTTTGTTGTAGATCAGACACTGTGTTACATGTAAATATTAAAAAAAAACACTTACTTTTTCTTTGAGTGTTGAGGAATGCATTTCACTCCTGATGAGGAACTTCATCAGCCTCTTCATCAGAAAGACTCCAAGAAAAAGTAAGGGCCGATTTCCGACCTCGGGATTTAGCTAAGCTCTAGACTTTAAACAACTGGAGTCAGAAATTTAGCTTTCCAAACCGGGGCGCAGTTTTCATAACAGTAGTCGCAGTTTTTATTTTCTCATTTCTATAATTGGAAACGTTTTTCCGTGACGAAATTAAACATTTCTAAATTATTCAAAATAGCTTAAACTTTACACTATTTTCTCTATATTTTATTTTGTGTTTAATTTTCTAGTTTTTTTTGAAATTCAATTCAAACGTGACTTTGACAATGACTACGACTACGCCCCGTTTCGGAAAGCCAATTTTCTTACTCCAGCTGTTTAAAGTATATAACTTAGCCAAATCCCGAGCTCGGAAACCGGCCCTAAGTGTATTTTATAAATAGTTACATGTAACACAGTGTCTGAGCTACAACAAAGTGATTAAATGTCTGTGTAAAACGGAATAACTCTCGATATTTGCATGTATGTTACTTTGGCAAGTTCGATTTTCCCGAAGCAGAGTCCACACATTCGATTAACGGACATGTTGGCCCGCCCACATTGTTGTCAATCTAGTACGCATGCGCAGAAGCCGGAAACGCGACGTCGCGGTGCATTCCGACGCGTGTGTAGGGGCACCGTTGCATGGACGTCACACATCACATTCCCCCCTTTCCCTGTCTATGCAGATAGCTGAAGAAAAAAGTGATGATGAAGAGGAGAAGGTTGAGGAGGAGGAGGAAGAGTACTGATAAGAATAAATAGGAGGAAAAAAGAGGATGGAAATGACAGAGAGGAGAGACACCGCGTGTCTGATCGCATTTCCTAGTTCTTCTGAAAACTCTGTGAGAGTGATCTGACCGCATCCATAATATTCATAACACTATCCTCTTCACACCTCATCCTTACATAAACAGAAAAACTTTGAGTAGATATTCGCGCTATTATTAAATTATCTTGCTATTTTCAAATGGGGTACGATCTTAGATTTATCTGGAATTCATTATGAGGGTGTTATGTATTGTCTCCCAATATTTTATTTGTGAAAATATATTTATGCATATGCATTCTTATACATGCCGCGAACATGAGCAATTCACTTTTAATCAGCTGACTATATCTGTATTTTTACAGAAACGGTACAAGATATAGATATAAAATGCTTGCTTGGCACCAGCTGATTGAAAGTGAATTGCTCATGTTCGCGGCGCGTAAATCTGTCCGCACTTCTAGGCTAAGGTCAATAATAATTTTACATTTTATATGTTAATACTGATAGTATTAACTCAAGTAAGTTCTATAGTATTGTGTTATAGTATTATACTCAAGTAAGTTCTGGAGCCACTGACAAGCCTCTTTTCCAGCAGCATGAACTTCTGTCAGCCCTCCATGATAGGAGTGTTGTGGACACTCAGATATTAGGTGATTCATTGATTGAATTTTACCAATGAAAATGAAACAATAGAATAAGATGTTTCTGACATCATAGCAAGAGATATCTCTATTTCTTCCTCTAGTCACTTTATATCTTCCCTCGCATTTCTCTTTAGTTTTACCTAGTCTTTCAAGTTTTCTTCCTATCCTTATACTCTTAAGACAGAGTGATCTCAGCCTCTCAGTTGATGGAATAAAATACTAGAAGTAATAGGAATTAATATCATCGAATGTACACTAGTAGTTCTGTGAACAGTAGACCTCACGCAATATTCTCATCCACAAGTACCTGATTGAAACTATAGACATTATGGAAATACAGCAATAGACTGGCTTCTCCACACATCTGTGTAATCACTTGTCAGCTGATTTATGATGAATAATTCTATAGTCTGATTTTTACTCTAATATTGGCGTAAGAAGGAGGCTCCTTTTTCCTTTTATATTATCCTCGAAATGCAAAATTTCAAAAAACCTTGTATATACGTCGACGCGCAATTAAAAAAAGGAACATACCTGTCAAAGTTCATGAAAATCTATTACCGCGTTTCGCCGTAAATGCGCAACATATAGACATATAAACATTTAAACATTAAGAGAAATGCCAAACCGTCGACTTGAATATTAGACCTCGCTTCGCTCCGTCAAAAATCAAAAAAAATAATAGACTGAATAATACCATAGAAACATGATAGGGTATGCTATCTTTTCTCTGATAATACTCATGGGCAATATTAACTTTTTATCAAAATTTTGGAGAGAAATGGAACAGGCTTAGCCTAGTTTTCCTCCACAGTCATAATTATATTATGATTATAGTGTTTTGTACAGTAAATGAATTGAAATCAATAATAATAATGATACTGAGGGTGTAGCCCACATAGGCGTGTGCGTGGGTAATGGGTAAGAGGGATGATGAGAGATGACGACTACTGTTTAGGTAGTCGGGACCGACGGTTTATCTTCTCCTCTGGAAGACGGGGTGGCCGTATCTTTGTCATTGTGCTGTGGTCAAAAAGATTTAGAGATTACGTGGACATGGGGTTCTCCTGGGAGAAACATTTACTGTAGAAACAAATCAAGAATATGGAACCAGTTTCAAGAGAAGTCACTACAAATCAACCCGTACATGCGAGTAACCATCACCTTGTTCCCTAATTACCTTATATCATACCATCCCAAACATTCAAATCACCTCTAGAGGTTATTAAACTCTTCAAACAATAATCACACACTAATCAGTGGAACAGATAGCGATAAATCGGGCAATCGCTTATCAAAAGCCTTCGTGTCAGCGATCTTCTAAACGATAACTGAGGCGGAATTCGACATTGAAGATGCGTGTGCGAGTAGACCAGTGATTGGTCGAGGCATATATAGCCCACAATCTAGCGCGTATCTTACATTCGTTAATTGGATGGTTTGTAAGCCTATTAGAAGTTGATCCTGTACCTGTCATGAGGCAATTTCGGAGTGTGTGAGTTACTCTCGATGGGCTTAAGCGTGCAGTGAACTACTGGAGAGTAATTATTGTTCTGAGGTATTTGGGGGAAAGAAGAGGGAGAATCAGACGTGGAAAGAAAAGATGGAGAGAGAGAGATGTTGAAGGAAGAAGCATCTTCTGAGGAAGACGGATAGTCAGAAAGAGATGATAAGGAATTGAAATGGAAGATTGAGAGGTAATGACCGGGGTAAGGGATTGAGACTTAGGGAAGACGAAGAGGTTTTGGGGTACATAATGTTTGTTTAAGAAAACGAAAGGGGCGTGATTTGGCTTCTAATAGATACGCTCTCGTCTGTAACGTCTTTTTTCAGCTTCCAAAATGGTATTTCTGGAAGATAATTTCGTATGATGACGGTCTCTGCACGCACGCATAGGCACAATGTATGTGTGTAGGGGAAAAATTCAGTTACCAAAAGAAAACTGCTCGTGATGACGAGACACTAGATCGGAAGTGAAGTTTTTTTCGGGGGGGACAAATTATCATCGTCTATTTTCCTAGACACCTTACTCAAACTGCAGAAGAAGACCTTCTCTCTTAGTTCGCAAGCGGCCCACAGGTCGTAATGACAGGCCAAAGAATTTATTGTGAAGACACGTTCAAAGATTGTAGGGGGGGGGGAGATTCTTGGTGGGACCCTGATGGTGGGGGTAGCGTGCCAAAGTGCATTTTGAAATTCGACACGATATCATCAGACATCACAATTACAGCAGCCGCAACATTGAAATGTAGCTAAATATATTTTTGTAACCGTTGGTGCCGCCCACTCTCAACGCTCGGATTGATAATAATCGCTACGAGTTTCGAGTATTATGAGAACAAGTGCTTCTTCTAATAGCGCCTAATTGTTTGCTTATGAGCGACCGCCATGGGAAAACTGCGAGGAAAGAGGTTTTCCCAGCTACTGGGTTCTGATTTGGTGGTGTTCTTGATGTAATGAGTTCATACACCTCCGGATTCGATTTCCGATTATTGAATTCTCGTCATATTGAATGAAAACAACTCGATATTATCAAAACCACTAATTCATTGAAACGATTTGAGATACTAGTTCAGTTGCTACACCTTACACAATTATTTATTGAAGTTTTTTCAGTTTTCGCTTGATAGTTTTACACATGGTGAGACCGGACTCCCCGTCTCAATGACGGTTCAATCTTTAAGTAAACTAGGAGCTTGAACTTCTAAATGGCTGTTACATAGAATGAAAAACTATTTGATATTGTCAAAACCACTTATCCATTGAAAAAATTAGAGTGCAATACTAGTTTTTGTTGTTACACCTTGCACCATTATCAATCAATCTCTAGAAAACGGACAGTTTAAACATCGGACAGTTTAAACATCGAACAGCAAAATATATGCGTATGCAAAATATAGCAAAATATAAAATAGGTGCGTACAGATTTTTGCACCATGATTTGAAACCAAGATTTCACATTAATTTAAAACCACTTGATATTGTCAAAACCACAAATCCATTGAAAAATGTAGAGTGCAACACTAGTTTTTGTTGTTACACCTTACACCATTATCAATCTCTAGTAAACTGACAGTTTAAACATCGAAATATATAGCGGTGCGTACAGATTTATGCGACGCGAACACGATCAATTCACTTTTAATCAGCTGATGTCAAGCTTTTTATATCTGTATCTTACGTTTCTGTAGAAATTCAGATATAACCAGCTGATGGAAAGTGAATTGCTCGTGCTCGCGGCGCGTAAATCTGTACGCACTTAGTATGGGTGGAGCTCCATGATCGGTCATTACTGTTACCAATGAAGGTTGAGCTTTACTGTCATTGGCCAAGGCTAGACACGCCCTTTGAGGGTCCAAGTATTGACAAAAGCTGTTGTAACTATTCGTGTAATGTTTCCTATCATATAAAGCTCAGTCAGCTAAGCTTTAGTGTTTAGGAGCTTGTGTTTCTTCCATGGCTCCAAATTTTCTTAAATAACTCAATATTATATCGTTATAAGTGTTGATTGAGTGGAATATTTCTTATTAATTTGTTAATTCGAGCTATCTAAATTTAAAATGTATAGTTTCCATATTTAGTTTGACAAAAATTGTACACGTGAAATTTTACCCCTATTTTGGACTGTGTCATCACCTATAAATTTGGAAGGTAAATAGCACAAGGGCTACCTTATTATTTCATCTAATAATGTTATATATAACATCAGTTTTATTTGTATCGTAAATAAATGAGTGAATGAATGGATGGATGAATATCTCGGTTCTATGGAAGGTTATTGAGACAGATTTCTGGTTTCTCAAGAGGTCCTTTTGAAATTTAAATAATTATCCGTGTTGTCTGATTCCTTAGCTTGATCATCTGTCCCTTAAAATCCAGCAATTTCTCAACTTATCGTTGTATCTTATCTGACAATTTAGGAAGCCCTCGTTGCAATCAGAGCTGAATTCAGTCTTCCGGAAAACGGAACTCAGCTGTTTACATATCTCGGTTCTATGGAAGGTTATTGAGACAGATTTCTGGTTTCCCAAGAGGTCCTTTATGGAAGTCCTCGTTGCAATCAGAACTAAATTCAGTCTCACGGAAAACGGAACTCAGCTGTTCACACACTGAATGATAATCAGTCAACGCAACCAGTAAACCACTGCACAAGAACGGATAAAATCTGCACAAAACGAACAAACGAACGATTTGACAGCTCCCGTTAATCCGTTGTGCCCTTACGCGTGTAGCTGTTTGGTATTCATGTATTCTTGGCCACTCTTCCTGCCGGGTAGTCAATTCTTCGGGGAGGTAAGGCCCCTTCACACGGCTGGCGCCTTAATAAAATTTACCGTGTGGATGCCTCCTCAGTGAGCTGTTTTATCAGCCTAGGGAATCCTCACCGTTATGTTGCCGGTACAGATACATAATACAGCAGCAGCATATATACAAAGTAAGGTTGCTTAGTGATCGGCTGTCCACTTGATACCTAGTTATTGCTTTCCTCAGTCTATTGTTTGGTCTGTACTATACGAGTGAAATTAGAATACAAGAGGTTGAAATGTGTGGTATTGCAATCGGTATTCTATTTTATATGCCGTAGATGGAATCTGGTGTAAGGAATGTGGCCGGCGCTTGCTGAGTAATGTTAAGTGTTTCCTCAGTCGAGGAGTCAGTAGGTCGTGTTGTTTATTGGCAGTAGATGAGGAACTGGCATGATTGTTGTACGGCAAATTGCTGCCAGTTATTTTGGTATAGGTGCGGATTTAAAACTGTTATGTCGTAAAGTTTCTTTGTTGGTTTGTTTCCAATTTTATTTCATCCTTGTGCATATCTTGGTTTGAGTACTCCAAATATATGCAAATAAATTTCCTATCTTTTCTATGTACGGTAGTACTCAATTTGGCATATCCATAGAATAGGTTTGAATCTTATACCACCATTTAGATCACTCATTTACACTTCTTCTAATCATATTGCTTCCTTGAAAATAATATTGACCTATCAAGTCAATTAGATAAAAGTTAGATTGCTAGTTCTAAATAATTTTCAAGGATTCAAGTCACCTGCATGATCTTATTATTGTATAGCGAGAACCAATTACTAGTTGCTAGTCACTAGATTCTAGTTTTTATTCAATCGACCCTGAGTCGTAAACTTAGTATCATAGATATGTAGATACAAACTACAGATTTAAATCTGCATTACAGATCTACTGTACTAA
Source organism: Nilaparvata lugens (assembly GCF_014356525.2). Classification (NCBI taxonomy): domain Eukaryota; kingdom Metazoa; phylum Arthropoda; class Insecta; order Hemiptera; family Delphacidae; genus Nilaparvata; species Nilaparvata lugens. The sequence continues at coordinate 9,233,413 of NC_052504.1, forward strand.
CAGATCTATTCTACTATGCTCACGAACCATTCATTATTCGATATGCTAGTACAATATAATGAGGAGTAGAGTAAGTAAGTAATATGAATGGTGGTGTATTGGAAAAAGGGGAGCTATTTTGATATAATTGTATTGTTACCAAAATTTTCACAGCAGGAAATAAATAACATTGTAAACAAAACAACGAAACCAAGAGATTTTACGTCATAACACGTTTAAATCTACACTTATTTTAAATTGAATTTTTATAATCCAGAGCCAAACACGAAAAAAATAAAAATATATTAAACTAATTTAATCTAAACATTGAATAGAAAGCTATACGTTCTAAAATCTCTCTAGTTGAGAGAGATACGGATCTTGAAGTTGAAGATGAGCCATCAAGTCCCATCCATCAGATGTTGAAACGAAAATCCAAAAAGCTGCTTGAATTTTCGAATCCGGACCATGATGCTAGAAGTGACCTATCCACTGTCAATGTGGTATCGCTTTCAGAACAGAGTTTGAGAAAATCAGTATCGATCGATGAGAAAGAAAATGAAGATATCAAGGATAATGATGAAGATTCAGTCAATCTATAAATAACGTAAATCTTGAAAACTTCTCATATCAATCTTTTGATCTTCACCGTTATTGAAGTAGTTATTAAAAAATTGTAAGTTTCCATGGAATGAAACGATACCAAATTTTAATTGTCTTTTTTCGAAAACCTTGAACATCTTAATTTTCAATTTTTTGAAATTTGAAAATCCAAGTACCCTTTTTTTAATTGTTTATTTTAAGTATGTGTAGTATTAGGCGAAGTATGTCCACTTTCTGTATGTATCCCTTAAAGTATATACTTTGTATGTGTGTGAGCACACATACTCTCAACATAGACAGTCATATCGACAGCACACTACCAGCACATAATATCTGAAGATCGGCGTTTGTCGTGTCTTCACGATCGTGGTGGCGTGGAGATGGCTTGCTGTGTTTGGAAATGGAACTTGAAAGGTCGTAGGATGTAGCTACCAATATGTAGCCGCACCGTGTCTCTCACATTTCTTATCCTCTTTTCGTGAAGTTCGTCCCTTTTGTGGCGGTGTGGAGGAGTCGAGGAGGAAGCCATTTTAAAGTCTAGTATTTCGATAGCGAATCCTCGCAAATGCACTCTTAGCATACATCGTTTATCTCCAGTACCAGTGCAAGAGAACTATTCCGATGATAAGCGAAGAAGGTTCGGGAAAACTAACGATAATGCCTGCTATTTCCTTCCTTACGTGAATTGTTTACTCTCTCTCTCTCTCTCTCTCTTTATTCTTTCTCATCTAAACCTCACTCTCTCTCTTCCTCTGTAGATCTCTCTGTTGTATTAGGGTCGGGTCACATGAGCCATGCACTTGACCTATTCGAATTCTTCCTGTTTAACAGCCTTATGGATGGGTGATTTGAGGCTACCTGTAATATACCTTTCCCTTCTAGTGTATTATCAATGGTAGTGCCTTTATAGTAGTACCTTTTCCCTATAGTAGTGCCTTTTTATATAAATTTATTTACTCATAATATTGTTGATTTTATTATTGTACTGTATACTTCTAAAATTTTATACTTTTGTTAACTTTATTATTTTGTGATTGAAGATTTATGTCTGTAAAATTATTTGGCAAATAAATTACAATTTCAAAAAATCATTGTGTATTCCCCACGATAAACATTTTTCGCAAGTGTGGTTTGGAAATCACTACTGTAGTTCGGGTTGTTATAGGTATTGTTTCCGTCTGGGAACTCTATAAAAATATATGAAAAAATATATTAATATTATATCTCAAATATATTAATCAATAATATAATAAAGAGAAGAATTGGCTTATACACGTACGGTATAGGAAATTCAGGAATGATCAATCATCACGGCTCAACTACTGGACTGATTAAGTTGAAATTTTGCATATAGATTTGTAATTTACTCAGGATGGTTATAGGCCTATTTTCAATTCTTTAATATTTCAGTAGGTCAAGTTTTCAGTTTGTCAAGTTTTTAATTAGCCCCTTGCGGAGCACGGGTTACCTGCTAGTATAATATTATAACCAATATAGCTGTAATAAGACAAAAAAATTAGAAAAAAATTCATAAAGTGAAGAAAACAACCTATTTTCTGGACTATTTTAATGAATCAAAATTCGGGTGAGGAACAGTTTTGGGCTATGTCTTTTGATCCTCCCAAAATCATTTTACATAATAATTTTGTATCATAATATAAAGTTCCCAGGGAAAACTTTGAACTTATAATTTTCCTTCTAACGCACGAATTTAACCCTCGATGAATGAACTTTTTAGAACAGGGAAGAAGTTGTAAACGAGCGTGACAAGCAGAACATTCCTGTAGAATTAGGTCTTGAAGAATTTGGTTCCACATAAACATTTATTACTATTACACAATAATAGTCGATAATATTACACGATTACTATTAATCGATATTACACGATTACTATTAATCGATATTACACGATTAACCCACCTGAGCTAACTTTTTAGCACAGGGAAGAGGTTGTAAACGAGCGTGCCAAGCAGAATATTCCTGTAGAATTAGGTCTTGAAGAATTTGTCTCACATAAAAGCATTTATTACTATATCAACTTGGAACAATAGTTAACAGAGTAATCTGACATGATGTAGCATGCTATTCGGAGCAGCTAGTGTGGGAAATTAACTGTCTGGCGCATAATTTTCGTAACCACGAATCATTGTCATGGCCAGTCAGATGATAATTGTTGTGTAAGAAGCCGGATTGAGTGACATCGCTGCACCGAATTCAGTTCCAAGCTTTTGACTTGCTCATTCTGCTCATTTAGCAGGCTGTGGGAAGCTCATTAGCATGTTACCTGTAGCATTAATAATGATAACATCGCTCCATCTTCATCTGCTATGTAAACAGTGCTGGCGATGATTCATTCACCAACCTGAGACAATGGATGGACACTTGTGTCTAATTGCTAACATCTCAGCCGTGTCCCTCTCACTCATTCCTCCTTCAATCATTCATAGCTTTATTCTTTCTCTCTCTAATTGCTAACATCTCAGCCGAGTACCTCTCACTCTCTCCTACAATCCTTCATAGCTTTATTCTTTCTCTCTCTCCCTCTTATTCTATTCTATTTTCCCTCTCTAATTGATAACATCTGAGCCATGTCCCTCTCACTCTCCTACAATCATTGATAGCTCTATTCTCTCTCTCTTATTTTATTCTATTTTCTCTAACACTGTATCCTTCTTCACTTTTCTCAATTACGTTTCATGTACTTCCAGTTTACCGGTGTGTGTTTCTTTAATTTGTGTGTTTGTTTATACTGCGGAACAATGTTGAAACGAGCTAATTGGGATCTGTAATTTGTTTTATAGTTGGGTTAGGGTTTATGGGTTGATGCTGTATGGGAATTTATTAGGGTTAATCGTCACCAAACAGCTTATTTAATCGGTTGTTTATGGGTTCAACCACAGGTTTCTGTAGTTTAGTCATGTGGCATCGCAGTTAAATAATTGAATAAGGATAACAAAGGATGGACTCTTTATGTGCACCTTATAAAACATGAGAGTAGTATTATTGTAGATTATTTGAGTGAAGTGTGATGTTTTTTGTTACTGTTAAACCACGTTCAATTATTTATTATTATTAATATTTTTCATTTATTATTTTTGAATTAAAAAGAAAGCACTGGCCGGGAGAGAAAAACTAAGGATCTCCTTGTACTATTTCTCTCCCAAATTTTGATAACATTTTTGAAGTCCGAAATAGGGTTATGATTTTAATCACATTCACATTGCTATAGCTTTTCAATACAGGGGAAAGAACAATATTCTCCTTTTATGTGCATTTTGTTACTGTATAACTAGCTGTCACCCCTTGCAATCCTTTCAAAGAGAATCGATCATCATTTTTATATTTTCACATTGCTACAGCCTTTTAGCAGAGTGAAGAGAACAATATCTTCCCAGTGCTTTTCTGACTGTATAACTAGGATCATGAATTCTTATTGGCGTGTATTAGCTACGATTGCTAAGTTGTCACCCCTTGCAACCCTTTCAAAGACAATCGATTATCATTTTTACATTTCCACATTACGACAGCCTTTCAGCAGAGAGGAGAGAACAATATCTTCTTCTTCAGTGTTTTTCTGATTGTATAACTAGCTTTTCTGGATACTAGATCCGTATTGGCGGGTTTTAGCTACGATAGGAAAGTTGTCATCTTTTGCAACCCTCTCAAAGAGAATCAATCTTCATTTCTTCATTTTCAAATTACTACAGCCCTTCAGCAGGCAGGAGAGAACAATATCTTCTCCTTCAATGCTTTTCTGACTGTATAACTAGCTTTCCTGAATTCTAGATCCGTATTGGCGTGTATTAGCTACGATAGGAAAGTTGTCACCCTTTGCAACCTTTTCAAATTCATCAGATCATCATTTTTATATTTTCACATTGCTATAGCCTTTCAGCAGAGAGGAGAGAACAATATATCTTCTTCTTCAGTGCTTTTCTGACTGTATAACTAGATTTTCCTTGATACTAGATCCGTATTGGCATGTTTTAACTACGATGGGAAAGTTGTCACCGCTTGCAACCCTCTCGAAGAGAATCAATCTTCATTTCCACGAGTAAAAACTAAATTTACACACAATAATCTCTGAATGTTGAAGCTTGCATATATATCTACTAAGTTTTGTATCGTCTTAGCTGTTAATTCATTTGTTGACCGAGCGAAGTGAGGTCTAAGATTCAAGTCGACGGTTTGGCATTTCTCTTAATGTTTAAATGTTTATATGTTGCTCATTTACGGCGAAACACGGTAATAGATTTTCATGAAATTTGACAGGTATGTTCCTTTTTCAATTGCGCGTCGACGTATATACAAGGTTTTTTGGAAATTCTGCATTTCAAGGATAATATAAAAGGAAAAAGGAGCCTCCTTCATACGCCAATATTAGAGTAAAAGTCATACTATAGAATATTATTCATTATAAATCATCTGACAAGTGATTACACAGATGTGTGGAGAAGCCAGTCTATTGCTGTATAACCATAAGGTATATAGTTTCAATCAGGTACTCGTGGATGAGAATACTGCGTGAGGTCTACTGTTCACAGAACTACTAGTATAAGCTTTAAGCTGTTATATCCATCGACTAATAATATATGGCAACGAACAAATTTTAGATCTTCTCCTGACTCAGCATTGATTCTGCAGTGAATATTACATATTATTGTGTTGTTTATTCGATCTTTTGATGTTTTTATTGCATTGGATAGCTACAGATTGGTTGAGTTCAAAGCCACTGATCAATTCCATCGGGTTTTTTTTTACGTTCAGTAAAAAACCTGATCACAGATGAACCACAGAATGGAAAGTCGGCTAGTATCTTGACGCCATAATCCGCCATCTCGAAAAATGTGTAGCATTGTAATACAGCAGTAGTTTTAATTTCTAACAAGATGATGCAGTCATGTGTCGTGGTCTTAGTGCACTCAAATCTTGGTTAGATTGATACCTTCCATTTTGTGTGTATTCTGTGGCTGAACGGTTGCTCATGAGTCATGACTGACAGATGTTTCCCCTGTTGATCATATTTTGTAAACACAACTAGAACTTAACCTATTTCATTGTAATCAATTAAAATGGAAAACCATCAGGTGATTGGAGTAGTTTTACATGCTTTGTAGAATATTTTAAATGTTAATATTTTGAATTTATGAAATCATGCATTTCTCTGCTCCCAAATACATTATAATGGAGTCCATTATTTGTAAACAACCTCATATTCAGCCATGTCAGTTTACGTTCAGCTACTCTATTTACGTTCTTTTCCATCAGTGGAAAAGTACGATTAACTGATCAGTGAACAAACCGGATATGACTTTTTTTTTTCTTATCAGTTAGACCAAAGACCTTGAAGAGGTATAAACGCACAATACCTATGCCTTCTCAATGCTATCTCTTACTTGAAATTAAAGGTTCCATTGAGGTATTTTAGCGCTAGATATTATATAATATATATTTTTTGTAATATTATAGATCACAAAAATCTTCAAGATCTTTAGTATGTAATAATCTTCCAGGCTGTCCCCTTAATGGCCGATTTCAATTCCAAATAATCTAGCGCTGCATGTGAGTCTATGCATCGTTCAACGACAAAACAGTACTTCGTTCAGAGCCACGTTCACTCACCGATCTCATCGTTCACTCCCCGATCAGTGGCTTTGAACTCAACCATTGTGGTGTATGTTAGCTGAATTAATAGGATTCAGATATAATTCTATATTGTTTTGAGTTTTAGTTTTATATGTGTTGTGTATCTGCCATACGCTAAATAAATATTAATTATTGCTTTGTAACTTCTCTCCTTTTACCGTATTATAAAGTTGGGAAACGATTTATAGGTTATCGTGATACGTGATTTAGATGCGGGTGAGTTACACGCCCATAATTTGCGTTATTTTCCGAGTGATCATGGAGTTCCGTTAATTGGATCTGTGTCAACTTTGTCACAAGTATTACAACTTCGTGTCAACAACTTCGTGTCAACTCTATCATATCCAAATTGTTAAGTTCTGTACGGAAAACCCGTATTTTGCAGAGAGTACCGTAACTGTGATATTGAGGAATACTCTAACCTTCTTCGTAATTTTATATATTCACTCATATTGTAGATTTTTGAATGATTTAGAATCAATAATTCAATTTGTGTGAATTACCAGATTGATTATAAGATACCACTTTTATCAGGTAGCCATACTATTCCAACTTTTTTTCATGTCTCAAGTTGAATTACAAGTAATGTATGCCACAAGATAAAGCATTTTATAAAGAATATTTCAATGCTATGATAAATGAATAAATTAGCAATAAACCCAATCATATTTTGAAATGAATATTATCTCATTCACGACCTAAGCTACATATACATCCGTATGATAAATTGGTTTTATTCATTTATTTTAACGTTAATGAATGTGATCATTTGTTATCTATTGGCATGACTTGAATGGCCAGTTACAAAAGTTTTGCGTTCTGAGAGGAACCGCTATGAGAGGAACTTATAAATTATTTTTTCAAAATACATAGTTTATAAACTATACAAATTCGCTGTGAACAATAGTTATAATTCATAATAAATCTAGCATTCAGAAATCTCATACTATTAAACGAGCAATTTCTGTTTATACAGTATGTTTGTATTTCACCGGATCTCGAAAACGGCTCTAACGATTCTCACGAAATTCATAACATAGTAGGTTTATAATATAAAAATTCGATTGCACTAGGTCTCATCCCTGGGAAAACTCGCTGAAGGTCATTAAAAGGATAATAAATATTCATCTTTGGATAAACAGCTGATAATAATTATTTCGTCGTCTGTTGATGAAAGAAGTGAGTGAGTGAGTGAGTGAGTGAGTTCATGTGTGTGGGATTGTGTCAAAATTATGACTCAGCTGTTGAACTTTTGTAATCATTCAATCAGGTTCTTAGTGCCAGTTGCAAAAAGCCGGGTTATTTTTAATCCTGATTAATTCCAGTGGAATCATCTCTTTGAAATGGTCTTCTCTGATTTTGTTCACGTGAAGTCAATCAGGATTAAAATTTAACCGGCTTTTGTGCAACCGGGCCTTAGTGAGGGAAATTTTTGCATTCCTCTGGGAATTAATCTCAATTCACTGTGATTAGATAGAACATTTCTGTATGAACTATGAATATTATTTTTTTATTTATTCATTCTTATGACTATTATCGGCAGAGAGATCCTTTCGGATGTTCTGCCTTGGCGTATTACCCAATGTCATTTCCTATTAACACTCAAGTTTATAGGTTATATATTGGGTTAAGAATTTGCACTTTCACTTCCTGAGTTCCTTTTTTATAAATTTTAAAATCAAAAAAACTATTTTCAAACACAAAATCACATTCAAAAAGCAAAAACTATGAAAATTTTGATGATAATATTGAACTGAAAATTTCACATATTATAACTTCTTTTCTCGTAATACATTTTTTATGCGTTTTTTCACCAGAGCGAAGCTCGGTCCCCGATATTAATAGCTTAACCATTGCAAATTTAACTACTGTATTGTCTTTTTTTTCTTCAGGGCCACTTTTAATAAAAATAAAAATATGAATCTCAGTACCCTTTCAAATTATTTTATCACAACATGTTTCGGACTAATTGATGCCATTTTCAAGTCCAATTCTTGGGACTTTCTTTAAAACTTTCCAAGGGACCTGAAAATGGCATTAATGTCCGAAACATATTGTGACAAAAGAATTTAAAAGGGTACTGAGATTTATATTTTTATTTTTATTAAAAGTGGCCCTGAAGAAAAAAAGACAATACAGTAGTTAAATTTGCAATTGTTAAGCTATTAATATCGGGGACCGAGCTTCGCTCTGGTGTACAAAGATTGAGATTTATATTTTTATTTAACTACTGTAGTTCATAATCTTCAATACTTTGCTGCTCCATTGTTGCCAGCTGACATACCTTGTTAGCATGCTGATTTTTTAAAGTTAGTTTCTGACAGTTGCTCGTCTATTTTTCACTTGTGGCCTGTTCCATTCACACTGTCACTCAATCTATTATCATCGACTGTCACTTTCTCTGTCTGTTGTGCGCTTCACCGTTCGAGACGAGCATCCTCTCTCTCTCTCTTCATCATCATTATCAGGTCATCATTGTAATTAGTAGCAGCGCCACTTTGGCCACGAATAAAAAGAGCGCGGCCTCATTCAGATTCAATGAGCTACCTGTTTTCGGAGTGTGCGATGAGCTATTGAAAGGAATTTGTGACGGAGAAGGAGGAAGAAGAAGATGATAGATAAAATTATAATGAAGAACGGGGAAGAATGTTAAGAAGAGGGGGAAGAAGAGATGGTGAGGGAGGATGAGAGGAGAGAGAGAGAAGTAAGAAAGATGTGTAGAGAAGAAAAAATGAGTCGAATGGAGAATAAATCTGATGAAATAGGGATAGGGAGGAAAATTATGTAATGATAAGAATGTTGAGATGACAAAAGAAGGGGAGAAAAGAGATATAGGTAGACCTCGAGAAAGATGACAATAGAATACAAAATATGTCATAGCTGCTAAAATTTTTAATTTCATTATAGATTTACAGTATAATGTGAAAAAATCAATCTTAATTTTAGATTTACTGTGTGCTGTAATAGATTTGATCTAAACTGTTGTGAGTCGGAAAAGGTAAGAGCCTAAACCTTGTTGGAAAGAAGAAGAAAAAGAAGAAGAAGAAGAAGAAGAATGTTGGAATAGAAGGAATAAATGAGAAGTGGAAGAATGTAGAAAAAAGACAAAAAGAATGTAATGTAGAAGAAATGTAATGTACAAAAAGAATGTAAAAGAAGAAGAAGACGAAGAAGAAGAAGAAGAAGAAGAAATTTATTTTATTTTTTTATTTATTTATTTTTATTTATTGTATTAAATACTATAATCATAATACAATTATGACATTGGAGGAAAAACTAGGCTAAGCCTGTACTATTTCTCTCCAGAAATTTTGATAAAATGTTAATGTTATCCAAAAGATAAGGTTATATAATCACACATTGCTTCGTCACTTGATTTTCGGTCCAGAAATGATGATTCAAAATTTTGAATTTTGAAGGTTGATTTTATATTCTAAATGAATCACAGAATGTATCACAATAAATTAAAAACTTTACAAATATTGCACTTATTTAAAAAAATTGAATACAAAATCAAAAACCTACTCACTATAAGAAGAAGAAGAATGTTTAAATAGAAGGAATAAATGAGAAGTGGAAGAAGGTAGAGGAAAGACAAAAATAATGTAATGGGAAAAGAAAGAAAATTGAAGCAAACAAATAGAAGAGTCATAATTGATAAAGGATAAACAGGCCTAATAGTGTAGGAGAATGAAGAATATTAAATCATTTATTGCCTTATAGAGCTTGGAGAGATATTCTCATAATCTTGCATGAACACAGAAATGAGGACGAATTTATGGGACTAATAGGTTCCTATCTTTCCAATATATTCATTATCGTTTGAATAATTTATCACTATTGAATAAACAAGCAGGATACGATATAATTGGAAATATAAATCTGGGTACCGATTTGATGAATATTTTTAAAAGGGTATCCAAAATTATATTTTCATTTATATTCAAAAGAAGCCCTAAAGAGAAAAAAATGCAAACGGGATACGATATGGTGGAAGGAAAAATAGTCTACAACAGTGGAAGATATTAGCAGTTATTTGGAAGTTTTAATTTCCACTGATATGAATTTTATTGGTATGATTATTCTATTCTTATTTGAATCTAGACTACTTAGTTACTCAGTATTATTGACCGAAGCGAAGCTGAGGTCTTAAGTTTCGACTCGATCGGCTTTTGTCTGTACCGCAGTTATTGTCCGATTTGGATAAAATTTGGTATGCAAGTTCTTTGAAACAAGGCGCAGAAACGTATGTGTAACGATTTTTGGTAAGACCTCCGGTTTTTTTTAATATTTAAAAAACCGTAAACTAACCTCAAAAGTTACTTTTTCATATCTTTGGAAATACAGCAATTCATGTAGTAAATTTTATATTGTAAATATGGAGACGATATAAAGGCACCTCCTTGATAAGTCTGGTGTCCCTGCAAACAGTGTCTCTAGCACTTTCAATGGAGAAAATAATAGATGACATGGCTAATTCTTTACAATATACTGTACTTACTGTACTGACCCTTGTCATCAGATTGAAAGTTGTATTCATGAGCGAGGTCTACTATTCACAGAACTACTAGTTAGTTCGGGATTGAGTAGTCAACGATGGAGGAGGACAAAAAATGTAATCCACCTAATTAATTCAAAATAAATTGGATTAAACTCATCTGAAGGTAGACGATATCCATCTGACAGGAGTATTTGAGACGAGGAAAAATGTAGAGCTCATGGTAGATGAGAAAAATATAAAGAAAGAGAAGGAATATACGTGTGGTACTCATGTTAGACAAGGAAAGTATATGAAGAAAGAGTAGTTGAGCTCTACTTTGCGTTGGTGGATGACCGTGTATTGACTGACAGACTGGACTTCTTATTAGGTCTGGCAATCTGAAATGTTGTCACGGCACCTTTCGTTTTTGTTTCTCATCTCCATTTTGGATGGTCTGGCCACTGCCGGTCTATTAAGTGACGGGTCAGGGCACAGTTATTTGCAAGCTTACCTAGACCTACTGCTCCAGTCAACTAACTGATCAACCAGACGGTTTCCGCCGATAAAGGACAGTTAGTTGCTACCAATGGTATACTCAGTACATAGTATTGCTTCAATTCATGTTCAGCAAGGTTTTCCATTCATTCATTCATTAATTATCTATTGATACTAAATTAGAATAAAATTATCTTTTGTAATTAATAGAATAAGAATACAAATAATAACTACTATAGTAAACGCAAATGGGAGAGGCGGGTGATGGTGACACCATCTCTGAGTGAAATTTGTAAATTTCAAGCAGTAATAAAAGTTTGTCTGTTTTGTGTTTGTTAAAATTTTAAATGTCATCCTAACCTGACTTCTCATTATTGTTATGCATATCTGGCGCAATTTTACTTGTTGGTTTTGTTTTTACATAATGCTGATTATTCAAGCTCCACTTCCATCAGTTATCAGCAAAGTGGGTTGTGGTTGAATGTATTACATCCGTGGAAAATGTGATCTGATTTGGTCATCATCGTTCAATGTCAAGTTTATTTGAATAACCGTTGCTCAGATAAAACTGAAGACTGACGTTGAGGAGCTTGCAAATATGCATTTTTCAAATTAAATTCTAGTCCCAGAGTTCAGTTTTATTTTAGCTCTTACTCATTCCATCTTTCCGTTTCTCTATACTGTAATCTCCTGAAATAATTTTCGATCCAAAACATAGTGGAATAAAGAATAAATATTCCGAGAGTATTCGAATTATGGTTGTGTAGTATTAGCTATTGGAAAAGATATTCTTTATTCAATTCAGTCATACAATACATCATCAAAATGAGAGGGAGAGAAAAAATGAGGTAACCTTGTGCTATTTCTCTCCCAAAAATCGATATGGTTACACATAGTCCGAAGTAGGTCAAGTCTTGTAGTTTTTCACTTCACAAAATTTTCAGTCCTTAAATATGTTCACAAAGTGGATTTTCAAATTTAGATGCTTCAAAACCAAAAATAGAACAGATATTTCACATTATTATCATTAATATGAAGGGTATTGAGAAGAAAATGGAAAGGAGGGGGAGAGAAAATGAAACTGTACTAACGAAAGACTGAGAAATGATAATCAGAAAACAAGGGAAGATAGGAGGAATCAGTGGTTGAAACAAAGGAGAGGGAGATGAAAAATAATTGGGGGAATTGGACAAGAAAGAGATCAAAAGCTAGAAGGAAAATGAAGAAATAGAATAAGTATGAACAGCATATCAAAATATGAACTTGAATGATTGTAATCAATAATATTGGGGAAATATTTATTCATTTATTTATTAGGTTAGCACAAAACAATGATCGGAAAAGAGAAAAACAGGCTATTGTCCAAAACTTCTTCAATTTCCTAATTTAGTTTCAAATTGTCCAAATATTATACATAGGTTATGTACATTTCAATTTTTTGAGTAGTTGAGAAGTTGATATTGTGGTAATTATTCATATTGAATGAAAAATACTAAGAAATTGTCAAAAACCACAGAATTATTGATACTTAGAAAGACCGGTTTCGGTTATTACACCATTGTCAATCTCTGATAAACTTATCAAACTAAGTTTTCAGAGATTGACAATGGTGTAATAACCAAAACCGGTCTTTCTAAGTATCAATAATTCTGTGGTTTTTGACAATTTCTTAGTCTTTTTCATTCAATCCATTTCACTTTCTACACCAAATCACAATCTTGATATGACATAATTTATAGAGACTGAAACAGGAGGGAAAATGAAGAAGAGGACTAGATAAGAGTTAGCAGAAGAAGATGAAAATTTGGACTTGAAGATTCATGAACAAGTTTTAATTCTCAGCTGAAATGATGGCATTTGTCTTTGAGTTTTGTTTCCGGGAAGTTCACCCCTCTTCCCCTTTCTACCATGTCAACAAACCACCCCCCCCCACTCGTTACGACAATATTACTGTCACCTCTCCAGCTCATATGAGTGGAACAGTGGAACCCAATACAAGTACACCTCTTTCGCACGCCTCTCTCCCCCGCACCCAGCCGCTCCATACTCACCACACTTTAATTACCTTGCGAATTGTGTGCGTGTGTGCGAACGTGTGACGTAAAACGCACTCATCTGTTAAGATGAACGACCTCAAACTTCAGGTGCAGTGTCTAGTGTCTAGAGCCTCAGTTTGTTGAATTGAATAATCAAGACTGAGAAATTGAAATTTCATTTATTGACCGAACGATGAGGTCTAAGTATCAAGGCGACGGTTTGGTATTTCTCTTAATGTTTAAATGTTAATAAGTTTCGCTTTTACGGCGAAACGCGGTTATAGATTTTCATGAAATTTGACAGGTATGTTCCTTTTTTAATTGCGCGTCGAAATTATCAGGAATTTGTCTATTATGATAAACAATATCTCGGAAATTACTGATAAATTATTGACCGAGCGAAGTGAGGTCTGAGATTCAAGTCGACGGTTTGGCATTACTCTTAATGTTTCAATGTTTGAATGTTTATATGTTTTTATGTTGCGCATTCACGGCGAAACGCGGTAACAGATTTTCATAAAATTTGAAAGGTATCAAACTTGACAGGTATCTAATTTGACTTTTTCAATTGCGCGTCGACGTATATACAAGGTTTTTGGAAATTTTGCATTTCAAGGATAATATAAAAGGAAAAATCAGCCTCCTTCATACGCCAATATTAGAGTAAAAATCAGACTATAGAATTATTCATCATGAATCAGCTGACAAGTGATTACACAGATGTGTGGAGAAGCCAGTCTATTGCTGTATTTCCATAAGGTCTACAGTTTCAATCAGGTACTTGTGGATGAGAATACTGCGTGAGGTCTACTGTTCACAGAACTACTAGTTTATTGATAATAATGATGACTCAAATAACTTCTTGATCATGAGTGATCTAAAAAACACCCATTTAAAATAATAATTCACTAGTTGGATCAAATTAGTTTGATCCAGAGAAGAGTTTTTCTTTTTCTAATAAGATTATAAAAAATGGAATGGGGTTTCCAAGTTATTTCAATAATTTATTGTTATGATTTTTTTGTGTGTTGATTCTTGAAAGATCATATTTCCTTGCAGAATAGCAAGCCTTTACTACAGAATAAGATGGTGATATTTTAATTTAGTACTGTGTATCCCAGTTATTTCAATAATTTATTGTTATTCATGTTTTTTTGAGTGTTAATTCTAGAAAGCTCATATTTCCTTGCAGAATGGCTAGCCTTTACTACAGAATAAGATGGTGATATTTTAATTTAGTACTGTGTATCCCAGTTTTTCAATAATTTATTGTTATTCATGTTTTTTTGAGTGTTAATTCTAGAAAGCTCATATTTCCTTGCAGAATGGCTAGCCTTACTACAGAATAAGATGGTGATATTTTAATTTAGTACTGTGTATCCCAGTTATTTCAATAATTTATTGTTATTCATGATTTTTTGAGTGTTAATTCTAGAAAGCTCATATTTCCTTGCAGAATGGCTAGCCTTTACTACAGAATAAGATGGTGATATTTTAATTTAGTACTGTGTATCCCAGTTATTTCAATAATTTATTGTTATTCATGTTTTTTTGAGTGTTAATTCTAGAAAGCTCATATTTCCTTGCAGAATGGCTAGCCTTTACTACAGAATAAGATGGTGATATTTTAATTTAGTACTGTGTATCCCAGTTATTTCAATAATTTATTGTTATTCATGATTTTTTGAGTGTTAATTCTAGAAAGCTCATATTTCCTTGCAGAATGGCTAGCCTTCACTACAGAATAAGATGGTGATATTTTAATCTACTACTGTGTTTCCCAGTTATTTCAATAATTTATTGTTATTCATGATTTTTTGTGTGTTAATTCTAGAAAGCTCATATTTCCTTGCAGAATGGCTAGCCTTTACTACAGAATAATATGGTGATATTTTAATTTAGTACTGTGTTATTGATTCAATTTACAATAACTTATGTGAAAAGTTTAAAAAAATTTTCATTTTATGTAAACTTGAGGGACAATATAGATGTTTCAAAATCAAATCAAATTAGTTTGATTGTGTGATATATATAGAAAATGAGAAATCTCAAATAAATCATGTTATGAATAATGCAAGAGGAGAATGTTTAATTTATATCCTGTTTTTCAGTACTCCTGAATGTATAACAATAGATTAAAAGTTGGGAGATCTTATTTTCTCTTCCTGAAAAATTTGGGATTGGATTGAAAGTGCTTGAGATGATAGTATTTTTCATTTCTTCATCCATTTGATTGTGTGATATATATAGAAAATGAAAAATCTCAAAGAAATCATGTTATGAATAATGCAAGAGGATGATGTTCAATTAATTCCTGGATACTCAGTACTCCTGAATGTATAACAATAGATTAAAAGTTGGGAGATCTTATTTTCTCTTCCTCAAAAATTTGGTATTAGATTGAAAGTGCTTGAGATGATAGTATTCTTCATTTCTCCATCCATACATGGTTGATAACTTGACCGAGGATAAGGAGAAAGGGTGGTTCGAGTTATCACATATCCAGATCTAAACAGGTTGTAATGTAGATCCTATCTGCAGAAACAACTTGTACTCTCTGTAGTATTGTCTTGCTTTGTGTTCGACAACTGCTTGAATAGTACAGGGAATATTCTGAGTGAAATTGGGATGCTTTAAAAACTTACTTTATTTCAATTTCATTTCAAAGTTATACTGCTGTTCCTACTTGACCGAATCCTCAGCTATAAACTTTTCCCATGATGATATTATGGCCACCAATAGTAAATTATATCTGGACACAATTTTCAAAGTTATACTGCTGTTCCTACTTGAGCGAGTCCTCAGCTATAAACTTTTCACATGATGATATTATGGCCACAAATATTATATATATCTGGACACAGTTTTGGTTTTCCACAGCATGTTATTTCCCCACATTACAGTATCAACATCTTCATTATTGTTCTCTACAATTGAATTACAAGCCATTTACAGAGTTGAATCGGTAACGCCGTAAAAATAGAGACGTTTGAACTCAAAACTGCTTCCCCTAAAGGATGTGTTGTGACTAATGTAATGTTCGTAGTCCGGGTTCAACGAGCGGATTATGGCATGATCATGCAAATTTTATCTTTTAGTGTGTTTACCTTTGGAAGATATGTTTGTTTTCTACTGTGTTTCCCATATCTGATGTTTATTGCTGAATTCTTGGCTGTATTTGAATATTCATGAGATTCTTTTGGGAGTCTCACTGTCTGTGATATCATTCCATAGTTCTTTGTTGTTGTATGTATACCATTTTTTTCAACATAATTTAATACATTGTTTTGAAAAGGCTACGACTTCATGATTCACTCAACACTAGCCCTCAACCTACAACATGAACTACTTATATAACTGGGCCGGGAACTTGGAAATATTTTAGGAACTTGCATTTCAAGAGTTAAGTACAATTTTTGTAGGATGTATTCTGCTCTCAGCATTAGATAATTCGCCCCCATTTCTCTACTGCATTTTGTTAATAAATTAATATGAATAGAAATGTTGGATTTATTGGGTTTATCCATTGGGTTTCTGCGGGATCTATGAAATGCAGCATAGTTGACCTTTCTTCGAGAAACCTACATTATTTTAAAGAATAAAATCTGCTCTCAGCATTGGAAAAGTCACCCTCCATTATATTTATATTAATGAATATTATCTGTTAAAGTTTTTTAATAGGGCTACTTAAACTGATAATGAATAAGTTCTGTGAACAGTAGACCTCACGCAGTATTCTCATCCACCAGGTACCTGATTGAAACTATATACCTTATGGAAATACAGCAATAGACTGGCTTCTCCACACATCTGTGTAAAATCACTTGTCAGCTGATTTATGATGAATAATTCAATAGTCTGATTTTTACTCTAATATTGGCGTATGAAGGAGGCTCCTTTTTCCTTTTATATTATCCTTGAAATGCAAAATTTCCAAAAACCTTGTATATACGTCGGCGCGCAATTTAAAAAGGAACATACCTGTCAAATTTAATGAAAATCTATCACCGCGTTTCGCCGTAAATGCGCAACATATAAACATTTAAACATTTAAACATTAAGAGAAATGCCAAACCGTCGACTTGAATCTTAGACATCACTTCGCTCGGTCAATAATAAAAATATGGGATGAATTGGGATTGCGAATGAGGTCTACGGGATTCATTAAATAAATGAACAAAGGTTCATACCTTGCTTTAAAAAACCTATATTCAACGAAACATAAAATATAGATTACTTATCACTTTTGAGTCCTATAGCTTGCAGGTGGCATTTAGTAGCTTATACTGGTATGTAGGTTGCCAATAAAGGTGCAGCTAAATTCATTACTCTACAGAAATTATGTCTCATCATACTCCCGACCTTTTCATCAGGTGTATCTTTAGTCTCATCGGACATTATGTCACAGAGTCACAATACCTCCGACCTGTTTATCAGGTGTATTTCTAGTCTGATCAGCCATTATGTCACAGGGTCACAATACCTTTACCTACAAAATGCATGGAATCCGTTAGTGGAAACCCAGGTTTGAATAGGTAACGTGACTATAGGGATCGTGCCGTGTCCTAGGTGTGTGCCCCCCAGGTCATCTAATGTAATTATTACTAAAATGTGATTATCCTTTTATTAAATAACCGATAAATTGATACCATTCGAGAAGTACAATGAGATCGACAACAAAAAATCATGGCTCGTAAATTGGAATTCTGGACGCGATAAGGATGGCGGCCGACGCTATTCCACTTTCCGTTATTCCATTGTGACGGCGAGCATTGTTTTTGCGCGCTTTGATGAGATTCTTCATCCCGAGATGAGCGCAATTCGTGGTATTTGCGGGTAAACTGCCACAGCTTATCAGCCAGCATCGTCTGCCAGCTAAATATTTAGTTTCAAGTGCAAGAGTCGCGCGGGAATCACGAGGTCTGTTCGAAAAGTAACGACCTGTGAGTCGCGGCAATGTGATAATCAGGTTGACCTTCTCAGAGATATGTTGAGAGGTTTTCGGAACAATAAGCTGTTTTCGAACTTGGACATTGATAGTTTGTCTGTGAACCTTACTGTGAATCAGGCAACAGATTATAACAGTGTCTTTTTTTTAATAAAATTATAACGGTATCATATAGCCGAAACATGTTGTGAGTAGATAATTTTTAAAATGATACTAAGATTTCTATTTTCATTTAGAGTATAACAGGGTATGTTGAACAATAGGCATGAGATATTCTTGTCTAGAGTCATAAATCTGTTGACTTTCACATAATTGTGCGTGTAATGGAAAATATCGGGGACCGAGCTTCGCTCTGGAGTACAAAAGCATAAGAAAATTTATTACGAAAGAAGAAATTATAATAACATTCATACAGAGATGTTCTATCTAATAAAAGTAAATTGAGACTAATTCACATAGGGATGCAAAAATTTCCCTCACAAAGGCCCAGTTGCACAAAAGCCGGTTACATTTTAATCCTGATTAACTAGAAATTATAATAACATTCATACAGAGATGTTCTATCTAATGACAGTAAATTGAGACTAATTCCCAGAGGAATGCAAAAATTTCCCTCACAAAGGCCCAGTTGCACAAAAGCCGGTTACATTTTAATCCTAGATTAACTAAGATGGATCTACTGGAATTAATTAGGAATGAAAATAACCCGGCTTTTTCGCAACCGGCACTAAGTACCTTATTGAATGATTTACAAAGGTTCATAAGCTTGAGTCATAATTTTGACACAGTCCCACACACATGAACTCGCTCACTCACTTCATCACCAACAGACGACGAAATAAATAATTATTATTAACAGCTGTTTTTCCAAGGATCAATAATAATTATCCTTTTAATGTCCTTCAGCGAGTTTTCCTAGGGATGAGACCTAGTGCAATCGAATCATTATATTATAAACCTACTATGTTCTGAATTTCGTGAGAATCGTTAGAGCCGTTTTCGAGATACGGTGAAATACAAAAATATAAACAGAAATTGCTCGTTTAATAGTATAGGATATAATAAGAAGTACGGGATACGAAATACATGTATGACGCTTCAACAGACGACGAAATAATTATTATCAGCTGTTTCTCCAAGGATGAATAATAATTATCCTTCTAATGTCCTTCAGCGAGTTTTCCCAGGGATGAGACCTAGTGAAATCGCATCTTTATATTACAAAACCTACTATGTTCTTAATTTCGTGAGAATCGTTAGAGCCGTTTTCGAGATCCGGTGAAATACAAACATAAAAACATATAAACAGATGTTGTTCGTTTAATAGTATAGGATTTATCATTCTTGGTACATATGAGAACCTAATGATCATTATGTACATGACATCTCTCATTGCTCATTCACTTCCGAACACTTTAACCCAACTAGTTTGGTGGTGACATTTGAACTTTGTTACATGCAAAATACAGGTTGTTTATTTCATGTTGAACTCATTTATGTATTTGATGTTTGTATGAATCATAAGAGGATTCTTGTACCGAAGTAGTTGTATACTCTGATAACGAAATAATGTTTGTACTGATGAGATGTTAGTACTGTACGGTAAATCGTTCTGAAATGTTTAAAATGTTGTTCTAGCAAGTATTTGATTCCCAGTTCTACTGGAGAACTACTCCTAGTAAGAGATATAGAGTTACTCCTAGTAACAGAAGTATCTCTTCTGTTAAAAGGTTATTCGAGTTTAAAAAATGATTATATTCTAATACAATTCTGGAAATTATTAATTAAAAATTGATTAATTAAGAAATGATTAAATTCTAATACAATTCTGCAATATAATACTTCAATGTTGTTTTCCATCACGAACTGCTAATTATTGAATCACTTTTTGCTATTAGAAAAAACGACTAGCAGTCAGATATTTTCCAATAAATGAATTAATCACTCACTGTGTCAACGAGATCTTTTGGCAGGTTGGTTGTCAACCAAGAAGATGGCGGACCTGCTGAAAGATCTCGTTGTCACAGTGAGTGATTAATTCATTTATTGTAAATTATCTGACTGCTAGTCGTTTTTTCTAATAGCAAAGAGTGATTCTGCAATATAATTATGTTTGAGAGCATCGTATGAATACATTCACTTTTGAATTCAAGTTCAAATATGATTATATTTTAATAAAATTCTGACAATATATTTATGTTTGATAGCATCACATGAATACATTCACTTGTGAAAAGGTCTAGAATGTGTGTATCAATTCGTTCAAAATTGATGTCTTTCCAATGCTTCTTACTTTCAAATTTTACGACATGCATGAATTTTCTTGAGCTTCTTATGATCTCGTATCGAATTTGCAGTATGATACAGTGAAAACTCCCCAATCAAATCCATGAAACATCTCAAAAGTGAGAAATCCTTCACAGCATTTTCCGAGCAAGTTTGAAAGCAACCACTGGCTCATCACTAAACAATGCTCGCGTGATACTCATGTTTGACATTTATAGAAACTGTAGCAGCGCGATCATCAATTGATGCGCTTTCAAAGCTGTTGGCACTGAGCATGCGCACTTAGGCCTATATTTCTAGATGGATAAGCGGCAGCTCAGCAAAAATAAACGAACGTGATAATAAGGAGAAAGCAAGAAATTGTTTTGTCCAGATATCGGGCGACAATTTTGCCGTTTCGTTTTGAACGTTTTACAGTTAGGGATTGAAGATGGCGGACGGAGGAGGAGGAGGAGAATTGAGCCGAGGACGTCACATCTGGGTCGCGCACATATAGAAATCGTTCACTTTTCATCCAGCCTCTCATTGGAATGTTGTGTGTGAGAGTTGGAGGGATTCATAGTCCCAGATATCTTTGAGATAACATTCAGATATTATTCAAAGATTGAATAACACAATCATTTATTGTATTATAAGTTGCACTGATTTGTAAGTTGAACCATAGAGAAACGATAGCATAGATATCCCATGGTATAGGGCGTTTATGTCGCAAGTTTTACTGTTATCCCAAGCCGATAGTTCACATAGTTCTTCCCTATGCAGCTGTGTGACGCTGGTAGTCTCTCAAATTGTGCCGTTTACACACTATCACCCCAACAAAAAAGTCAAAATTGACAATAATCGACAGTAATCTGCTTGAGATAACAGTAAAAGTTACGACATAAATTCCCTATACCATGGGATATCTACTTACGCTATTGTTTCTCTATGGTTGAACTAAGTAGCACTTTACACTTTATAATCTGATGTTATTCAAAGATTCGAATCACAAAATAATTATTCATTGTATTGTAAGTTGCACATTTCATCCAGTCTCTCATTGGAATGTTAGGTGTGAGAGTTGAGAGTTGGTTCATGTAAGCAGTTTGAATGAATAAAATAAGTTCAAGAAGAAGAGAAGTTCAAGAGAAGGATGAATAATAGAGCGGTATTATGCTGTATATTGAGACAGATGACGCAATTTTCTAGTAGCATTGGAAAATAGAATCTAAGTTTCTATGAGATGAATGAATTCAAACTGGATAATTGATAAAAAGACTTCACTTATACGTGGGCTACTTTTGTACAAATTAATAGAAACAATATGAAAACATTTAGCACCCTTTATTATTGAAAACTTTGAAATATTACTTTAAAATGTTGTAATATTTAAAAGTTTCTAATAATAGAGGGTACTACAAGTTTTCATATTGTTTTTATTCATTTGGATAATTGATAAATAAGTTCTTCTTTCTGTCTATACAATAGAGACTGTCATAAGATTGGTTTGGGTTTAAAATCTCTATGCCTTCAAGAGTTCACAGTCTCTCTGCTTTTGGATGAAAACTGTGTTTTGCATCAGCTAATCACTTCCCAATGATTCAGCATCTTCCTGAAAGACATGACGCATCCATATTTTGTACCTCTTCTCCCGGACTTCTTTTTAATCAAACACCTCCATAGTCCTGAGAGCTGCAGGTGATCTGAACTTGGCATATATGTTTTTTGTTTTGCCGACTAATAGTGTGGTGTGGCCCATAAAGGCGGGAGTGGTGCTGCGATTATGTACGCTTTTGTCCAAATTAAGAAGTTCAACTGGTTTTACAGTTATGGAAGACCGGTGAGGTCGATATGATGTCGATTTCCACGTTCCCACAAATTTATTTCGGTCGTTCGTTTGGTAAATTTTTGATAATGTAAAAAGTTTGCCCACGCAGTCAATAATGTGTTCTTCCTCTCAGCGTGAAGCTAGTGTTTTTATTGAGGTAACCTCTTAGTCTCTGGAAATGGCAGTTGAATGATCGCGATATCCTGGTGGTCTTTGAATTAAAAAGAATACGGTTTATCAAATTCAGATTGTAATTCCTTATCTCTGACCTGTATTAGAGAAAACCTATATAGAGTGTTCATTCTATGCAAGTATTTTTAACATAAATTTGGACTGTAAATTTTTGTGATCTTTATAAAAGTGTTTTCATAACCTCATTTGGACTATTTTTATCAAAATTAGGGAGAGGAACAGTTTTGGGTTTATCCTGTTGATTCTCTCCCAATCATTAATTTGATGTTGTGACTAAGGAATGTAATAAATGTAATAATGTTAATGTTAATAAATCGATCGGAGTTAGATGAATGTGTTATCTAACAAATTAATAATTATTTGAGCTATCTATAGTACAAGTGTTCATTCAAACTTGTGTTGAAATCCTATTAGGTCACTATGTATATAATATAAACATAAAACACTTATTTACATGGGCTACTTTTAAATTAATAAAACAAAATAGAATCTTATAGCACCCTTTATTTTTAAAAAACTTTAAAATAGTTGAACAACTAGTTTCGGTGATATATTACACCATCGTCAGGAAACTAGTTGTTCAACTATTTTAAAGTTTTTTAAAAATAAAGGGTGCTATAATAAGAAGAAAACAAAGATATTGTCAAATTTCACTAAATGAATATTTATAAGTTAATTTAGTGAAATTTGACAATATCTTTGTTTTCTTCTTATTATAGCACCCTTTATTTTTAAAAAACTTTAAAATAGTTGAACAACTAGTTTCCTGACGATGGTGTAATATATCACCGAAACTAGTTGTTCAACTATTTTAAAGTTTTTTAAAAATAAAGGGTGCTATAATAAGAAGAAAACAAGATATTGTCAAATTTCACTAAATTAACTTATAAATATTCATTTATTGAAATTTGACAATATCTTTGTTTTCTTATTATGGAGAGATTTCACAACATCACCATCAATTCTACTAATTTTATTAAGGGTGCAATAAGATTTTATTTTGTTTTATTAATATAAACATATTATGTTAACTACTCCCTAGAATTTACAACCTCTGATTTTTAAATTAAAAAATGTTCAAAATTAAATTGTCATTAATTTACTGTTTTTTTATATTTTTAGTGGGACTCTCATAGGGTTGTAACTCTACTTACACACACGTCGATTTTTAAACGAACGATTTTGGCTCAACTCACACTACCTGGACTCAAATCGTACGACTCCAGTCTTTCGACCTTACAAGTTTTTGCTCATCGTCACTTCTTCAGTTCCATGCTACTCTATTTTCTAACCTCACTTTTTGAAAAATATAAGATCTAATTCGTCACTACTTAGCGTGTAAAAATTTTTATAATAATTATTTATGAATATATTGTCTCATCTAGTTCTTATTATTGTCTTATCTAAAATGATAAAACATCACTTTCATCAAACATAACCTCACTTTCTTTAGAAATGCACGGTATTATGCAACTCAAGTCGAGGCTCGACCAACATGTCAAGTCGACGCTCGACTCAGTCTCACAGTCGTGAGGTCGCGGATACTAGAATCAACTGGTCTGAGTGTCACCGTTTGAAAACACATGCTGCGTCGAGAAGAGACTAGAGTCGAAGTCTCTTCTCGACTTCAGTCGCGTGAGTGTGAGTTGAGCCTAATTTTCATCCTTATAAATTAATTCTATTAGATTGAACACAACTTGACAAACATGTGTGATCATGTTTTTGTCTAGTTCCATTCAATCCGGTAGAATTTATAAGTATGGCAGAAAATCGTACGTCCAAAAATCAATGTGTGTTAATTAATAGTTTGATTTTAGATTTCCAATTATCAGGCTTCGATACAATTTGAACACAAAATTTCAAGTGGAAAAGATTGAGCATGAGAATCTCTACAAGTATTGTTCAGTAACACTACTTGTTACTGGCTTAACTCGAAGCTTACCTCATATCCTTCCTTTTCAGCAATAATATTCCTTATGGTATCGTACCTGAAACAAGACAAAATTTATTTATTAACATCCAGATCCAACTTCGTTGAAATCAAAACCAATGCTGGAGAATCAGTCAATCTAACTAATTTTCAAGACCTACGCCATGGGCCACCAAGACTCTCTTGGCGATCCACAGGTTGAGAAACGCCGCGTAGATTTATCGATCATTTACTAGTTGTTCATTTTCATTACAAATTTGAATATCAATAAATAAAGAGGATACAGACGTGGGTTCTTGTACTCTTCAAATTGTTGTTGTCATAACTGAAGCTATTACCATTTGTTATTGTCAGTTAGTAGCTATAAAGAATAGTTATAACATGCTGTGCAGGAGTTTCCTTCTTGTATATGGACAGTGGCAGGTGAACTCAAACTATAAAGATAATGGGAATACGGCGTTATTAGGAGTAAAGCCCGTCGGAACTATTTGTTAAAGGATGTGTTCCTTGTGTTTGTTCCATCGTTAAAAGCTCTGTTCTGTTGCCTTTTATTAGTTTTTGTCTTCCTAACCAAACTAGATTTTTGTTGGAATCATATCTATATATCAAGAACAACAACCTATATAGAATCTCACGTTGAAGTGGTACTAGCCCAAATCACTTTGGTAGTACTAGTAACTCTATTGCTCTTTCGATCATCAGGATTAGTTACGTGATTTTCCCTTTTTGTGTAGTTGAGAAGTTGATATTGTGGTAATTATTCATATTGAATGAAAAAGACTAAGAAATTGTCAAAAAACCACTGATTTATTGATAATTAGAAAGACCGGTTTCGGTTATTACACCATTGTCAATCTCTGATAAACTCTAAACAGTTTATCAGAGATTGACAATGGTGTAATAATCGAAACCGGTCTTTCTAATTATCAATAAATCAGTAGTTTTTTTGACAATTTCTTAGTCTTTTTCATTCATTACGTGGTTTTTTTTGTTTCTTATCCTTTCATGCAATATTTATGTCACTCCTAGTCTTCTGTTGATCTTTCCTTAACTGAAGAATGTTCATATTTACAGCTTTTTCAAGTTTTGTGTTTCTACATTACTTTTCTTATCTTGTACCTTGTCAAATGACAAGAAAGAATCATTATAGGAAATAGGACATCTAGATAAATATTTCAAATTGTTGCATCATGAATTGAAAGAGAAGAATTTGAAATTTACTTATTGGAATTTATTCATAACACTGATAATTTAGATCAAAAATTCAAATGATTGAATTACAAGACCACTTATTGATGATGATAAATAGTAAATGCTAACGGCTAAAGTGCACGTCCAGTGCCAATATACCTGTCATCAAATTTTTGGTTGGGATCGATTTAGTATGTTATTTTGAGCACAAAATCACAAAAATTAAACGGCGCTCACTATTGTTTTTGAAATAAACTAAGTTCAAAGTAGCAGAACTTTACATGCATTTAACCTAAAAGTAGCAACATAGTAGCTAAGGTTAGGAAAAGCTGTAGGTTAGGGAAAGCTGTAGGTTAGGAAAAAGCTTTATGTTAGAAGAGCTTAGGTTAGGAAAAGCTTTGGGTTAGGAAAACTCAGATTAGGAATATCATAATTTTGATGATTTCAATAATAAAAATGGCTGCTACTCATAGGTTAAATGCATGTAAAATTGTGCTACTTTGAACTTAGTTTATTTCAAAAACAATAGTGAGCGCTGTTTAATTTTTGTGATTTTGTGCTCAAAATAACATACTAAATCGATCCCAACCAATAATTTGATAATAGGTATGTTGGCACTGGACGTGCACTTACACCAATGCTAACAAAGTAGTTGAAATAATTGTTGGAAATTCACTCGAATAACTAACTACCTGTTTGAAACTGTTGCATATTGGATTAATTGAACTTGAGTATTTTGTACTGATAAAAAATAGTACACACAAAGTAGTTCCACTAAGTATTTATTTATTTATTTATTTATTCAAATTGTGTACAAATACTTAACATGAGTAAAGGCACAACCGGCTCATGCACAAAACTGTCCCATTTCCAATTTATATTATACAGTAGCCTACTGTCCAAATCAAAATGTTGGTTATGTCACTTTCACTTTTCAAAATACAATTTACACTCTTCAATACTCAGATAAACGAGCAAATTTTGAATCAAATAGATACTATTAGAGTCTAAAATTAAAAAATCTAGAACAGTTACTTAATAATTATTTAAAAAGTCTAAATTTTGAATGAAACTAGAAATTTTTGAGCTAAAAACTTCACACTTTACAGAAAACTACAGTTGTTGTCTATTGAAGCAACAAAAATATGACATCTGAAGAAAGAAATATTTATTCATTTAGTTATCTATTTATTTAATCATTCATTTACTTGTGGATACAATCAGAAATCATAAAAATATGATTAGGAAGGAAAAACAGGCTTCCCCTATTGGGGAAGAACTATATCGCATGTCATCCTTCAACTGATCTTAAAGTCAAACCTCTGAAAATTCAAAACTGAAAAGTCAAATAGTGTGAAAAACATTCACCTGAAATAAGCTATACATGCTCATTCAGATTCAGTAGCATCTGATCATAATAATGTTGCATCAATCTTCTCAATTTCTCGTTCATATAATCCTTTGAAATCAAGTTCTCAAATTTATTACTGGAATTCCTTTCTAAATTCTATCATTTGATCAAGTGAAATTGATCACATTAAATGCATCAGAACCGGGAAGTGAACAGAAATAACTTGTTGCAAGGCATCTGATTCATTTGAGTCGACCGCATAACTACATGCTGTAATGTCCCGAGAATAGTATATAGTTATATACTATCCTTGGTAACGTCCTCCCTTTTCGGAAGGTTCGATTTCTGCGATATCAAGTTATCGTTTTTCAAATTACTCGGATAAATTCTTTCGGATGAACTAACCAGCTTTGCGGTGAAAACGCATGCATACCTTTCGCTTGTTTGCGAGAAGTTGGATACTGCGGCTGCAAGTCTCATTTTTCAGAGTGTGAATATATTTTAGATGTAATATTGTAGTATTGAGTGTCATCACTTGCTAGAACCAGCAGAAGGGTATTCAGTTACAAGAACTTTTTTCGCTCCTATTATGTGGATAAAATAAGAGTTACCGCAGAAAGTTGCATCTCGTACGGGACTTGTCGATTCCAAGTTGTCGGAGTCGATTTGGTCAGATTCACTCCCCGAGAACCAGTTTGTCTCTGGCGTAACGGTTCTCCACACTTTTGTCATGCGATCATATTTTTTCGGCTCATCCTTACCTGAGTTCTTAACAAGCATTTTATAGTGGTTGCAACAGTCACTGTTTTTAGAACAACTCGCGTGCCCTCAGCACAATAAATTCCTGCAAATTGACTCTGACTCAACTCGTAAATAGTGGCTGATGTTAATGAGAGACGCCCAAGTTTAGTCATGGCAACTCGTGCCGGTTCGTTTCAAAGCAAATTAAGTGCAACGTTGTTGAAAAGCTTTCGCGGAACCCGTTGTGTTTGTTGTCTTTTAATTTTACCTAAACGCTGTAAAACTAAATTGCATCCAGCTTATCAGTTGTGGCTTTGTTTCTGTCTCCTCAAATCATAAATACCTGGTTAATTCAGTTTTGCCTAGTTTGGTCTCTGTTGTGAACATCACGTCCTACTTTGTTTTCTAAAAGTAGTCAAATCTACTGATTTTTCAAAGTTTTCTCCACTACGAACCCTTAAACATGTGTATGTTTATTGTCAACTAGCAAGATTTGAAAATAGGCTTATTACCATCCTCGGTAAATTAAGGCTCAAGTCACACGACCCTAGTCGAGAGCATGGTTTTCATTTTCAAATGGGTGACGTCGCGGAGACTAGAACCGACTGGTCTGAGTGTCACCATTTGGAATCACATGCTCTCGACTAGAGTGGAGTCAAATCTACTGATTTTTCAAAGTTTTCTCCACTACAAACCCTTAAACATGTGTATGTTTATTGTCAACTAGCAAGATTTGAAAATAGGCTTATAACCATCCTCGGTAAATTAAGGCTCAAGTCACACTTACGCGACTCAAGGGACTCGACCCTAGTCGAGAGCATGGTTTTCATTTTCAAATGGGTGACGTCGCGGAGACTAGAACCGACTGGTCTGAGTGTCACCATTTGGAAACACATGCTCTCGACTAGAGTCGAGTCTCTCCTCGACCTGAGTCGCGTAAGTGTGAGTTGAGCCTTTGAATCTATTTGCAAAATTACAAGTAAAGTTGAGTAGTTCAGACGTGATGATGCGTCATTCGTGAATTTCCTATCCCTTACAAGGCAATTCTTTCCTCAATTATATTATTGATGTGTATTTAGTTCAGCAAGAGAGTATAGGTTGTGATAGACATTCTATACTATCTGGTTTCAGCTTGTAGACTTATGAATCATTATACAGTTGATCAGAATCATTTTTCAAAATAAACATTATCAAATTTTAAAATACTACTTATCAAAACTCACAAACTTATTTCGTCACTCTGATTTTTAAACAAATTGTTCTGGGGAAATTTATTAAACATATAGAAAAATCTGGTGTGGTACACTCACACAACTTTCCTTGCTCATATTCGAAACTACGATCAGACTTTTGTATATGTGTATATATAATTGTTTTCAGAGTACTTTTTCCTTTGTGTAAATTGTGAAATTCAATGATTTTTTTAGTCGTCATTTTTTTAAAGTCGTCAAAACAGCTGTTCTACAGATGAAATATCTCGACTATGTGTTCTTTTTATGAACTGCTCTACCTACCTACCTCATGCACGAGAAGGAGGTTACAAAGTCCATTTCTCAAGGATGGGGTGGACCCCCCATTAGTTTCCCAGAAAGGAGACTCATGCCAGTTAATAGAGCTGATAAATAACTATACAGAGTATGAATTTGAAAAAATCGGTCAAGTTATTTTGAAAAAATCGTGAAAAACATGGTTTTTTAGTAATTATCCGCCATTTTTCTCAAGAATATTACGGAGCTCCTGCAATTTTCCAAGGAAAAAACTCATGTCATTTGATAGGACTTATGAATAGCTACCCATGGCTTGAATTTGAAGAAAATCGTTAGAGCCGTTTTCGAGAAAACCGTGAAAAACCTGGTTTTTGGTCATTATCCGCCATTTTTCTCAAGAATATTACGGAGCTCATGGAATTTTCCCAGAAATGAGACTCATGCCAGTTGATAGTGCTTATGAATATCTATCCATGGTATGAATTTGAAGTAAATCGTTAGAGCAGTTTTCGAGAAAACGGTGAAAAACATGGATTTTTAGTCATTATCCGCCATTTTTCTCAAGAATATTACGGAGCTCCTGAAATTTTCCCAGAAATGAAACTTATGCCAGTTGATAGGGCTTAAAATAGCTATCCATGGTATAAATTTGAAGAAAATCGTTGGAGCCGTTTTCGAGAAAACCGTGAAAAACATGGTTTTTTAGTCATTTTCCGCCATTTTTCTCAAGAATATTACGGAGCTCCTGAAATTTTCCCAGAAATGAGACTTATGCTAGTTGATAGGGCTTATAAATAGCTATCCATGATATAAATTTGAAGAAAATCGTTAGAGCCATTTTCGAGAAAAACGTGAAAAACATGGTTTTTTAGTAATTATCCGCCATTTTTTCATCTTGAATTGAATTTTATTGAATTTCTTATTGTCGGGTCCTCATGGTATAGGGACCTTAAGTTTAAAATTTCAAGTCGATCGGTTAATTAGGAATGGAGTTATCGTGTTCACAGACATACACACACACACACATACACACATACACACACACAGACCAATACCCAAAAATCATGTTTTTGGACTCAGGGGACCTTGAAACGTATAGAAAACTTGAAATTGGGGTACCTTAATTTTTTTTGGAAAGCAATACTTTCCTTACCTATGGTAGTAGGGCAAGGAAAGTAAAAAGTAGTTTTTTGAATGTTTATCTTATTCTACCAAATTATGTTCTGTGCATCTCTTTGATAATAAAAGTGGAAAAGTGAATGTTAAAGAAGAATTTCACATTTATGAAGCGTCGAAATTAAACAGAGATAAATTAATAAACTTAATCCAATTAGACACCAATAACCCTATTTTTGATAGAACCATGCAAATTTAAATCCAAAATTTACATTCCCAGTTCATAAAATCATATGAATACACTAAAATATATTCAAAAATAAGAATCTTCCAGCAGTATTTATTTATTTACTTCATTTCACTTTAAAATGGCATCAATGTTTAAACATGTGATTCAATAAGGGTACTGAGATTTTTATTTTTCTTTCTATTTATATGTTCTGTGTTTATATTGTACTATCTATAGTACTCATTGAGTGTTCGAGTACAGATACGCACCAATAGAGTCATCAGTAATCGATAAGTATTTTTTAAACGTAAGACATCATGAGTAATCATCTCAAGATTGAATTGGGAGGAGTGTTTAACCTTTAGGCAGGTGTCGGGTCCCCGATTGTTAACTGAACAATAATTGATGATTGATTAGTGGTCATTGGACGAGTCAAACATAATAAAATCGGATTGTCAGTGGGCTCCAAACAATTTTAGATGTATAAAAGAGCATTATTCAGCCGTTAAAATGACGGTAGTTAATAAGTGTTACTCGAATAATAGCGTGATTGGGTGTCACGGTTTAGTGGCAGTGATCACCACAATACAACTGTTAATCGCCTCGCAGACAAAAGAGTTGGGGGGCTATGGGGCCCCAGGGGCTCCGCCCCACTGGTTAGTCGCTGGCATTGTTTCGACTGTCAAATTAACGAAGGCGCGCTCCCGACTCGCTTCCTTGTCAGATTGATGGCCGACTATCGTGAGAGAGAAGGAGAAAAATAACCTTGCTTTAAAAAATTACCGATTGTGAGCATCTCTCGGTCCATTGTATGTTTCGGGAGAAGCACCGCCGCCTTCACTCATCTTCATAACCATTCAACATTGTTTCTCTCTTAATATTTCAGATCCCCCTTCATTCCTACCTTAGTACTTTCATCGTTTCTCCCACCATTTATGAGTACTTAAGATTTTTTTTCTTCAGAGTACTACTATCAATCATAATCTTTCAACATCAAACCTTTCTCATTTTTCCTCTTTATTAAAAATAGTGATTATCGTCATCTTTAGTGTCGAGAATTGAGTTAGAAGTTTGAGAAATCAAAGTTACATTCCTGAAGTTCAACGGACTTAATTGCTAGGCTTAAACGGTTATTTTAATATACAGAATACAGAGTTCTGTAGTCAGGGAGACGACGTAGCCTAATTACTAGCCATTCAACAAAAAGTTGAAATTAAAAAGAGTATTTTTCGGTGAATTTGAGTTATATGTAATATTATAGTTAGAAGATGAGGGCTAATTTTGTTTGCTCATTCTTATCTTTTTCTTCATCTTACTATTATTACTACTCTTTTGTGATTAATTTTTATTAATCTTCTTAAAAAAGGTCACTTGTCTGCCACTATTGTGTGTGTCTTGTCTTCATTGGCCACTGTATAAATTGTAGGCTGAACCAGCGACTGGGCCAACATTTAGATGCGGCATTAAGGTGCGTACAGATTTTCGCGCCGCGAACATGAGCAATTCACTTTTAATCAGCTGATGCCAAGCTTTTTATATCTGTATCTTACCGTTTCTGTAAAAATACAGATAGCATATAGTCAGCTGATTGAAAGTGAATTGCTCATGTTCGCGGCGCGTATATCTGTATGCACCTTAAGATAGCTGTGATTCAATTTATTCCAGTATAGCCAATCTGATGATTTAAATCACCAATCATTTTATTGTCGATTGAATACTAGAACAGTGACTAGCTACTAGCTCTATTCATTAGCTCCAGCTATATAATAAAAAATATTATATACTGTACAAGTTCAAGACAATTGTCTTGTGAACTTCAAGTTCTTTTGTACTTTTGATAAATTTATTTTAGTGAATATTATGTGACTGTATGTATTTGTACAAGGAACAAATAAATTTGAATTTGAGGGCCTTTTTATTGAATGTCTGGAGAGTCTTTCCCCTGTTTTTATAAGTGTATCCTGTGGAATATCCAGATATTCTGCCTGTATTTGCTTATAAAATTAATTTCAAAATAGTGATTAGTGAGTGCCTTTGGAACCAGTGTATATTTTCATAGTATTTCACATTCATGATTTTTGTAAATATACTACCAGCATTAAAAACTTGATATGGGAGAGAAAAAAATCTTTAGCTTTACTACTGCTATCAGCTTTACAGTGACCCCTGGGTTGGAGAACTCGCTCAAGAACTGTTGTATTGTAATCTTTGAAACCCGCAACTTTTAATAATACAGAGTTGATGAAAATCATCAACTTTTGATTATACCAGAGACAAGAAATATAGCTATTGTATATATTAGCTATATATAGAAATATAGCTCTATATATTGGCTTATGCTTATCCTTTATCTATGATTATACAGAGTTGATGAAAATCATGGAAGCAGCTGAATATTTCTCCAACAAGAATAATTTGACAGTAGGTTTCATTGGGGATCCTATTTGAAATGAAAAATTACTCTGTCGCTTCAAAATCTTTGACCCTCATATGAATCGAAATTCATTTTTGAAATAAGGAGATGGTCACACGAGCAGACGGACAACGACCTTGGCCTGTTTTTATAAGTGTATCCTGTAGAATATCTAGATATTCTGCCTGTATTTCCTTATAAAATTAATTTCAAAATAGTGATAAGTGAGTGAATTCATTTTTTGAAATAAGGAGAAGGTCACACAAACAGACGGACAACAACTTTGGCCTTCTGTAAGTCAGAAGTGAGAACTCGCTGGCGCTCGTTCAATAAATCCATTCATTCATTCCAATCCAATGCATCCTTCAAGCTTGGATGATCGAGATATTTCTTGTGTGGCTCAATTCACTTTGGCTGGTTCCAGTAACTTTCTCAGTATTCTTTGTTTGTTGCGACCTGAAAATGTCTCTCCGAAACTTGATTTTATCGATGGTCTCCCACCAGTAATTGAAGATGTTGCTCTGTATTATTAGAGCTGCAAGTCCAGCAATCATTTTCAGCTTACAGTAGCCATTGATCGGTCATTTGTGTTTTGGAACTGGTTTTCCATCCTAGTAAAAAACAAATGCAGCGATTAGAGGCTCGATTCGGTTACGAATGATTACTGGCTTCACTTTCCTAACTCATACATCATCTGATTGGATTGCAGCTTCTTTTAATTGTTTCACGGTAGCCGGTGGTTATAGTTTTCGTTGATTGGTCTGAATTTCCTTCGTCGGCTTGTAGATTAAAATAGATGAGATTCGTTTTTAAACGAGGGAAGAAGCTTACAGTATTAATCTACTCGGTCCTAACTCAAGCTTCAGTGTGAATTTATGGTACTCGGTACACACAGAAAGAAATGAGCTGTACAAAGAAATCGAATGTTGAAGAACAAAACTTTATTTTTAGAGTTCTAGAAATTTTTTCCAAGCCTAATCTTGGTTTTTGAATCTGAAATCACTTCTACAATTCTACAATGCATAAAACTTCCTCTGATTAAAACTAATAATTGAGTGGAAACTATCTCTATCGCTCAGTAATAGCTTATTGTTCATCAATACTACAATTTATTGAAAGTTTATTCACGAATCTTATACCTACATGCTCACCATTAAACTTTGAATTCAACATTACCCTGTGTTGTAGTTGACATCTAATAAGTATATTTTTCTCAAATTTAAATACTTTATTTATTATTTTTTGATACAATTACAAATCATATGAATATGATTGGGATAGAACAACAGGCATAGCCCAAAACAATTCTGTTCCCAAATTTTGATAAATAATAAAATGTCCAAAAAAATAGGTTATGTTCTTACTGAGGAAAGTTAAAGTTCAAAGTTCTTTCAAAAATATATATGAGCTAACATTTTTGAATTTAGAATGATTAAAATATCAAATTATAGCCGAATATTGCACTTAATATCATCGCACTTTGAATAAATTAAGTTATTTCAGAAAATTTTGAAGCCAAAAATATACACACAACTTTCCACTATTAGGCACAGCTGTTACCACTATTCACACGCTATTTATCCAAGCTGTCGTTAGGTCATGTCCAGAGGCCCTGAAATTGATCAGTTGCGACCTGAAAACTCTAACACACGGCCTGAGGCAGCCGAGTCACTCGATACTACTTTTATTATTACTTATCCAAGTATGGAGAAATATACAAATACATTTAATGTATATAAATTTTATATATTACACAGATTTCCCTGCATTCAATGAATTTTAGAGATACTCGAGGTATGTTTTTCCCTCATTCTTACTCATTATGATTGGACTTCATTCAATGAGAATAATCCATCACTAAAGCTGTTTTTGAAAACAAGTTTTCCCGCTTTACCTCAACTCGTGGACCCGGTTATTTCAAATCAAATTCCTTGCATTCGATCAACTGGGTTCAAACACATCGATGGTATCAAGTCAGAGATAATGAGAGAGACGGAGAATTATTGTGTGTACAGTATGTGCGAGATGAAGATATGGTGTGTAATATTGGCCCATCAACCAATTGGACCCCTAATGAGTACACATCTGAATTTATTACGTTTATTTCATCTAATGACTACCAAGGGAGGACGTCAACCGAATAACATTCAATACAAACTCAAACACGCACGCACGCACGAGATTCTCCTTTATGTTGTAGAGTGCTAGACTTGTAGAGTGCTCTTGTAAGTTTTGATTGGACTTACAAATGAGAGCCAAACGGAAGTACTGTACAATTGAGGAGTAAATTTTATGCCAGTTCTGTGTGTGTGCTAGTATGAATGTGTTGTGAGGAGTGAATTTTATGCCAGTTTGTGTGTGTGTGTGTGTGTGTGTGTGTGTGTGTGTGTGTGTGTGTGTGTGTGTGGTGTGTGTGTGTGTGTGTTAGTGTGAGAAACAGGTTCAGTATTGTAAGCGGAAAATTTGGTGGAGAGGAGAGGAATTGAGATAATGAGAAGATTTGTGATTAGAGGAAGTTGAAGGTGTCTGTGAACTGAGTCAGATGCTTGTAGTGCAATTCCAATGTAAATCTTCAAGCGCGGAACATCACCGCCATTCTCCTGATTTGCATTTAAGACTCGTCTTAATTAATTTGCCAAAGTTTGCATAATCAAGGAGAGGATAATATCTTTTCAGCACTTCGATTAGATAATGTAAAACCCCGTGAATCTGTTATTTTCTATCAATTTTGCATCAGAAACTCCGCAGATGAAAATTAGAGTATTGCGATGTTTTGAAAATACTGATTCTCGTCTAATTGGAATCAAAATCTAGACTTCAGTAATTAAGTCGTAATGCTTTGAAGCGTGGTTAATTTCCACAGTAATTAGAGAGCTTTTTCTAGAATTATGAATGAATCACTTTCATCAATTATTGTCATATAATTTCATTGATCAACTTCGAATTCATTTGATTGACTTTTGCGTGATGATTGAGTTGTATTGATTCGAAGCTTGGCTAATTTCCACAGTAATTAGAGAGTTCTCTAATGAATCAATCTCATCTATATCATATAATTCCATTGATCAACTTACAATTTATTGGACTGACTTTTGCGTGATGATTGAGTCGTAAGGCTTTGAAGCGTGGCTGATTCCCGAAAATTAATGATCAAAGAATTTTCTAGATTCAAGTTTTTAGATTTTTCCAGGTCATGAATGAATCACACTCTAGAATATAATATAATTTTATTGATAAATTCACAATTAATTCGGTTGATTTTTGTTTGAGAGACAATAATAAGGTGGAATAGTTTTTTGATAAAATAGCAGGAATCAAAACAAGAGATGAGAATTCACAATTTTATAATCTGAAATGGAATAAAGACAAGTGGAAGAAACTTGAATATGATTCATGAGTTGTTGATTCGCTTTCCGGTGGTTCGGAACCAACCTAAAACTATAGGTCCATTCATCTCTCATCATCATCCACTATTGCCTACGCACTACCATATGCTAGTTTGCTCCAGCATAACGTGCATGCCTGTGAAATATTTCAGTTTTACCTTCAGTATATCATCCTCATTACCCACGCACAAGCCTAGAGATCATTTGGGCATCACTCCCAGAATTCAAATTGAAATTCCAATTCAAATTTGTTTCCACAACGTACAAAAATTTGAACTATACAACACAAGTGTAATGAATCACAATCAATTCTAATGAAGAATATTCCTTACTAAAAATAATAATTTGAACAATAGTAGTATTAATATAAATAAAAATATAAGTCCAAGAAAATGGCATTAATGTCCGAAACATATTGCGACAAAATAATTTAAAAGGTTACTGAGATTTGAATTTTTATTTATATAAGAAGTAGCTTTAAAGAAAAAAGAAAGAAGTATTAATAGTATCAATACTTCTATTCCTAACTAATAAGAATATTATAAAGTGCAATCAAACTGAAAAAAAACGATCTAATGAGAAATGAGTGAGAAATTTTATTTTTGTGATGCATTATATTAGAGTATCATCCCGTAAAATGCATAAATTATATTACAATCAATTCGAATAAAGAATATTCCTCACTAAAAATAATAAATTGAACAATAGTAGAATTAATAAAAAAAAATTGAAAGGGTACTGAGATTTATACTAGAAGTAGCCCTGAAGAAAAAAACAGTATTAATAGTATCAATACTCCTATTCCTAACTAGTAAGAATAATAATAATAATAATATCGAGTGACCTGGCTGGCTCAGGTCTGGTGTCAGAGTTTTCAGGTCGCAACTGATCAATTTCAGGGCCAATCAATTTTCACAATTTCAATTTTAGTAAGAATTATAATGTACAATCAAACTAAAACAAAAAAACGATCTAATAAGAAAAGAATGAGAAATTTTTTTTGTGATACATTATATTAGAGTATCATCCCATAAATTATATGTTTAAGAAGCCAGTCAGTGCCAAAATAATGTGTAGAGGACACCGACCTTAGTTTAAATTAGTTTAACCTTAGTTTAACCTAAGTTTAACCTAGCCTTAGGTTGGCTAGGTTGAGCAAAGCGCGGTTACGTGGCCAATATTGAAACACAAAACACTGGATGCCGGTAATAATATTTCCTGTAGTCGATGGAAAATTATAGATTGGCTTCAGTGGCGTACTGTGCTGACTGCTGAGGCTCGAAGAAAATGAAAACACACGTTCCTAGTTTGCTCCAGCATAACGTGCATGCCTGTGAAATATTGCTGAAATTTGCATAGTGGACAACACGCGATGTCTAAACTATGGACGATCGAATTAAGCCGAGCACCGTAACTAACCCCGTTCAATATTGAGTTTGAAAGATGTTCGGTAAACGAATTATAGCTGGCTCAAAACACTTTCACTGCATTGGCCAAATCAGAATTACTACACAGTTGGAATTCGAGAATGATTTATCACGAATTTGAATTACTGCATACTTGTCTCACTTTCACAGCAGGGTCCCAGTGGGTAAATTGGAATAATGGCCGAGACTTGTAAATGATTTAGTATGTATTGGAATCGTTGCAAGATTGCATCTTGTATACTTTCACTGCATGGGCAAATTGTAAGACAGAATTGGTTGTTGAATATTTGAAACTCGATAATGATCCTTACCTTGAATTTTCTATTATGTATAGATGTTCTGTTCCTCTAGAATAAACAACATTAGAAAATTTCAACCGTAAGAATATAGAATCCAAAACTTTTCGTATAACTTGTCCAACGTCAAGAACCGATCAGACCTTCAGGCTGAAGGTTGTTGTATTATTGGATCTCTCACTCTGTCACTCAATGTTGATTCTATACGAAATGAAGTGATATGAAGTTCACAGTTGAGGAGAATGTTGAGTTTCTGCATTAATAACAAAGGCAGAAATAACATGAGTAAATAAGAAAAAGTCCCAGTATAGTTTAAATGACCAGATTCATTTCAACCAATACAACACTACAAATTTAGTTTTATCATAACATTGTACATTAGTCAATAGTTTTTCCATTTAAATATTTGTTTTATAATTATCTTTCACTTGTTTTCTTGGTTCTTATTTTGTACTGAAAGTAAATTTTATTATCATGGCGAGTCTGTTGCTTAAGCCGCCATTTTGTGAGACCGTTGAGTGGGAGGAGACTGTCTAGCTGGGCCAATGGTAGGCGTTCATGCCCTTGACCAATAGCAGTACTCGCATACTAGTATAAACCCTGCTGCTCTTGTATTTAGTTTTAGTTTATCAGAGATTGACAATGGTGTAATAAGCGAAACCGGTCTTTCTAAGTATCAATAAATGTGTGTTTTTTTTACAATTTCTTTTTCATTTAATATGAATAATTATCACAATATCAACTTCTCAACTACACAAAAAGAGAAATTAACTCCAATCAAGATTGTCTTACCAAACAAAAATTAGCATAAATCAGAAGTAGTTTTTCAATTTTTTTAAATGGAATCATCATTTCGTAGGAGTTCAATTGAAACATAGCATTCATGTACCCATTAAAATATTCAAAATTCAAATTCGTGTACTCGTTCAATTCGAATTCACATTTCAATTTCATATTCAAAAATATAAATTCATGTAAAATACCTACATAATATTTGGACGATTTGAGACAAATTAGGAAATTGAAGAAGTTTCGGGCAATAGCCTGTTTTTTCTTCTCCGACTATTGTATTGTTTTCTCTATCCAATAAATAAATAACCGTATATGTTTTGCCAAGAAGTATTGTATTGTTTGCTCTATCGGTCTATTTAATAAATAAATAACCGTATATGTTTTGCCAAGAAGTATTGTATTGTATTGTTTGCTCTATCGGTCTATCCAATAAATAAATAACCGTATATGTTTTGCCAAGAAGTATTGTATTGTATTATTTGCTCTATCGGTCTATCCAATAAATAAATAAAATATGTTGAAAACGCAGCGTTACTAACCTCTATACCCACTACATTCAAAATGGACGTTTTTGGCAGCATAATTAAAAATTAATTGCCAGGATGAATGTGCTGCAGCCTATTCACACAGTTAGGATGAATCAGTGATTTTTGAATGACAAAGGCCAGTGCGGTCAGTATTCATTAATTAGTAGTGGAATGGCAGGCACCGTAGTAGGTCTACCTAGAGCTAGTGCAAGAGGATAAGACACGCTTGCTCGCCTCCGTTAGATTAACCAGCTCTAGAATCGGAATTAAAATACTTTTTGACTTGATACTAGTTTTTCTTTTCTTTTGAACGCTACAGCTTTGGATTATACACTTATTTTTCCAATTTTGCTATATCTCGTAAATATTGAATTTTCAACTATTTCGTCAATGTTATTCATCCATTTATTGAATTCTATTCGTCGAATTTATTCAAGCTGGAATAGAAGAAAATAAGAAATGACTTATTATTATTATGATTTGTAATTGCTGTATATTGATGAAAGAATATCTATACAATTACTAATCATAATATTCAACAATTTATTATATTTTTATTGACCGAGCGAAGTGAGGTCTAAGATTCAGGGCGACGGTTTTGCATTTCATGGATAATATAAAAGGAAAAAGGAGCCTCCTTCATACGCCAATATTAGAGTAAAAATCAGACTAGAATTATTCATCATAAATCAGCTGACAAGTGATTAAACAGATGTGTGGAGAAGCCAGTCTATTGCTGTATTTCCATTTAAGGTCTATAGTTTCAACTTGTGGATGAGAATACTGCGCGAGGTCTACTGTTCACAGAACTAGTAGTAATCATGAGTTAAATGGAAGAGGGAACTCTTATTGCCTCAATTTCGCCCACATCACTTTCATTGTAAAGTGTAAATGAAAGTCATTTATCTATCTATCTACCTACCATACAATGAAATCATCTAATTGTGTCCCAAATTTGATCGATGTGTGAGTGTGTGTGGCTACTTGTTTGAGGTAGTGTGAGTGTGTCTATGAGATGACCCTAGCTGATGAGCCACTCCTAGAACAGAACCATTAGAAGTAGGACAGGAAATAGCTGCAATAATTACCGTCATTTTCCCGTTTTTCTAGTTAGGTGTGTCTTTTTCCTATATATTAGGCTTGTGTGAATTAGTTACTGATTTCGGATGGAATCTTGAAAGTAAGCTGTTATTTTATTGAATGGATATTTATAACGTGTACAAACGGCACAATTCGAATTTGTTTTCTAGCTCGTATTATCATTTTCCCACCCAAATTCTACAATAGGCTTCCAACAAGAGAAAAAGGAAAGTCCTTAATACAAATAATAGATAATAATAATATCGAGTGATCTGGCTGGCTCAGGTCTGGTGTCAGAGTTTTCAGTTCGCAACTGATCA
The DNA here is from genome assembly GCF_014356525.2 of Nilaparvata lugens. Lineage (NCBI taxonomy): Eukaryota > Metazoa > Arthropoda > Insecta > Hemiptera > Delphacidae > Nilaparvata > Nilaparvata lugens. The sequence continues at coordinate 9,274,171 of NC_052504.1, forward strand.
ATTCAGGGCCTCTGAATTGATCTAACGACTGCTTTTTAGACAGCCGGGACCGACGAATACAACTTGTACTACTGTATTTATTCATTTATCCAATGATATACAAAACAAAAATCATTAAAATGATTGGGGGAGGACCAACAGGTACAGCCCAAAACTGTTCCTTCCCCAAATTTCGATCCATACACTAGTTCAAAAAGTTGGTTATGTTTCATTCACTTTTGAATCTAAGTATAATCAATATCATCAATATATCATAATATTGATCTTGATAAAAGAGTGGAATTCCAGCAACCGCTCTTGATGCTCTCCCACTAACATTTTCAACATTGGTTTATCATTATTGAAACCAGCATTTGATGCAATGAAAACGTAAAGAGTGGATTCTTCAATAAAAACTTCGACATTTTTTTACAAGTTCATTTTTGATCCTATAAAAGAATATTTCATAGAAATTGAACAGAAGTAAGGAAAGGTGAAGATTTGTCACAAATTGTGTGGATTTAGAATAATTCAAGTTCAATTTTCCATAGATTGGAAAACCTGAAGTTGAGAGTTAAACTTGAACTTGAGAGTTAAATTGTCATTGTTAAACTAAGTTGAACTTGAACTTGAGAGTACAACTGACTGTAAACTGTGTTAAAGTATTGAACATGAGAGTTCAACTGAGTTAAACTGACAGTAAACTGAGTTGAAATTGAACTTGAATGAACAACTGACTGTAAACTGAGCTATTGAACTTATGAGTTAAACTGACGGTAAACTGAGTTGTACTTGACCTTGAAAGTTAAATTGTCATTAAACTGAGTTGAACTTGAACTTGAGAGTTAAATTGTCATTAAACTGAGTTGAACTTGAACTTGAGAGTTAAACCGACAGTAAACTGAGTTAAACATGAACTTGAGAGTTAAACTGACAGTAAACTTAGTTAAAATTGAACTTGAGAGTTCAACTGACTGTAAACTTGAAATTGAGACTTTAACTTGAACTTGAGAATAAACTTGAACTTGAGATTTACGTAAACTTGAACTTGAGAGTTGAACTTGATGATATGCCAGTAATCTATTTTCCTTCCACAAGTTGTTAGCACATATGGCATCCCTTACATTATACTCGGATATGTTTCAACGTCTGTCCAATCTTCTTCATTTTCCTCTTCTGTCTCTCCTCTTCCTTCTTAATTCCTCAGCTTCTTGGTTATCATCATGGTGACCTTTGCTCCTTTCACCTCCATTCTATTCACATCAAGTTCCATGACCTTTTCAGGTAGTGGTTTGTTCTCGTGTGTTTTACTTTGCTTTCCTCTCCCTTCCTCTCACTCTTCATCTCTCTTACGTTTCTAGTTGTCGAAAACGTGAAGGATAATAGAATTACAGTAGACTATAAGGAAGCAGTAGACAATTCCCCAAAACGAACGTTTACTCCTGTAACGGCTAACAAACCGCATTTCTGTTGCAACCAGGAAATTCCCTTGCGTTTTCAGTCTGGTATTTCGGAGATCGTAAAACTTTGGTTTGTTGTACTCACTCATTCCATAGTTTAAACTAAACTCTTCTTCGTTGTTTGTCTGTTTTATAGTTGAATCAACGGTTATAGTTGCTCAAACCCTACTTATTCGTTGTTTGGCTCAGTGGTTGTAGTTGGATAAACAGTTGATGCTGCTCCAACTCAACTATTTCGTTGTTCTGCAGTAGTTACTGTTGAATCAACGGTTGTATTCGAACAAACTCAAATTTTCCGTTGTTTGGCTCAGTGGTTAAAGTTGAATCAACGGTTGTAGTTGAACAAACTCAAATTCTCCGTTGTTTGGCTCAGTGGTTGTAGTTGAATCAACGGTTGTAGTTGAACAAACTCAACTTCTCCGTTGTTTGGCTCAGTGGTTATAGTTGAATCAACGATTGTAGTTGATAAAACTCAAACACTTCGTTGTTTGGCTCAGTGGTTATAGTTGAATCAACGGTTAAACTTATAGTTGCTCAAATTTAACTATCATGTAACTTAATCCTACTCTCACACACAGTTGGTGTTAAGTTTCGAATGCTTGTTGTGCTCTAGCTTAGAACTCGATTTAATTTATTTCTTTATTCTATTCACATTTGATTCTTATCATTTTGCTCATTATAACCATCTTCCTTTTGCGTTTTCATGCATTACGTGCACTTTTCCATCTTCTTTCTTCTCATATTCACCTTTACTCTATTAAATTTTAACACATAACAGTATTTTTATGTGATTCCTGGTTTGAAAGAATAATATTCATTTTCATTTTATTCTTAGAGAATAATTCTTCCAACAGAAATTTATGATTCAATTCAATGCTTTTGATGTTCATATAGTTTATCAAGTCCATTCCAGTAATTTGTATTTTGTTTTTTGCAGGTATGTACACGATTTCTCCTCCCCTATGTTCTTATCAACTATGAATGAAGACGCGAGTTGTAAGTAGTATACTCTTTCTCAACGTTATTTACTTGTTGTTTGAATTCAGTACAGTATCATTCATCTTGGAAAAATAATTGGTAGGTTAGGTAGGTTTAAGAAATAGCATAGCTTTCTTCCCCCATTTTGTAGAAGAATGATTAATAATCACTTATTGCTCCTAGAAAAAGTGTTGGAGTAACCAATTTGTATATATCAATGTATAAATTAATAAATGAATAAAATATGCATTCATAAACTGAGCATGAAAAATAAAATTCGCTCTAAATTTTGAAGAAACAACAAACTTGAAAATCAGGTTCCGTTACCATTCAAACGTAGAAGTACAAGTTTGTACTAATTTATCAGTTAGTATGCAGTCTCTGACTTTCCAGTTGATTTGACAACAGGGAGGTTTTATACAAGCTACAGTGGATTATACTGTTTGAAGTTATTGTAAAAAATATTTTATTTATTGTGTTCATTCATCCTTGTCTTTTTCATTTCGGAAACACTTTGACAGTCACTGCTCTGTTAAAGAATCATTCTGCGTTCTTGAGCATGGTCGAGTTAAACATAGCTTTCTGGATTCCAATGTCTACTTACAGGCAAGAATGTATAACGGTTTGCGAGAAGCGCTTCTTCAATCATTTTGTAGAAGCTTCAACGTTCATAGGAATAGAAAGGATCATGTTATTCTGTTATTCTGTCTATCATTGTGCATGATGAAATTGTGTATTTAATGAATCAAGTTTCAATCAACTTTATCTACATTTCGAGCAATGAAATAATTATTTTTAATAACTAATTATTACAGAGCTTTTCCAAAGTAGTACTGAGCATGGAAGTTTGCGAACATATTTTAGAGTTTTGTAAGAGGTTATTGAAACGTTTTATTAGTAAGAGTTATTTACTGTGGAAGTATTAATCCGCGAACTAATATTATCTTGATTGAGTTTGGCTATAATCCAGGAATCTCTTATTACTACAAGCTATCACAGTATATCAAACTACTATCCAACACTATCCTATTATATTAAGCGAGCAATATCTGTATATATTTTTATATTTGGTTATTTATATCTATTTATATTTATCTATGTCCAACGGATCTCGAAAACAGCTCCTACGATTTTCACGAAATTTGGAACATAGTTGGTTTATGATATACTAGGTGTGCACTAGGTGATGCACTAGTTCTCATCCCTGGGAAAACTCGCTGAACGATATTAAAAGGATAATTCATCCTTGGAAAAACAGCTGAGACTTTCGTCGTCTGTGGATGATAAAAAAAAAGTGAGTGGGCGAGTGCGTCTGTGAAAAATCAAAATATCTCATCCCCGAAATTCATAAGCTGACGTATAGCCAGCTGTAAAATATAAACACGATCATTTTAAAGAATTGTGTTATGTTTATCAATAAATAAAAATGACGTGCGAAGCTCGGTGCCCCGATATTCATCTATTATACGCGTACTAGAAGCTTATATTCACAGTAAAAATGGTGACTAGAGTTGAATGCATGTCAACTACAACATGTGAGTTAATGATGATCATGGAGGCAGAGAAGTGGAGGGAGATTTGTTTCATGATGTAGAGAAATAAAAAATATTATAATGATCAAGAAGGAGCTTTCAAGAAGAGTTCAAGGACTTTATGATGGGTTTCAAGGTTGACCTCTTGGAGAATCATCACCAAGGACGTTGAAAATTTGGCTAATCATCCACAGCATATGGCTACCAGTGGTCAGTCATCTTGCAATTTCCGCAATAGTTTAAAAGCTGGCAATAAACTCTCATCCCATCGCATTTAATCAGCAATTTAACTCTAAATAATAATAAAACATCATTCCAAACGTACAAATCGAATGACTTCATCAACAGAGGATGTTTTGGAGTCAATTTCATGTGTTATTCGATACTTGTTTCCATTTCTCTTTTGATTATCCTTAATCTTTCCTCTTCGCATCACGGGATTGGTGCAATCATTCAGTGTATCAATTTGATGCGGCCGTCTTGATTGATAAACGTCTCTCTCGAGTCAATCAACCTTCGGCGTCCTTCAGAGATTGGAAACACTTCCACTCTAATTATGTACACTTGCTGCTTATGATATTATGAGCATCATCACGCATCTCTCATGGAATGTGCCTACACTGGTCCTGTACCTGATTGCATGATGGGGACAAGTGATGCAAGTTTTAAGTTGTTTTAGTCACACGTAGACTGAAGATTTGGGGTGCCTGACTACCCACACTCATTGAGATCACCCACATGGTTGGAGATTCTGCCAATTAATACTTTTAACACTTTCTGAAACGAAAACAGAGGGAAATGCTTTTGTATAATTGAGGAATGCCGCGGTATTTCATGTGAAAAAAGCTTGAGGACTTCATTTATGGCTGCACTCTATAGTGTTCCTTGAACGTGAATTCTTACGTATTTTTTCTTGGCCAATTATTTTAGGTTAATAATTTTAGGTTATAGTTAATTGTTAGTTCTTAGTTTTAATTATTGAAGTTATCTCTTTCATTCTCAGTGATGTTTATTATCAACTTCAAAATCACATCCTAATAGTTTAAAACATGTTAGGAACTTTTACCATATGAATTTTTCATCTGTTATTGATTCAATTATCAATATAATTCATTGGGAGAGGACCAACAGGCACATCCCAAAACTGTTCCTTCTCCGAATTCGTATACTATAATAGTGAGATCCGCGTTTATTGCAGTGGAGAAAGATGGAACAACATTGCCGATTGTTTGCCTTACCACTTTCATCTAAAGAAGATAGCTGATACCGGTATATCTGATGTAATATTAAATGGTCATTCTTGTTTTAAATAGTCAATTATATTCCATTCTTCAAGAATTCCAATGTATATTGATGAATTTTCCTAATTCAGATTGAATATTTTGCCAATTGAATATATTTCTACTTTGTTAAAAAACGATCTGGCAACATTGCGCAGCTAGAAGAGGAGAGCGCTATCTGCTTTGTCGAATGTAAGACAAGGGTAGCCACAAAATTGTTAATCGAATACTGACATTATAACATGGACTCCACTATACTCCAAAGTCCATAGATTAGGCTTTGCGCATTTCACTATATAAGATTCATGTCCAATGTTCATTGCTCAATGCTATCAATATGATCCACAGAGTATAGAATGTAAAATAGATGTTGAATATAAGATTCGATACTCTCTATACATCCTATTATACTCTAAGGCCCGGTTGCACAAAAACCGGTTAAATTTAAACCGTTATTAATTTATAATTATTATTTAACGAAAATCCCAAATAAATGCTGCAAATCACCCCGAAGACCTCTGCTACTGCAGACATTGACCTCAGGGTTAACAGCTGGATGGAAATTCGATGAGAACTACTATCCAAAAATTAGTTGCCAGCCCGGGAATCGAACCCGGTACCTCCCAATTGCTATTATTATTATCCCGGGCTGGCAACTAATTTTTGGATAGTAGTTCTCATCGAATTTCCATCCAGCTGTTAACCCTGAGGTCAATGTCTGCAGTAGCAGAGGTCTTCGGGGTGATTTGCAGCATTTATTTGGGATTTTCGTTAAATAATAAATTATATATTAATTAGCATTTGAATAAATGCATTCTCTATTTAATTCCATCCGTTATTAATTTCTTGAGAGCCAATCAGAGAAGGCTTTTTTGAAAAAAAGCTGGTAAAATTTTACCAGCTTTTGTTCAGCCGGCACTTGGAGAGTATAGAATATTACAATCTCTCTAATATAATCTCACATTGATTTTCGGAATTATATAATATCAAAATAAACATGAACGTTATTATAAAACACAGAAATGAATAGAATCATTGTTGGGGAATTAGTGGATTACAAGCAATGCTTTGCTGTGCTGTTTGTACGCATGTTGCATGCGTTGCATGGTTGGCGAGAGTGTCAGAGGAGCAATTACGGCGAGGAATGCGATGCACTTGCCTTATTTCGGTAATAAATTACAGGTAAGCCACAATTTTTGGCGGCGGCAGCGGGATTCACTGTCAAACTGTCAGCCGGGCGGCCAAGGCTGTAATTTGACTGACATTGAAAAAAGTGCGTGCACTTGTTCGGCCTATTGGTACGCGTAGCGTTCAAATGAGCGAGGCAAGTGCGTTGTCTTTGCTGTTCATCTCACTCTTCACAGTCTCTTTCTCACTCTTTCCTTCCCCAGAGTTGTTCTAACTCCTTCTACTCCCCCATTACTTCACGAAGTTTTCTCGTTTCTCTCATCAATTCTTCTTTTTTCCTGCTTAATATAGCTGTACTAATTTAATTTTCTTTCTTCTCTTTCTTGTTTTCATGTTTCCCACTTCCTATTTTTTGTTTTTCTTTAGATTTCTCTCCTTTGGTTTCTATGTTTCCATTTTTGTTCCTCTCAGCATTCATAATTTATCTTTATCTCGCTTTCTATATTTATTTCTGTACTATCTGTTCTTCTCTCAATTGATTATATGTGATTCACTGAATACCACTTACAATCATCTAATAACATGATAGTTTTACATCTTATCTCTCTATCTCTATTTATTTATTTATTTATTCGTGGATACAATATTACAAATCATATAAAATAATATGATCGGGTAGGAACAACAGGCTTGGCCCAAAACTATTCCATTCCCAAATTTTGATAATGTTACATGTCAATAAAAATAGGTTATGTTTCTACTGTAAATAGTTCAAGCTCAATTTTCGTCCAAAAATAAATATGAGATGCAAATTTTAAATTCAGAAGAATTAAAACACCAAACGAAAGTAAAATATTACACTTAATTATCACTGCACATTGAATTGATTAAGTTATTTTATAAAACATTGAAGCCATAAATACACACAAATTCTCACTTATTTTGACGGAACTGGATTTATATAGCTTCTCTTCTCACCTCTATTTTCATGTACACTCCATACTAAACTTTATCTCGCGGTTTTCGTATTCTAGATGTTCTGTATCCATTGATAAAGTGTGACACAAGTTTGCCCGTTTTACAGAAATGCTCATGCGCTTACAAGATCTCTTCCATCCTTTTCCATTCTTTTCTCAATTCCTTTTCCACCGACAACTTTGATTCAATCTTTCATTCTCCCAACTCATGTCTCTATTTTTCATTCTTACTTCATCTTCACTCCCATTTCTTATCATCTTTCTTTTGTCTCCCATTCTCCACCTTTTTTCACCTCTTCCTTTTATTCTAAATCCATCGCAAACTCCCCTTCACCCCCACCTTTTTCTACATGCCCCTTTCTCTTCATTTTTCTTTATTCCCCGTCCTGTTTCTATATCCACCTTCCTCCTCATTCCTCAGCAAACCCCATCTTCTCATCTCCATCCTTTCTTCTTATCTTCCCTTCCCAATTCTCTCTCCACCTCCCAGCCTCTCTCTCCCATTTCCATCTTTTCTCTCCCTTCTCCGTCCTCTCCTCACTTCTATCCTCCCTTCCCCTTCTCCACATCCTCATTCCGCTCATGAATCAGACGCAATCTGCTCGCATTCTGTGCGTGAGATCCGAGCGCTATGCTAAATACTGCGTGAAACAATGGCTGACCCTAGCCTGTGGGAAATGCGTGCCCTTCTCATGTCGCCTAACTGCAATTAAAATATAAATTACCGTTTTCGGCCGCACACACAGCCGCGTGTTTATTGTTCTACGCAAGTAATCCAGAATAAATTAGCGCTGACTAAATTCGGACACGATAAACTGTTTTTCTCTTCTCTGCGCAGTTTGCACAGGGCATGACCTGTTTGAGGAAGGTGAGGAAGCTGTAAAGCTTCCTGCTTCATAAGAATTAGGATTCGCAGAAATGAGAATTTTCAAATTAATTGAAGTGAAGAAGAACAAGTTGTTTGTTGATTTTGTTTTTCTTGTTTTTTGGCAATGCAATAGAAGAAATTTTGGGGAAATAGCCTGTATTTCTTTTCTGAATATTGTATTTGTTTGCTCTATCCAATAAATGAATAAATATTTAAATTATATTGAAATGAGCATTCTACTGTAATATCCACTTGAAACATCAAATTTAACGAAAAATCACTTGACTCGATTTTCCAAATTTACAATACAAGGACTTTGAACTTGAAAAGAAAAGAAATTGAATAAGTAATTTATATGGACTTTGAACTTCAATCAATAGTTTTTCTTTGATAATTTCACTAAAGTATATATATATTTTTTTCACTTTTTGTGTAGTTGAGAAGTTGATATTGTGGTAATTATTCATATTGAATGAAAAAGACTAAGAAATTGTCAAAAAACCACTGATTTATTGATAATTAGAAAGACCGGTTTCGGTTATTACACCATTGTGTTTATCAGAGATTGACAATGGTGTAATAACCGAAACCGGTCTTTCTAATTATCAATAAATCAGTGGTTTTTTGACAATTTCTTAGTCTTTTTCATTCAAAGTATATTTTGCTTTAGTAAAATGTTCGATGGAGAATTGTCCCCACCTTCTTCAATAGTGAATGATGCAAGTTACTCTGAAGTACCTTGAAGAGGTACTGTATATTGATTGAAGACTCTTTTTGCATTCCCTCATCTTGGGGTTTAAATTACGAAAAATAGTCTCTTGTGTGTATTTAAGGATGCTTGCCAAGTTCTCCATTTACTTATATAGTTTTTGGTCATGGAAGTATTCTCTGTTCATTACACATGATAACTTCGTCTCTTAGATGTTTCTCCAACAGTTTTTCATTGTTTTATCTTGGGGTGATTCTTGCCATTGTCAATTATTCCTATTATCTGGAACTCCCTTGTAAAATCGCTCCTCCGTAATCCTTCAAAATCCAACATCAAATCAAATCTCTATTGTCCAATAATTTCACAATCAATACAATTCTATTATATATTCAAAAATCAATGGATGTTATTTTGAATAATTTTTAATCAAGTTATAACTATTTATGTAAGTTTTTTTAGTAATGATGATTATTTTATTCCTTCTGTAAGTTGACCACGAATACTGGTTATTGTGGTCAACTCAGTTCCTACTTTTTAAATTGTAATTAGCTATGTTTTGTGAAAAGGAATCATTTCATTTCAAATACATGATTGAATATCGTAATGAATAACTACGACTAAATTACAAAATTGTTTCTGATTTGTCAATAATTTAAAAACATGTCATGATTACTTCGTCCATGTTGTGAAGATTTTCATCCCACAGGTTTTCTTACTGTTGTTTCTTTATATAAAAACTCGACTGCATTTCTGCATTTTTTTCGCGAACCACCCTTTGTCACCAAGTTCCCACCGAGCAATCGTGATCGTGTCGCAAATATAATATGGATTTGCGCATGTCATGACCCCACCCACCCTCTGTGTGATTGGACATGGGATAAGACCAGCTTAACAGGACTCGGAATAGGGATGCAACAGCCGTTATTCCTTTGCTGCACCGCGCAGGCGCCGAGAAAAGCATAAAGCGCGCGCTATTTGAAATCGAACGTCATTAATTCACTGTTGGACGTGCTTGACCCGTTTCCCTGGCAGCGTGTTGAAAGGGCGTCGGGCTATTGTTCTTCATAACTGACACACGTCGGCTGCTCTATGACTCGTCATGACTGCAACTCTCAACAATCTCTCTATTATTTTCTCTGCCTCTCTCTCTCTCTACCCATTATGCACCACTATATCTCTTTCCAGAGGATCGACAGGTATCGTAACTGATCTACTGTTCTTCTTTCATGCTTTAGAAGTGCAGCACCTTTCAAGATACAGTATTATAATGTGGAGCCAATAAACGTATCGCCCTTTCGTTTCATAATCTACACATCAATAAGTTGTTTTAATGCAATGTTGATGAATATGTGACTGGATGGCTCAACTTATTTGTTTATCCAATCATTACACCAATCAATTGATGAGCACGTTAAACTGTTGGTCCCGGCTAAAGTATGACAGTCTTAAGGCCCATTGACGGCTTAAATGATATATTCAGGCGAGGTGGAACCTTCCCGCCAGGGACTCCCCACCAAAAAAAGACATAAGAATTTACTTTTTTTACCAATCCATTAACTAAGTCGCCTATCACAAATGATAATAATTCATTGTTGAATTCATTATAATAGTTGAATGTAGACTATGTAGAAAATGTATAATATACTATTTGATTGGGAGTGGATAACAGCCAGAGCTCTTAACCTTATCTTTCCCTAATTTTTATGAACAAAAGTATTATTGTAAGTAGATAGATATTGTGATAGATGCTAAGATGCGGGATGTAAAAGTTACATAATATTCTTCGTCTAGAATTCTAGAAACAACTACGTATTGATGGTTTCCCTGTAATATTATATTGTAGGTACCTAGTATTATCATAGAGAAACAATAGTGTAAGTAGATATCCCATGGTATAGAGCGTTTATGTCGCAACTTTTACTGTTATCTCAAGCCGATTACTGTTGATTATTGTCGAATTTTAATGTTTTGTTGGGGTGAGAGTGTATGAACGGCACAATATGAGAGACTACCAGTGTCACACAGCTTCACGGGAAAGAATTACATGAACTAGCGACTTGATATAACAGTAAAAGTTGCGACATATAAACGCCCTATACCATGGGGTATCTACTTATGCTATTGTTTTTTTATGGTATTATATTGTATACCTAGCAAATGTAGGATAAGATCTGCCAGGGACAGGGACAGAGATTAGTATCATTTCAAGAATTAAGAGCTCTCTGGAATCATAATAGAAAAGTTAGAATATTTTCAGTTCTATGAAACATTGTTAAGACTTGAGACAGCTTCGACTCTTAACAACTGGATTGATAGCTATAGTGAGGTCCACGTTATAATGGCAGTGAATAAAGATAGAAGAGCAGCGTTGCCTGTTCTCTGCCTTAATTAATTATATTTTTATATTGTCAAAAACATATTTGGCATCTTTATGCAGCTAAAAAAGGATAGTACCACCTATTTTGTGAAATGATAGACAAGGATAGCAACATCAAAGTTAATCAAATACTGCCATTATAACGTGGACCGCACTATAGCTGTATTTGATATTATTTATTGCAATTGATTCATATCATATTTGAGGCAATGCTATTTTTATGTTCCTATTAAGATTATTGGGATCTGAAATGAGGGATCACCAATAATTATTAAATACATCATAAATCCTATGTTGAATTTTCTCTTTTTTCCCTTCCAAAATTTATCATAGAAACATGTAATGTTGGAGTATGGTAATATCATGGGAGTGGTACTTCATTCCGATCCAACAACAATCAAAAGTCAAATTAGGAGAAGAGCTCCTCACAGACTGCGGTGAGAGAAACATCGGTTACAATCTTTGACCACCGATTTCGCTAGAAATTTTCAAATAATTGACAAAAAGTGAAATTGGTAGATTTGATTCTGAAATCGATTGCCTTGCGATTTCTTGCACATGCACCTGAAGCGAATGAACTTGAGTTAATCATGGACTGCAGATGGTTTGCTTTCCGGTAAACCAACGAAATTCTGAATGGAAACCGCAAAGAGATTGCATCAGGTGGAACGGACATTGGATTCAGCGCTCATTAAATTCCATTTCGTAATCGGCAATAATTATTATGTGATGAGCGAACGGCGAATTTTTGAGTGAGGGCGCAAAATCAGGAGGTTTCTTGTGGCGGCGGTCCATTAGAAACGAAAATAACGGGAATCTGAGAGATGAACATCATCATCATCATTTCACTCCATCATCAAATTTCGCTACTATTAAATGCGGGAGGGGTTCCCGGGAAAGTTAGTTGGAGCAAAAAATTTCCCATTTGAATAGGTCCCGTCTTCCGGGGTTAGTTTTTTCTTAAAGCCATTCACTCTCGGCGGTCTGCCAGCAGCCTAACATATGGAAACAATCTCACTAACCGATCATTATCTTCTCTTCAACTGCCTGATTCTTCAAGTCGACAAATTATGGCGTTTTCTTTCTGTTTTTTTTCTCTCAACAGAAGTTCTGTGTATCATGATTCATGTACGTTTGCTAGGGAGAGCTTTGCAAATCATGTGACTATTTATGTTTAGTTGGAAGTGGAATATCTTAGCACCCATATTTGATTTATAAAATAAATCTTGAATTCAATAAAATCTCAATCCAACTTTCCAAATAAATTTTTACGAAAACCAAGAAAAATTTCAACTTAAAATGAAATAATTTAATTACACAAAAAAACCATGAACATTAAAAATACTAAGTAGGCTACAAACAAATGATGTAATTTGGATATATCATAATAAATTTGTGAATGGAGTAGTGAAGAGATAAAATTGCATTTCCCTCTCTAATAGGACGAGAAGTAGCAGAGGATAGGCTTTACAAGCTCCCCTTGAATTTGTGGTGATTTAAATGTAGAGGTTCCTCACTTCTTAAATCGACTGTGAAATTGACGAAAATGTTCAATTACTGTATCTTTTTCAAATTGAGACCAGATTTGACCGATCACATTCTCCTCAGTTGATGATTTCCATCAGATTCCTTTTGAGGTTCATTGGATATACTAACATTTTCATTGGATTTACATATTTAAAATTTGTAACTTTTTCAAAACATTTCAGACCAAATTTGCCCTATCACAATATTCCCTCAGTTATTTATTTATTTCTATCAGATTTCGTCTGAGGTTTATTTATTTACCGACATTTTCAATGAATCCACTGATTTTAAGTTTGTAAATCTTTCAAATACATTCTAGACTAAATTTGCCCGATCACTCCCCCCTCAGTTTCTAATTTTTATTTCTATCAAATTTCTTTCGAGGTATATTTTTGATTCACCATAATTACCAATGGATTTACTGATTTTCATTTGAAATAGATTCTATTCAATTATTATTTAACGAAAATCCTTAATAAATGCTGTAAATAACCCCGAAGACTTCTGCTACTGCAGACATTGACAACAGGGTTAACATCTAGATGGAAATTCGATGAAAACTACTATCCAAAAATGTTTGTCTTAGAAAATTTTTTGGATAGTAGTTCTCATCGAATTTCCATCTAGCTGTTAACCCTGTTGTCAATGTCTGCAGTAGCAGAAGTCTTCGGGGTGATTTACAGCATTTATAAGGATTTTCGTTAAATAATAATTATATATTAATTAGCATTTGAATAAATGCATTCTCTATTTAATTCCATCTGTAAATTCTATTCAGCTACACAAAGCTTTTATCAAATTCATCAACCATCGCTATTCACGTTATCATTCTGTTAAATACTCAATGATTATTCCTAATAAATCTGTTTCAACGTATATTTGATTTACCATAATTTCCAATTGATTACCAACTAAGCTAAATTCGAAGCTCATATCAAATACGTGAACCATCGCAATTCACGTTCTCATTCAGTTAAATAGTAATCTTATCAAATAAAAAGACTAAGAAATTGTCAAAAACCACAGATTTGACAATTTCTTAGTCTTTTTATTTAATATGAATAATTACCACAATATCAACAACTCAACTACACAAAAAATAGTAGGCCTAATCTACTAAATACCTGCGCTACTGATACACCTAGACCATGGTAAAGGTGTCGTAGAGTGACTGCAAGATAGCATGCAAAACGGTACCAGTGTGACGCTTTCCGCTTCCCAGCGGCCGGAGTGTATTTCCATCCACGGCCACAACTGTTTTATTATTTTGGCGAGCGCCTAGAATGTTGATTGAAGAGCGCCAGCCTCTGAGAACTGGCTAATATTTATTTTTATGTGGTGTTCTGCGTGTGTTGGGTGTTACAGCTCTTGCCAGCATATTGATCCTGTCAAGTACTCGTTTGATATGCTTATTGTTGGCTACCATAGTCGGTAATACTCTCTTTATTCACACCGTTATCATACGCGTTTGTTGTGCAATACATGGTATGTACTCACCCACAGGTACATAGATATGTAGAGTACATGTAACCAAACATATTCACACCCTCTTTCTCTCTCCATTCTTCACCTACCAACTATTTTCTCTCTTTCTTTTCTCACCGCCATGAAGTACAATCCAATTTCACAGCTCAACACATCTACTATTCTTCACGTCAACACGATTAGAGGATCATAGAATAATGTGTTGTGTAGATTGTGGGTTAGTTGGCGTCCTGGATACTTTCAGGACGTAGGTTGCTACGTAAAGTTGACTTAGAATTATGTTCTGGCAGCTTGTATCGTAAAGATGACTACTTGAAATATTATTGTCTGAGGTGAGAAATTGATGTAAATTTGGGTATAACTTTTGTCTTCATTTGGAAATCGTCTATACTAGATAGAATTAGGTTGAAATGTGTTTTGTTTCTATCCTATTGCCTTCGTTGATGAGGTGTCGAGGATTGAGGTTGAGGCCCGGTTGCACAAAAGCTGGTTAAATTTTAAGCGTGATTAATTTCACGGGTACCAATCAGAGAACGTCTGATTTTGATAAGACGGCTTCTCTGATTGTCTCTCGTGGAGTTAATCACGGTTAAAATTAAACCGGCTTTTGTGCAACCGGCAACCGGCACTGAGATTCCTACAAAACATTTCTTCTAAGATAGAAATTAATTCAAAGGCCTACCTCTATGACTAGTAAATAAGGTCTATCTGTAGATCAGGATTCAGTGAACCTATACAAGTATTCTAATTTATTCATCATGGTTACTTATGTATGGATGATATTGTACACACTATTATTTATGTTGATTGTGACAAATGAACCAATAATAAATGCTAAGAATACGAAACCCTAAAACTGTTTCGATCCGTGATTTTGATTAGTCTAGAATTTTGCTAGATGTTGAATCTCGGATCGTTTAAAAATGTATATCTGAAATAATTGAACAAATAATCATTTTATTCAATGAATGCTAACAAATGAAAATTCCACATTTGTACAAAACGTTTCAATCTTCAATTCTATCAATTCAATTCTATACATTGAATTTTTCAGTATTGAATTATTTTATAGATGGTGGGGAAATAATCAGTTGAAGTATTAAGGTGCGTACAGATATACGCGCCGCGAACATGAGCAATTCACTTTTGATCAGCTGATTATATCTGTATTTTTACAGAAACGGTAAGATACAGATATAAAAAGCTTGGCATCAGCTGATTAAAAGTGAATTGCTCACGTTCGCGGCTCGTAAATCTGTACGCACCTTCACTGTGCCATGTCTATAGGGGTATCACAATTACTAGAGAAGTAAGTGATTATGAGTATTTTCATTTAATCATAAATTATTACTTATTCATTGTTGCATTATCGATTAGATATGATAGAGCTAAGAAGTCAGCTTAGCTAGCTTATCGATCAGCTTAGGAATCAATTTCAATTCCAATATTATTGATGTAATGTTTTGTACAATAATACAATATTGAGACAAGTCAAACTTATGAATATTTTAATATCATAAAATATTACTCATTCATTGTTGCATTATCGATTATTTTGGCTTAGAAGTCAGCTTAGTTAGCTCATCAATCAACATAGTCACGAAACCTGAAGTCGAGAATCCAGGTGGGTAAATTTGAAAGAAAGTTCACAAGACTGCTTATAATATACGCCAAGTACAGCTACAGAACTGAAATACGTAGGAATCTAACATCTCTGTAATCTGGTTGAGTAATTCCACAGTAATCTGTAACAGGTAACCAACTGTTGCGTTGCCTGTAATCGCGAATAACTAATTCGGTCCAATGTACGGCTGTTACCTATTTGCTAGCCGAACTAGGCCAATGTGACGTCACAGAGAGGCTGCGTGCTCGTGAATTATTATGATTACAGAGTGAACAAGGCATCACTTGTGCCATTCTATTAAATGTTGGCTTAAAATATATAGACGCGACGCGCTACTATCAGTTGGATGAGCAGGCCAGGCAGACTCGGAAGTTAACGGAATCTGTTTTCCCATCTATTTCGTCAGTAGTTGTTTCCCAGCTCTCGACAGCAACCAATTAAAAGCCACAAAGTGGCACCGTTTGTTTCATTTAGCAGCCAGCGCTCCTCGAAAAATAATGCACAATTAATACTCTCTGCAGAGATTATCCAGCTTCGTGATAGGTAGCGTTTGACCCAGTTCCTCTACGGGAAAAAAACTATCTGACCTTCACTGAAGTTCGGGAAAGTACACTGCATTTATCTAGTAGTTGACCCCAGTTTCAAGTCCGTTACTTGATGACAAGATGCACGAAGGACATTATCCTTAAAATTAGATTGAGACGGAGTAAATATTGTAGTAGGATGGCTTTGACCTTATCACGACAGACTGTTAAAATTGATTAATAGTTTTACTGGTTGAATTTGAAATTTTATAAGCGTTTCCATGAGTAGCTCAAGCACGTTGTCTGCGGTTTTAACTTGGCTGTCTTCCTGTCTTTAATTATTTAAAATTAAAGACCTGTCAATAAATTCCTAAATTCCTAGTTTATAAATATTTTGGACTAAAAATTTGACAAAAATCATGAAGTGTAAACATAACCTTTGATTGATTGATTGATTGAGTACTTTATTTATGTAGATTACAATATATACTGGCTTATACACTTGTATACAATATCTTACAATACAGCAAAGTTATAGATGAATTTACATAATATAGACTAAGAAAATAACTATTGAACTGTATATTATATGAAAAAGCAATTTGTAATATAATAACTATAGATAATAATCATATTGTTATGCATCTACATAAATTGGCGGAGCTTTGGACATATCAATGTCCATTCTTTGGGAAGAATATTAAAAATATCCTCCCCACTAACTCTCTACCAAACCTTTGGGAGAGGAATAGCACAAGGCTAACTTATTTTTTCTCTCCCTATAATTTTTTTGATATACTTTTCGTATGAATTAATTAATAACCTATTTGTGGAAAATTTCTATCTAAATTTGGGAAAGGAACAGTTTTGGGCTTTAAGCCTGTTGTTCCTTCCCCAATCATTCATAGTTGACAATGATATTGTATTAATGTATAAAATAAATAAATAATTTAGAAATATTGCATTATTATGGTGATAGAAATGTCAACGTTTCAGACTCGATTGAATCCATGTTGTGAAGGTAGTATATTCTATTGAAATATTTTATCTCATTTCTATTTTAAAATGCTACTTCTAATTTGTACTGTTAATTGTTGTTTCTTTAAGGAAATTGGTATAGAGTGAAATTACAAGTAGAAAAATAGTAGTACAGTAGAACTCCAGCTATCCGAATTAATGGGGACCGGGACCCGTTCCGATAATCAAATATTCGAATAATCGGAGTTAAAAAAAATTGCCATTGGAGAGAAAACAGCAACGTTTTGATATTGAACTATTTTTTTATTGAATTAAATGAAAGAAACATGATATTTTCTAATGTTTTAAATATAAATAAAATGTACTTATGTACAAGTTTTAGAAATGAAAATCATTGTGTTTTAATCACTGGCTTCCCGTGGGGGGGGGGGTTTAGAATAATAGCGCACTTAGACTTTTTTTGGACAAATATTTTCTAAAAGTAATTCGGATAGTCGGAGTTCGGATTATTGGAGTTCTACTGTAATTGGTTATAGTGAGTGATAAACTTGGTATAAAAAGTAAAACAATAGTAGTCATAGAAAATAGTTGTTGAATTGTCATGCATTGATATATCTGAAATCCCTTTTTTAATCAAATAGTGATGAAAAAAAAGAGGAATAGTCTACAGAAAAAATATTCTATTGAATACTCAAAAAATCACACATGTTCAACTGTCCCTTCCAAGAATATTCTTGATCACTTTGTATCAATTTGAAAGACAAAACAAAATGAGTCACGAGATAAAACTTTTTTTGAAATAGTTAATGCGAAGTTTGTTGATGCGGATATGATTCAATATTGAAAGGAAGGTTTGTTCAATTTCACGATTCTTTTGAGTTACAAAAAAATTATTGTATGCGTTCAAGGAAAGCTCATTGATTGTTGAACCACAAAGTCTTGGTTTCATTGCTCATTTCAAATAAATAGCTTATTGTGACTACATTTCAGCACTTGAAATAAACAATGTAATTGATCCCTTAAATTAATGATAAGTAATAATCTGCAACAATGGTAATACCACGGTTTGATGAGTATTATATACCCTTCTGGATTAGTCATGGAGGGACTATGGTATTAGACATAGGGCCTATGGTACTCTGATATGAACGTAGACTGAAATTACTGAATGAACTACAATTCCATTGAATAATCTGTGGACTTATTCCATTGAATAATCCCCTGTATTATAAGCTATATGAATGGATGATTCTAATCTATTGCATTATGGGACTAGTAAAGCTTCAATAATGGAGATATAATTTCATGACGTTTGTTCAGTCAGTGTGTATTTAGGAACACCTGTTAAGCGGGATTGGTAATATAGTCGCATAGTTTATAGTTTATGGAGAATAGATAACAGTATAAAACTTGCTCAAGCCAGTTTGAATAGTCGGAAACCAGTCGGCATTTATTCTCTTGAAGTTGTCTTCAGATTAAGCAGACAATGGGAACCTTTTCCTCAACTTATTCTTCTTATTTTCCTTTCACATTTTCATTTTCTTATCCTTGATCATTCTTCCTAGTTCTCTCATATGTACCTCTCTCCTCAGAATATTATTTTTCTCCTACTTTAATCCTCTACCTCATATTTTCCATCTTTCTCTCATTTTTCTACTCACATTTGCTTCTATAATTTCACTTTCCCTTGTATTTCCATCCTCCTTGCTCTTCTAATGAACTCCTTTTCTCATCCAAAATTATTAAGAATGAGATTTCTCATTTTCTAGCCAGTTCTCAATCGAATTTCTGTATTTTCATTCATGTATGTCATTATCCCTCCTTTTTTCCTCTCCAGTACCATCTTATTCTATCTACTGTATTTGTTTCATCTCATTATTAATTCATTCAATTTGTTCTCTTCGATTTTTACTTACTTTCCTGAACGTTATATTCCTTCTGCATCTTTCCACCTATCTTTCTGTAAGTTGTCCTTCATTTTCATCGTGTATTCGACTTAGTTACTTTATTTCTTCTATTTTCCGCCTATTTTTCTTCTTCCCCCTTTCCTCTACTTCATCACCTATTGCCTATTCCTCTTCTTCTTCTTCTTTTTCTTCTTCTTTTTCTTCTTCTTCTTCTTCTTCTTCTTCTTCCTCTCTTCCCCCATTACACCTCTGTTCCTCTTTCCTTCTTCCTCCTATTTTTCTTCACTGTATCTCCCTTTTTCACCACTTTTTTCTCATTTTTCAACTATCTCTAATCCTTATCTTTCTCTTTTCCTTCTTCTTCTTCTTCTTCTTTTCCTTTTCCTTCTTCTCCTTCTAATTCTTGTAATACTTATACTGTATTTTGTTTATTTGAATACTGTTGTATATTGTTTACTTGTTTTGTATTGTACTGTTGTTTAGTGCAACGGGTCTATCGAGACCTAGCACGTCACAATAAAATCAATCAATCAATCTCCCTCTTCGTCTTTCGTTTTTATCAACTTCATTCTCTTTCTCTCTTCTTCTCTATCTCCTCTTCATCACCCCTTCTACTTCCACTTCTTCCCCTTATTCGCATAACTTTTTCCTTCTCATCTCCTCTTCCTTCCTCTTCCTCTATCCCTCATGTAACATTCATAATTGTAACATACATAAATACATTTTACTTTATTGTAACATACATAAATAAAGAAATCTAATCTAATCTAATCCTGCCTTACCTCTTCTCCTCCTTCTCCTCCACTTCTTCTTCATCTTCCATCTTTTCATCAACTACATCTCCCCCATCTTCGCCTTCTCCTTCAATCTCTACCCGAACAGTGTACAGGGATTATCATCATCTATCGTGAGTCAGCAGCCCTGTTCCAGCATCTGAGAGTGAATCATGGTTCAGATGCATTTTATGCAAATAGCTGCGCTGTCTGCTTGCTTCTGCCTCCTGACCTCTGATTGGTCAACCACGGAACCGTTACTACTAATTATTATTGTTGCTCCGCTTCACGCTTCTCCTGCCCAGTGCCTTATGAATCTACCGACACCCCATATACATACATACACATATACATATACACATGCAACTAATGTAATGGTTTAGGCCTACATGATTGATAATGATAACCAAAATATCCCCAGGAGAGGATTCTAATGTTTATAGAGATTGGACTCTGTGCTTCTAATTAAAAAACTAAACAAGTAGATGACACATTATAAGAATTTTTTGTAACTAACTATTGTATGTAATATTGTAATTTATCTAATACTGTGTGTAATTCATGTTAAAGTTCTAGTTTTTTGGGAAATAAACATTTATTTATTAATTACTGAATGGAAACTAGTAGTAGAAATTCAAGTTCATTCATTCATTGCAATTAAATAAATTCATTGATAACGATTAGTAAAATGTCATATTTCACTCAAGCAGTATTATCTGTTTCTGAAGGCTTTATTGTTTCTGAAGGATAATATAAGATTATATTGTAAATTTTTCATGTTTTGTAAACTTATGGGACATTAAAGAAGTTAAAAGATCAAAATCAAATTTTGGTGCATAATAGTGCGGAGATGTCCCCATACGTTTGGAAGCGAATATTGAATGTTATAAATCAGTTGATAGATAGGGGCAGCTGCTAAAATAATTTACTTGAAGATTTTATTTAAAATAACAAAAGTCTTTTTCATTCAATATGAATAATTACCACAATATCAACTTCTCAACTACACAAAAAGATTTTTCTCACTAATGGTTCTACAATATTATTATTGATCACATATTTTCAATAAATACAGCCTACTATTTATCACAGTTTGATAGAATACTTATCGACAATATTTCATAAAAAAATGAAATATTCTTACAATAATAAAATTCTTGTAAAATACACGTTCACTCGCCTCTATGCAAGCTTACTCATTATGCTGTTCATTAATCAAAAATTTTCAGATTCCTAGCTGGATTATAGATGACAGCTTGTCTTCAATTGAGACAATGTATTCTATTGTCACATGAAAAACCCAAGATAATTCTCTTTTATGGAGAATTCACCAGTAGTTTTTTGGCTGGCGCTTAGCTAGCTATCCAGCTACAAATAGACAGGACAACTGAAAGGTAGAAATACCGGTTGCTGCTAATTGAAAAATTCTAGAAACAACTCTACACCTCTTAAAAATTCAAATTTCCCGACTACTGTTATGACGAGGAACATTATATTTATGATTGACGTTGATCTGTGCAGCGGACATTATAATTTGTAGGTATGAGGAAAAGAAAATATCATAGTACAGTATTTATAGTTGTGCTGGCCCCAGCAGAACTTGCCCCGAATCAGGATTATTCGGGGAGATATTTGTGGGACTGACCAAGTTGAATAGAGCCAGAATCTCTAGTCATTGGATGAGGTGATGAGAATTTCAATAAGCCGGGACAGCGAAGCGATATAAAGCTTGAAGAACCGGGCTGAAGGTTGAAGATGGACCAAAAGACGAGTTTATTTTGAAAGAAGTGATTTGTGATGAACGGGCGAAGTCGGTAGAATGAGATGACGTTAGAAGAAGATGAAGATGGGATGGAGAGGATAGGAAAGGTATGAAAGAGGATAGGAAAGGTATGAAAGAGGAAAGTATGGAATAAGAAAAGAAGGTGTAGAAGAAGACGAAGTAGCACATGAAGATTGGATGAACGGAGAGAAAGGGAAATGCATGAAAGAGGGAATTGTAGAATAAATGAAGAGAAGATGAAACCTTTTTTTTTATCTGTGAAGAAGTCGGATGAGAAACAGGAAAGTAGAAAAACAGTCAACACGTTGAAGAAGAAACAAGAGGATGGAAAAACCGGGAGGAAAGATGGATTAGATGAGATTAGATTTCTTTATTTAAGTATGTTACAATATTTACTGGCTTATACACTAATTTACATTAAATGATGGTAATGCTAATTATTCAACAAATTTTACAAAGTAAAAAATTAATCAATGAATAAAGATGGAGGAATGATAGGGAAGTATGAAATAAGAAAAGAAGGAAAAGATGAAATTTTTTTTGTGTAGTTGAGGAGTTGATATTGTGGTAATTATTCATATTAAATAGAAAGGCTAAGAAATTGTCAAAAACCACCATTTATAAATCAGTGGTTTTTTGACAATTTCTTAGTCTTTTCCATTCAAAAGATGAAATCTATAGTGAAAAATATACAGTAGAGCGGAAGCAGGGTGATAAGAAACAGAAAAGTAGAATAAACAGTCAACACGTAGAAAAAGAAACAGGAGAATACAAGAACCGGAAGGGAAGATGGAGTGATTAAAAGAAAGGGGACGGAAAAGAGAGGTAAGAAAATAAAAGGAGAAACACGGAAATGAATAAGCCGGAACAGGCGAAGAGGAAGAAGTGATAAAGAGGAAGATGATGAGAAAAGAGAAAGAGGAAATTAGAAAAACCATAATGTATATGATGATGGAGAAGGAGATTGGAACTTGAAAAACAGAAAGAATGAAAAGATGATGAGTTTGATTATAGTGCATTCTCTTCAGCAGAAGAGATTGATGATAAGATAAGAAATCCAGCCATCACTATTAGGTCTGATTCTAGTCTCTAGTCTCTGAGAGTGCCTGGATGCAAATCATCACGCTTTTGTAACTTAATAGTGAGAACTAGTAGCTGGATAATTGATACAACTCAGTCGCTCATTCAAATTCAGATGAATATCAATTCGCTTTGATGATGCTATTTTTAAGTGGACTGTGATGGAGAGCGTAAAAAAATTTAATCAGGAATTGGAGAAATCTGGTGGTAACAGTAAGTTTCATGCCAGCTAGTGACGATGACATTGATGAGAATTTGATCCTTTATCATGTTTGAAGAAGAATGAGGAAAAACTACATCAAACTACGTTGATCCAAGATCTGGAAAATGAAAGATCGCTCATTTAAGATCTGAGATCAAACTCTTCCAACCATTGCTCTTTGGACAACGTCATTCATATTGCATGGTCCATGCAGAATTAAAATATGAAATTTATCATGGATTAAATTCAGTGTTTTAGTTGTCTGGAGTCTCGGCACAAGTTATTAGGTAAAGATGTGTGTGAAGAAAACGTATAACGGCTTATGTAATGCTAAACACTCAACTAGAGTCACACCCAATAAGCGGTCATTCTCTCATACACAAAACTTTTCCACACTTTCTTAATTCTCCTGTTTTCTCTCACAACTATACTAACACAAAGTCTAGCACACGGTCACAAAATACTCACTTGTAAACGGTACAGAGGTATCAGGGGTCAACCATCCATTCTCCTTGTTCACTCTCTTTCACTCTCTCAGAATGGAATAAACTTCCCAACTCTATTAGATGCCTTGAGAGCCGAGCGGGCTTTATCCTGTCTTTGAAAAAGTATCTCATAGAGAAAATGACTGAGTCTGTCCATATTCTATATTTATTCTCATTGATTAATTATACTTTGTGAAATTTGTTGAATAACTAGCATTATCGTCATTTAATGTAAATAAGTGTATAAGCCAGTATATATTGTAATCTACATAAATAAAGTACTCAATCAATCAATCAATCTCTTACTATTGTAACATACATAAATGAAGAACTGTAAAGTAATCTCTTACTCTCTCCCTTTCTGTCACTCATTTCCTCTCTCTCTCTTCGAGGTGTTTCTCTCTCAGTCGCTTTCCTGACCCCGAAACTGACCGTTCAAAAGTTATCAACATTCCCCAACTCCCTCCCATGGAGAGCACTGACCAGAAAGATCGCCCACCCTGAGAAAACCAAATTTGGCGAGACAATAATCCTACGCTCACATCCCACTGTACAACTTCCTCATATATCTGGTATGACCTAATTTTCGCAACAGCAATATTTTGTGCAAGTTGTCTGGCTACTGAACTGTCACTACTTCATAAATCCGACTCAGGTTTAACACTTCTTAAAATTCAAATTCAAATTTATTCCACAAAAACGTATACAATAGAGAATAAAAATACAAGTTCTCAAAAGAAAAATAACATAGTTATTAATATACATATTACACTGTATTATTTATTTTACATAGTGGATTTCTACTGGCAAAAGTGTAACTTGTCCACCAGTAGGAGTAGCAATAATTACATTATAACAAAAATAAAAGAAAAGACATTACAGAACTCAAGAATTTAGATCATAATTCCAAAAATAAGATGTCGAACTATTAGGGGGAAATATCTAGCCTATATTACGTTGATATTGAAGTAATAAGATTGAATTATCCAGTTGTTAACGGTTGGTGGGATATATTTAATCACTTTTTGATTGGTGAGATCATTTGGGATATTATTTATATTTCACTAATATTTCTTCTTGAATCTCACTTACAATTCTTTATTGCAGGGTTTCCATTCTATCTAAACATTGCATATTATGTTAGAATAATTGACCGAGCGAAGTGAGGTCTAAGATTGAAGTCGACAGTTATTTCTCTTAATGTTTAAATGTTTGAATGTTTATATGTTTTTATGTTGCGCATTTACGGCGAAACGCGGTAATAGATTTTCATGAAATTTGACAGGTATGTTCCTTTTTTAATTGTGCGTCGACGTATATAATAGGTTTTTGGAAATTCTGCATTTCAAGGATAATATAAAAGGAAAAAGGAGCCTCCTTCATACGCCGATATTAGAGTAAAAATCAGACTATAGAGTTATCATCATAAATCAGCTGACAAGTGATTACACAGATGTGTAGAGAAGCTTATTGCTGTATAAGGTTGCTTATTCCGTAAGGTCTATAGTTTCCATCAGGTACTTGTGGATGAGAATACTGCGTGAGGTCTACTGTTCACAGAACCACTAGTAGTGGGAAAAATGTTGTATATTGTATGAAAAAGACTGAGAAATTGTCAAAAAATTAATATAAGATTTAAGATATGAGATATAATATATAAGAAATTGATAATTTCTTAGTCTTTTTCATTCAATATGAATAATTACCATAATATCAACTTTTCAACTACACAAAAAGTTGTATATTGTTATTACACAGTTTCATATTGAATAAAAAGACTAAGAAATTGTCAAAAACCGCAGATTTTATTGAAAGTTAGAAACCGAAAACGGTATTTCTAACTTTCAATAAAATCTGTGGTTTTTGACAATTTCTTAGTCTTTTCATTTAATGTAAATAATTACCACAATATGAACTTCTCAACTACACAAAAAGACACAGTTTTATAGTTATCCGATGATTATTTTCTACTAATCTTGTTGTTTGATCAAAAACAGTTGATAGAGAAGGTTAAGAAAAAATGGAAAAAGCTCAAAAAATATCAAGGTTGAAAAATATCAAAGTTAAGAAAAAATATCAATGATTATTATGTATGAGTAAGGTTCAACCTGTTGCGTATTGCAGGAAACAGCCGCAATTAATGGTTTTAAATTAAAGATTTGGATAGGAATTAGAACTTTATCAGATGTTTGAAAGATTTGGAGAATATAGAATTTGAATTAGAATTTTACAGAATGTTTGAAAGATTTGGAAAATATAGAATTTTTCAAAGCATGGTACTTGAAACAGCAACATTTGTAGACAACTCGATGATCATCACCATGATAATAATTATTTATTGCTTCTTCATGGTAGACTAGTTTAAAATTGGAAATCGAAAAAAAAGTAATTAACATCGTTGAAAAAATCCTTCAGGTATCTTACAACTTTCTCTGCATGAGGAAATCAATTTGAAGTAACCGAATCCGTACAAAATCCCACTCTCAACATAAAATAGAATGACTTTTATGTGATGATGTTGCTAAGTTTGAACATAATGTCCCTCTACCACTCTATCACACTACCTCTTAACATTGGGATAATTTTTGAGGTATAAATCAATGAGGATGAATTATTTCTTTACATCCTATTCCTTCATATCTCTAACTGATGTTCAAATTCGAAGAATGGACATTGATGGCGCAATTATTCCGATGAGCATGAATCATTACCGAAGCTGTTCTCGTAACTGTTGAAGGATCCGACATTGATAATGTTGACCTCTGCAAGGATGTCAGCCGACATCCAGCTGAATGTGGCTGGATGCTGTAATTGCCAACATCGTCTTCCTAACTGTACATCATAATAATTATTATTAATGTTATGCGCACCCGTATCCTTCTACTCTTCACAACACCACATCGTATATGTGATTTTGGCTGCCTTTTACCAACTCTATGGGAATGTTTGTTTGACTGGCTACCGTTTCTTAACTCGTAGTATATGCGTGATAATACCGTAATCTTTGAAGATTAAATTTGAATAATAATTTGTAATTTTAGTAAATCCGTTTATTATGTGAGAGATTGTCCAGTTGCTTCTTGTGTAATACGGATATTATGTTATTTTAACTGTTAGATAACGGTCTATTATTTCATGTTTTTTTATTTATTTTTTATTTATTATTATTGTGCAGAATACTACAATCATAATATAATTATGACATTGGAGGAAAAAATAGGCTGAGCCTGTACAATTCTCTCCAAAAATTTTGATAAAAAGTTAATGTTGTCCAAAGTTTGAGGTTATGATATCACACACTGCTTCGTCACTCGATTTTTGATCCAGGAATAATGATTTGAAGATTTTGAATTTTGAAGGTTGACATAATACTTTGAATGAATCACAATGGATAAAAAACTTTAGAAATATTACACTTACTTGAAAAATTTGAATACAAAATCACAAACTTATTCACTATTGGAGTGAGTAATTATGTTAATTGGAGAGGGTCGGTTATGGATAAGTGCA
Organism: Nilaparvata lugens; assembly: GCF_014356525.2. Taxonomy (NCBI): domain Eukaryota; kingdom Metazoa; phylum Arthropoda; class Insecta; order Hemiptera; family Delphacidae; genus Nilaparvata; species Nilaparvata lugens. The sequence continues at coordinate 9,301,337 of NC_052504.1, forward strand.
TTTAATGAAACTGAATATGTAGTAATGTATCTCGATAAAACAAATTTCTGTGGAAATATAAGTTATAATGATTGTCATTTTAGAGGTGTAGTGATTGTAACTTATTGAGATTTTAAAAATGGTCATATTTTTTGCCCAATTCGTCGAGAGAAACAATACCACTAATGATAAATAATCGAAATGAAGAATACATAATATAAAGTTCAAAATATAAAGAGGGATTGATACATTCAGGTTTAATAATATAATTCTGTTTTGCATAAGACCATTATGACCCAGTTGCACTAATGCTTGTTAAATTTTAATCATGTTTAAATTCCCCGAGAACCAATCAGAGAAGTTGCTTCTCTGGTTGGTTATGGTGGCATTTATCAAGATTAAAAGTCAACAGACTTTTGTACAACCAGGTGTGTGAATTATTGTAAAAATGCTATCACTAAAGTTCTACTGAAAGTCAACCCTTGTTTTATTTTAATTATTTCTGCATTGAGCTGGATTCCCATACATCAGTGGCAGCAAACAGTGAACATGTAATTCCACGAGTTCCAATTTGACCATTCTTATTCACACCGAGCCAGCGAGTATGAATACTCTCACTTAAACTTATAGGAATATTAAATTCTCACTCTTCACTGTCAATTTTGTGTTGAAATCCAGCTCAAGTCGTAGGTGATTCCCTTCATAAACTTTCCACTTGCAATATATTGAGTTTTTGTAAGAATGCCATGAAGAAATTATTGTTTGTGAGTAAAACATTTCAGTTTCTTGGCTATTAATCTGAACGGAATCACCTATAAATTTAACCAAGTAAGAGAACAGAAACAAATAGATTATTATCATACGATGATGATTTGAAAAATTGGTAAACGTGACTGATGCTTTTGCAATCTTTACTTACTGCTTATAACCCAGAGTGTCTAGGTGATCTTGAAAGATCAAGAGAGAAACGGCGAAGTAAATCTTGTGGTTCTTGAAAGATCACTCACCTGTAACAGAAACAAAATAAATGTATAAATAAAAATATAAATACAAGTACCCTTTTATATTTATAGTCAAGAGTTGCCCTTAAGAAAAAAGACAAAATAAATGTATATTTCACAAAATAAGAGCATAGATATAATTCCAGTATATCTGTAAACCCTCCTTGTGTCAACAATGATTCATGGTGAAATAAAACAAAGAGTGAGTCACGGTTACTGTCCCTTGAGGTCTTCACGCAGGAGTACGACTGCAAATTCTGTAGGAATTTATTATTTTATCAAAAGAAATAATACGTATCTCTAGGATTTGAAAGTGAGAAGCCTCGAGTAAAAAAGTATTGAGTTGAATGAATCCTGTACAAGGATCAGCTGGAAGTAATTTATCTCGTTTGAGTTGTTTATTTGAGTTTAGAAACTCTCTTCAGAAACACCAAATACGTGAAGTGATTACTTATGAAATATAGAATTTATCATTGGTTTATCAGGATATCATTATTTTCAAACGTACATAACAGAAATCACTTTACAATTTACGACAAGCAGCCGTATTGGCTGTGAAGTTTTTGTCTTTGCATCTTTAATATGATAAGATTTGAATAGGTCACACGAAACAAATAGGTGAAAAATCACTTAAAAACTTATATTATTTTCCTAGATTTTCGGAGACTGCATCACCTTTGTCATCAGTATTATTCTTATAAGGATATGCTCAACTATTCTCAAGAAGTTTTTTCAAGAACATAAGAATTTCTCAATATTATTCGGTTATCGTGCATCATTTTTCAATAAACAATAGGCTACTCTTAAACAATCTATGCAAATCATTGTTTGTCGGTTTGTTATTTCAAACTGTTTAAACTAGGTCTTCAACAGCAGTCGATCCGAAATAGCTCCGAAAACCATACTTCCTATCTGGCAAATGTAAATCACAACAGTCACTCCACAATCTAAACTGTTTGAACTAGGTCTTCAACAGCAGTCGATCCGAAATAGCTCCGAAAATCATACTTCCTATATGGCATATGTAAATTACAACAGTCAATCTACAATCTATCATCATTTCAGAAGAGAATGTCAACAGAATCGTCCCAGCCTGAGCTATTTTTGTCCGCGATGGTCAGCTATGTCAACAGTAATTGACTATTCATTGTTGGTGGAGAGGAACTCTCGTTCCTTGCCACAGAAGCATGCCTCTGAATTGTATAGGTAGACAGAGAGGAAGGTAGCAGAGACTTTTGATAATCTCAGAATTGGATTCAGTGATTAAATAAGTGATAAAATGATGGGGAATGAGAGGTGGAGAAGTGAGGAAGTGAGGTTATCTTGGAAGAGGTTATTTGGTTTGGAATTTTACTTGAGAATCAAGTTGAAAGTAAAGTTGAACATTAGAGGCAAGTGGAGTGGAAAGTTGCAACGAAGAAGTGAGGTTGATGAAATTATCTAGGAAGAGGTTTGTTACTTAGGAATTGCACTCGTATATCAAGTTGAAAGTAAAATTGAACATGAGAGGCAAGTGGAATGGAAGTTGCTACGAAGAAGTGGGGTGGATGAAAAATGATCTAGGAAAAGGTATGTTAGTTAGGAATGGTACTTGTACATCGAGTTGAAAGTAAAACTGAAGATTAGAGGCAAGTGGTGTGGCTTAGGAATGGCCGTAGTCGAGTGGATCAGATGCTGGCTTTATGATTCAGACGCCCGGCTTCAAATCCCGGCCCGGGCAAGATATTTATCTCGTGCCACTCCCGTGTTTCGGATGGACGCGTTAAGCCGTCGGTCCCGGCTGCCTAAAAAGCAGTCGTTAGGTCATGTCAGAGGCCCTGAAATTGATCAGTTGCGACCTGAAAACTCTGACACCAGACCTGAGCCAGCCAGGTCACTCGATATTATTATTATTATTATTATTATATTATTATTATTATTATTATTATTATTATTATTATTATTATTATTATTATTATTATTATTATTATTATTATTATTATTATTATTATTATTATTATAGAGGCAAGTGGAGTGGAAAGTTGCACAAATGTTTCTAAGAAGAAGTGAGGTAGATGAAATTATCTTGGAAGAGGTTCTTTGGTGTGGAATTCTATTTGATAATCAATTTGAAAGTAAAGTTGAACATCAGAGGCAAGTGGAGTGGAAAGTTGCAACGAAGAAGTGGGGTAGATGAAAAATGATCTAGGAAGAGGTATGTTAGTTAGGAATTGTACTTGAGCATAAAGTTGAAAGTAAAGTTGAACATTACAGGCATTGGAGTGGAAAGTTGCAACAAAGAAGTGGGGTGGATGAAAAATGATCTAGGACGAGGTATGTTGGTTAGGAATTGTACTTGAGCATCAATTTGAAAGGAATGTTGAACATTAGAGGCAAGTGGAGTGGGAAGTTGCAACGAAGAAGTGGGGTAGATGAAAAATTATCTTGGAAGAGGTATATTAGTTAGGAATTGTACTTGAGCGTCGAGTTGAAAGTAAAATTGAAGATTAGAGGCAAGTGGAGTGGAAAGTTGCACAAATGTTGCTAAGAAGAAGTGAGGTAGATGAAATTATCTTGGAAGAGGCTATTTGGTTTGGAATTTTACTTGAGAATCAAGTTGAAAGTAAAGTTGAACATTAGAGGCAAGTTGAATGGAAAGTTGCACAAATGCTTCTCCCTACTGGAACCTGGATCTGAGTCCAGTGACAACAATATTGTTCATACTTCACTGCAGTTCTCTAATCATTTCCCTTTCAAATCACAGCTGGGAAGTGTTTGTGCCCAAAACAGGAAGCTCGAAAAGTGCGTACACGTGTCGAATTTGACCGATAGAGAGAGAATTTGATAGAGAGAAGAAGAGGAAAATGGAGAGAATGTTTCGGAAGATGATGAGAAGAGGATGACAGGGCGACTTGTGCGGCTTGTTACCACAGAGGCGCACGATTCGTTAATAAAAAGCGTCGTCACAAAATAGGCAAGAAAAGGAGGAAGGAGAGGAGTAGGAGGAGGAGGAGGTGAAGGAGGCTGCTGCATGAGAGATGGACTTCGTGACGTAGTCGAGGTCGACCAAATGCAACGGGCAATGACGAATTACATTTTGCCACAACAAAAAAATAAATAGAAAAAACACACTCACACATATACACTCGGATACTAGCTTTCTCTCTCACGATTCTCGACCATCTTTCCATCTCACTCGTTCCTAAATACGTTGGGTTTTGGCCCCTCTATACTTGAACCTAAGTGACATAGTGACTAATGACACTGTTGTGGCTAATCTAGAACTTCTGTGCTGTTCAATTGAAAGGAGTTGGTTTTAGATTCTATTTGGTCGCTAGGGAATTGGGTTTTGTGTGTAGGTTAATTGAAAAGATGTTCACAGATGAAAATTACTGAGATATTGTGTTTATTCAAATGCTAATGAATTAATAATTATTATTGAACGAAAATCCAAATTCTTCATTTTGATTTTCGTTGAATAGTAATAAGAAAAGGTTTGGTTTTGCTGTTCAAGTGTATTGAAAAGTAGCAATCTAAAATTGTATTGTTGTTCCAATATATTGTTACATTATGATACAATCTGTAACCTTCAATTCCTTACATAGGAATCTGAAGGGCGACGATTTTTATTGAAATATTAACTACAACTATGATTGATATAATGATATGAAACATGTCACGCTCTATAAAATATAAAAAGGGTGACTTGATGTTAATCTTATCTTAATCTCTGATCTTTTTGTTAAAATACAATTGGGTGGATAGAACATTCAATAATTTATATAAAAGATGAATAGGATATAAAAAAAGTTAATTCGTATGGCTTTTGTTGGTGGGGAGTCCCTTGCGGGAAGGTCCCACCGCCCGAATATATAATTTAAGCCGTCAATGGGCCTTACGACTGTCATACTTCAGGCGGGACCGACATTTTAACGTGTTCATCCAATAACACGGGAGTGATCTGGTTAAAAACTTAGGACATAAATAGAATTAACATAATTTTTGGTTGATCTATAAGAATAATTCCCAAGGTATCGCCGACTCATTCCCTCAATACAATGCAGGTACTACTTTCACACTTTCAACACTTTCCGTACTATTCATCCAGTTTATTAGTATACTGACTAGTATATTTGTCTAAGTTAGCTTCTAAGTTACTAAGTATATTTGTCAGAGTTAGTGAATAATAGGAAATTACTGGAAGCATTGTACATTTATCTACAGTTTGTGGGAGAGCATGAAACTGAATAAGTGTTTACTGAACTTGACTCACTAATACAATAGCGTCGTGTTGAATAAGAGAGTAGTTTAAATAAAAATATAAATTTTAGTACCATTTGTATTATTTTCTCACAACATGATTCGGACATTTTAATTTGAAAATGGCATTAATGTCCAAAACACTTTGTTACAAAATAATTCAAAAGGGTACTGAGATTTATATTTATATTTTTATTGAAAGTAGCCCTAAAGGAAAAAGACAAGAGAGTAGTTATATGCAGTACTCATGACTGTTGTATTCTAGAAAAGATAAATTCTCAAATAAACAAGAATGAATAATAATAGTAGAATATTTTTTGAACACTTACAAATATATGTAGTGCTGAAGCACTACAGTGATATCAAGTTCGTTCAAGTAGTGGTTTTCAAATTGTAGTAGTACAGTTTTTCTAGTTCAGTCCTCTATAACAGTTCTAGAAAAATGTGGAAACATGAAATGTGTGTGAATTCTATCATGAGCAGTGATAGATGGAATAGCAGGGAAAAACACTTTACTTTCTATTCTTCCGATTCAGTAATAGCGAACAAGGAACAAAAACTAAGATTATATTTTCATTCCTCACGCGATCTGCGCATCATTCGTAGTCTAGTTGAAGGAGTGGAACACCCAGTTTCCTCTCCATCACTTCCTCTCTTTTCATTTCCCATACTATCCGTTCTACCTTCTCTGTTCCAAAATGATATATGGCGTGATAAGTGTCGTATACTAGTTTTGTCATTTTGTATGTTTTAGAGTATGTAGTAATTGGGCTAAGTGAGCGGATTAAATTGGTTAAAGTGAAATTTTATTTCTCAAAATTTGTTCCACATACAGTAATTCACATGGAAATTCAGAGCAAGCAACTGTGTAAATAGTTGAAAGGTTCCGTTCTCCCTTCCAATCTGAGATGGTTTTATATTTCAAATTGGTGTCATGAATTTTCAGCGCCATCAACTTATGAGACATACTACTTAACCATAAGCTTTCACTGGAAAGTTAACAGGGATTGAGAAAAATTATATTATCCTCTCAGATTATTCTTCTACAAAAACTTCCCTATTATCATAGGTAAGGAAAGTATTGCTAGTGTGTGTGTGTGTGTGTGTGTGTGTGTGTGTTGTGTGTGTGTGTGTGTGTGTGTGTGTGTGTGTGTGTGTGTGTGTGTGTGTGTGTGTGTGTGTGTTTGTGTGTATGAGTGTTTGTGCGTCTGTGTATACGACATCTCATCTCTCAGTTAACGGAATGACTTGAAATTTGGAACGTAAGGTTCTTACACTATAAGGATCCGACACGAACAATTTCGAACAAATCCAATTCAAGATGGCGGCTAAAATGGCGAAAATGTTGTCAAAAAACAGGGTTTTTCGCGATTTTCTCGAAAACGGCTCCAACGATTTTGATCAAATTTATACCTAAAATAGTCATTGATAAGCTCTATCAACTGTCACAAGTCCCATATCTGTAGAAATTTCAGGAGCTCCACCCCATCAATGCAAAGTGTCATTTTCGATTCCCAATTATCAGGCTTCAGATACAATTTGAACAGAAAATTTCAAGTGGAAAAGATTGAGCATAAAAATCTCCACAATTAATGTTCAGTGACATTTTCACCTAAAATTGGAAATAAGCTTGAAATCCGAGAAAATGTGATTATTATATTGCAAATCGAAATTGGAGAAAATGTGTTTATTCAATAATGCATACGGTTGGCAACTGTTGATTCTATTAAATCTTTCACTATGAAGAGATAGTAGACTTCGTGTGTCTCCAGCGTTATTGTCCTGTCACCAGCTGGCAGATCTTTGAATAGTAGACTTGAGATGCGCGAGTACACTAGCGTCTGGTGATAAATTTTCATAACGGCAAGGAAAGTTGTGTGAGTGCGCCACACCAGATTTTTTTTAATTTAGAAAGATTAAGATCTGAATTGATAACAAAATTCCTTCTACTTAGCACTATATGCTTTATAACTCGTTATTTTCTTTACATTTATTTGTTGTTGCCACACATATTTATGTAAGTGTTTTTTTGTAAGTATTAGAAATAAATTTGATCTGATTTGATTGTAGTATAATATTTACTGCATAATCCACTTATTATACATATCAATTCTATAACTATATCAACTGGTGTGCTAATAGTAGGGGTGCCAATTATTATACATATCAATTATTATTATACAATAATAATTCTACAGATCAGCCACTTCTGTTGAATGCATTCCAGTTGAGTTGGGAACGAAACATTCAGTTCTCACCCACTTATTTCCAGACACCAAATTAGTTACTAAATTATCAGATACCAGCGTGGAACGTGTTGTAGAATGAAGATCCAGACACTACGTTTTCTCGGTTGGGAAGGTGTAATACCTATTTAGAAGGAGTGACGTTGAACCCGTTAAAAACGGGCTGCCCAATATTTACATACCGGAATAGTCCTAGTCACGAGAGCTGCAAGCACGTGAGTCCTGGGCCTATGTCATTGTTTTTCATTTCCTATCATCGTCAACTAAACACAATTGTCAAACAAATACGGGAAAGGACCGTGACACACCGAGAATGCTCTCTTCCCTTTTCCTCGCCTTTTTTTCTCTCTTCTCTTAGTCTATACCTATCTTCCTACTTTGTCTAACACCGAAAACAATGTCAAGAATTGGACTAACCTAGACTCCCTCACAACAGGAAACTTGGATTTACATAATTTGAGAGCGTAGTCTTGAACTGGTGCCACACTGTGACAAAATTCAGATCACGTCTTGTGGCGGTAATCGCGCCACTTTTGACGATTCAGGCGCCGGCTGCCAAATTCACATCGGAAACCTGCACGTGTAAATAGTAGGATTCACATTGGAGACCTGCAAGTGTGAATAGTCAAATCTACATTGGAGGTTGTACGTGTAAATGGTCGAATTCACATTAAAAACCTGCTCGTGTGAATAGTTGAATTCACATTGGAAACCTACATGTGTGAATATTTGCATTCACATTGGAACCTGCACGTCAAATTCACATTAGAAACCTGCACATGTAAATGATCGAATTCACATTGGAAGCCTGCGCTTGTAAAGAGTCGCACCCAACTACTAACAAATCATGACCGTTAATGCCATACCATGAATGCCAGCAACTGTTGTTCTTCCTAGTTCCCAACGTTGAATTGCAGTTACGGATGAGTAGATGGCTTGTGCAAACTATTTTTGATCCTGATATCCATATTGAATCCATTGGAATGAAGAATTCAGATGAAATATTGCAGTTACGGCTAAAAAGTAGGCTTTGAAAGCTATTCTTGTTCCTGATATCCATATTGAGTCAATTGGAATGAAGTAGTACTCAAAATGATAGGAGTGAATATTATCAAATATAAAGTTTATTATTAATATTTTGAGAAGCTTAAACTGTTCTGGAGAAAAATTCATTGCTATTATCGCTATTATTATTAAGTTTTGTTTGCGATCTGTCTATTACAAGTTAGATATAACAAAATAAACAATCTAGTTAGTATAGAAGTTTCTCTGACCTATCCTGTCTATTGCAGGTAAGAACTTGCATATAATATATGTCGTATGTGATATGTGTTTATCTTCAAATATACGGTTCTGTAACATCCCCTAACATTTCGTTTCCCCTTCTTCTCTTCTTCATCGGAAGGAGAAAATTCCACAAGTACTAGGATTCACGTAATATTGTAAGCTTCCACTGTAGAAAACACAAAAATTGTATCTCCCGCTGAAAAAGAGACGACAATTTCATAGAAAATTTTATATCTCTGAATACAGTGTCCAATCTTTCTTGTATTTTTGGTGACTTTCACTTTGAAAAATGAAGTATCTGGTTGATTTCAAATCCCGTATTCTATCCTAATGCTTCAACTTATCCATGAAGAGAAGAATGGAAAGCTATTAGAACCCCAAATGACTTCTTTCTATTACGTGATTCTTTGCGTTATCCTCATATTTTCTTTATTTGCAAAATATGAAAAAATATGAATCGAAGTTCATGGAAGAGGAATAGAATTAATGAGGAGTCCATTGTGCTATTCCTGGAAAGTTTGTCGTTATATGATGTCATCCATCGTTAAGAGCAGATCATACAAAGAAAACAAAATCGTTGGTTACAGCAGAGACAAACGAATATCCTAGAAGTATTCTTTCTCATGTAGTATTTTATGGAAGTACTCTTTTCTCTATGGTTACAAGCTAATTATACAGGTTACAAATTTACATGTTAATTTTGTGTCATTGCTAATTACTGGAATTCGAACAGAAACCGCAAATATTGAGATGGGAGGATGAATATGTCATTGGTAATTTCTGGAATTCGAAAGTATTAAGATGGGAGGTTTGAACCAGTGTCGCAAACCCAGAGTGCAACACAAACACACACACACACACACACACACACACACACACACTCACACACACATAATCGGGCAGTGACCGTGTAGTGGTGAAACCAAAGCAACGTCACCAACCAGCCGACAATCCTACGCGTGTCTCCTGGCAGTCCTGCTCATAAATAGTCCGAACGCACTTAAATAAATGTACTTGAAGGATGCGCGCTGGACAAGTGAGTGAGTGAGAGAGAGTGAGAGTGAGTGAGTGACTCAACCTCTCGGGATGACGACTGAGATCTGAAAACAGGAGCGGAATAGCCGCAACTCCAAAGTCCAGATTCCAACAGCCGGCCGGCTCTGTCTGAAAAAGGCCATAGACTAGGAAACCAGCTGAACATATCAGACAGGAGGTTCACTGACCTCTCATCGCCAAAATAATAATCATTGCAGCTAATTATTATAATGGTTGTAGTAATTATTGCTACGTTAATCATTATTGTTATTCGTCCTTGTATCATGTAATCTGTGGTGATGAGTTAGAGGAGGTTGGAGTGGTTCCTATCAGAAATGCACCTGTAATTAGAAAGTCTATTGATTCTATTTAGTATTGTTTCTCTCATTAGTGTTGTTTTAAAAAGGTCTCACTTTGAAAGACTTCAAAAGATCTTACTTTTAAAAGTATTACTTGATGTTGTAATATTAGAAAGTCTATTGATTTTTTTGGAAATGTTTGTTTCTTCGGTGATGTTTTGTTTGAAAGTGCAGTTGTTCCTCAACATACAATTATAAATTGTCAGCTATTGAGAAGGAAAATAGTTAGAATTTGGTTATTTAAAAATAGTAGTTCGATAGTTAAAAATAAATGTGAAAATATCAGTTATCAAAATTGATGAAGTCTCTTCTTATTCTTACAAAAACTTGCGATAGAAATGAGTTCTTCTTTGAATCAAATTCTTGCTCATATATAGCTTCTTTGAGACATTGAATAGAAGAAGATGTGTTGATAGATTTAATAGTTAATAGTTGGCCGAGTTCAATCATAGGAAACAATAGCGTAAGTAGATATCCCATGGTATAGGCATTTATGTCGCAACTTTTACTGTTATCTCAAGCCGATTACTGTCGATTATTGTCGATTTTTACTGTTTTGACCGGGTAAGAGTGTATAAACGGCAAAATATGAGAGACTATCAGCGTCACACAGCTTTTTGGAAAAGAAATACGTGGACTGAGATAACAGTAAAAGTTGCGACATAAACGCCCTATACCATGGGATATCTACTCAAGCTATTGTTTCTCTATGGTTCAATATAAAAAGTTTAATATGGAGTCCTGGTTGCACAAAAGCATGTTAAATTTTAATCATGATTTAATGCTTCAAAAGCCAATCAGAGAAGCCGTTTTTAAAAACGCCTCCTCTGATTGGTTCTCGTGGCATTTGATCATGATAAAGTTTTACAGGCTTTTGTGCAACCGGGCTTTATAATTAATATGATTTTTTATAACCTGACGATGGTGTGATCACCGAAACTAGTAGTTCAATTTGTATTGTTGTTTTTAATATTTTATTAATTTTAAAGGGTACTATAATTGAATTATAAAAATTCAGATATCAGAGATTGACAATGGTGTAATAACCGAAACCGGTCTTTCTAAGTATCAATAAATCTGTGTTTTTTGACAATTTCTTGGTCTTCTTCATTCAATATGAATAATTACCACAATATCAACTCCTCAACTACACAAAAAGGTACTATAATTCTATTTTATAGATACAAGAAAGTAGACATGAATTCATACATTTAAAATAATATGAAGAGCTCGATATAATAACCAAGTTGTAGTTTCACTATCATCATCCGTCTCATTACCCACGCACAAGCTCAGAGTTTATGTGGGCACCATTCTCAGCCAAAAACACATAATAGATATAAGATATACAGTATTACGGTCTCACTCTCACGATCTCACCACTTTTTTCATTTGGGCACCACTCTCTGCAAAAACTCTATATTATAGTGTAAAATATGTTCTCACCCTCAAGCCCTCACTACTCTCCTTGATATTGTGAAGAACTGACAAGGCTAAAAATTATACTGTTCAAATTGAACTTTACTTTAATAAAACTTGAACATTAATGACTAATCGTAAAACAAGATAACAAACTTTTAGTCTGAAGGATTGCCAAGGCGACGAATGCTAATGACATGGAAGCCTTGAAGGGGATTCACAATATCCATCACTAGATCATCTATCTATCTAGATCTATCACTAGGAATGGAATTTGAATCCTACAATGCTCATTGATCTTGATCCCAATAAATTAACTACTGCTAACATTGTCAAATCGAGTGAAACACCAAAACACCCAGGTTTATATAATCCTGGGATTAGTGAGCGATCTTCGTGGGCTTTAGAATGAATGCCTGCTTGGAGAGAGTGCACTAGACGATTTTCCAGTACACAGACGACAGAACACAACCTGGCTTAACTGTTTTCCAGAGGTCGAAGAGCTTTTCCTCTCTTATTTTCCCCCTCTTTCTCTGTGATCCGTTTCTTTTCATTTCGAGACAACTCTTGTTGGGTAGCAGCCGAGAGGAGTGCAACTCTGTGTAAGATAAGAGAGAGAGAAAAGAGTACTTCATCTCGAACTTCCACTAGGGAGCATCCAGAGAGAGAGTGAGAGAGAGCATCCTGACGAGAGTACTACCATTTGCACGCCCCATCGCCCATACTAATCGCTTCGTCTGTTCATTCTGGCACCCACTCATTTCTCTCTCCTTTTCCTCACCCTTTTTTCTCTCCTTCTTCCCCCCTATCGACCCTTAATCAGGACACCAGTACCTCGGCGAGCACTTAGTCATACTCCAACGATCTTATTTAATTTCTGTCCATTATTCTATTCCCTCTGTTATTAAGTTATTAGCCCGATGTTTGACCAGCTACAAGTGTTTTTTGCCATCTTCAGCGTACTCTTCTGAATAATACTTTTTCTCACTCTCAACTTGGTTAGAGAAAAGGAAGGGTTTGTTAGGTTGTATGAGATTATTAGCTTGTTCCTCAATTGTCGACCCAATCCATATTTCTTTCATTTTCAGTTTTGTAGTTAGTTGGTCAATGTTAGCTTGTGTTTATAAGTGGTGTCATTATTATGCTATGTTCTGTTCTGTTATGCAATGCCTCTATGTTTTGTCATGTTAGCGACATTGTAAAAAAATTTATTTTAGTATTTTTGTATTTCAATTTATTTTATTTTACTGCCAAGGTCACTTGATTCAACAATAAATATTACTTCCAGTTGGATTTATTTAGACTTTGTTTCTAACAAATTAATTTCATCAGGAAAATATAATAAGAATACTTTCTATTGTAATGAACGGAAAACACCGTAATCGTTTATTTCGGTTATCACGACAAGTAATTAATATTTTCTACCTACATTATGGAGGTACCAGTTTTTTTACACATTTTTATAGGGTCGGATATTAATTATTCAATTATCCAATAGGCCTACTACATAGCATCCGGAGAGTATGGAATGTATTTATCTATTTATTCAACTTCCAACGGTACAACACCAATTTTACATAAAAATAACATAGAAAAACAGATGCCAGAAAAAAAATATATAATCTATATAATAAGAGAGAGTAGGGTTGTGTTTGTTCGTGTGTTCGTTTGTTCGTGTGTTCGTTTGTTCGCATCAAAACATGTCAACTTGTGGATTGCATACCGGAAAAACGGGAATGATTTAGATCTCCAAATTTTGAACATAGATTCTAAAAATATCAATCTCGTGCACCTGGAAGCCCAAATTTCAATTTTCCTTCTAGATTTTTCAGAATTAATGTTCAAATTCATCTATGCTACCGTAGGCTACATGAAGTTTCGTAGCCCAAAGTGTGTCTTTTTATGAGCAGGTTATAAGACTACCATTTACGAAGGTCTATGTAGCGCAGTGGTAAAAGGCTTGCTTACGGAGCGATGGTTCCCTCGGTTCGAACCCCCGAGGCTTTCCATTTTTTTGTTCTTAATTTTTTTCCTCGAAACTTATTATCATCATACGTAGATCACATGTAAATTATTTTTTGAAGGAATTTGTTTTCATTACTATTGAACTTGGATTTTATCAAATAATTATTTTTAATGTAAAATTTTGCCACCAGTACAAATGAATTGGACATAGTCTTCATGCTGTAGGCCTATAATTGAATTTCATAAGAAAAACATGAATAGATCACAATAAAATAAGAAATATTTTATATTCTTCAGTTATAATGTACTATCAGACACGAATTCCCAGTGAAACGAGTATTTTAGGTATTTTGTTTGGAATTGGGAAAACAAAAGGCTGCCTGATTCAAATTGAGGAGGATCCTAATCGAACTAAAATTTAATGATGTATTGGAAAAATCAATATGATTCTGTGAGGTTTCCAAGTATTATGTAATCTTCAGTTTTCTATACTATAATAGAAGAAAGAACTGGCTTATACAAGTAAGGAATAGGGAATTATGTTTGACGCATCATCACGTCTGAAATATACTCAACTGATTAATTTGAAATTTTGCATATAGACTCTTCATTAACCGAGGATGGTTAGAGGCCTATTTTCAAATTTCGATTTTTTATTACGTCAAGTTTTCATTTTGCAGTTTTAAAATAGACCCTTGCGAAGCACGGGTTACCTACTAGTATACAATATTAGGAAATTGCAGAAAAATAACATAGAAAAAAGCTACAAGCAAAAAGTATATGGTTAAACAATATACAATAATAGAAAAACATCTATGTGGATAATTTGAATGACAAAAATGAGATACATAATAAAACACAGTAACATACGATATTATATCGAAGTGAAAAGACCCTTGAAGTTTGCCACAAGGGGCATAAACGAGAAATGTAATATCCTTATTACGATTTTTGAATACTGAAATATGGATATGAAATTATCAATTCAATAACTCACTATGGATTAAAATCTTCAATGTCTAAACATAATATCTGCACTTCAACTCAAATTAAAAACAATATCAATAGATACAAAGCTTCAGAAAATCTGATGTTCTCAAGAGGAAATTTTTCACTTGCTATAATAGTGATCCGTGATAATGGATATTATGACTCCTTAACAGGCACTATAGTAAACCACCTAAACCTTCAGTAATTATTTGTTCCGCTCGGATAATTCGGAAAGCTTAGTTGCACTTGTAGTCCACTCTCGTAATACATTATAATCCTTGACTTCCTGATACATTCGGTAATCCAGCTTTAGGTAGTTTTTAATGGATAAAGTTTGTACAAGTCGATTCCAGTCTGGAGTTAAGAGCAGTAGGTCTTCCTTCTTTTTTCTCTTGTTGTTGTTCTTCTTTCTCTTCTTCCTCTTCTTCTTCTTCTTCTTCTTCTTCTTCTTCATCTTCACCTCTTTTTTTCTTTTTCCTCTCTTCCTTCTTCCCATTTTCTTCCCTTTCTCTCTCTCTCTCTCTCTCTTTTTCCTGCCTTTCTCTTCATAAAATTATTTCTTTATTTTTTCCATTTCTTATTTCTCTATCTTATTCTCTTTTACTTTCTCTATTTATTTCTCTCTCATTCTCCTTTCCTTTCTCGATTTATGTTTCTTTCTCTTCATCTATCACTCCCTCTCTCTTCCTCTTCCTCTTCTTCTTCTTCTTCTTCTTCTTCTTCTTTGCTAAATTGTATTATTTTTCAGTTTTCATTCTTTAATTTCTATTCATACCTCAATTATAATTTAGGTTTCTTTTTTTTCTCCATTGATTATCATTTTTGTATTTTAATAATATTTATTCACCTTGTTTGTAATATTGTATATATTTTTTTCTGAATTTGATTTGTTTAATCTAGTAATTATTTAGTGTTGTATTGGAGGGTTGAATGTAAGAGAGGGCCGGCTGCGCCCTAACTCCGCCCTCCTAGGTAAAAATAAAGGCAGCTATTCTATTCTTCTTCTTCTTCTTCTTCTTCTTCTTCTTCTTCTTCTTCTTCTTCGACGTCTTCTCCTTGGAC
The DNA here is from genome assembly GCF_014356525.2 of Nilaparvata lugens. Taxonomy (NCBI): domain Eukaryota; kingdom Metazoa; phylum Arthropoda; class Insecta; order Hemiptera; family Delphacidae; genus Nilaparvata; species Nilaparvata lugens. The sequence continues at coordinate 9,316,919 of NC_052504.1, forward strand.
GTCTTCTTCTTCATTTTCATCGACCTTCTTCTTCCTTCGACCTCTCCATTTTCATCGACGACTTCTTCTTATCTTCTGCTCGGATGTCATCGTCTGTGACCGTAGTAGTTGTTGTCCTCTCATCTTCGTTTTGGCTGCTGTCCCCTGTTCTGTTCCTGCAGCCTTCCGTCCTCCTCCTTCTTATCTTGTTCTTTTTTTAGTCGCCTAACAGTAAATGTAGATTGGATTTCGTCCCCCGCAATGCTCACTCTCTCTCGACGAGTCTTCCACCCTCTCCCCTCCACCACCCCTCCTATCCTTTTCACTGTTTCTATCCAAATTCGAGAGACTACAATCGTCCCCTCATCCCCTCTCACTCCAACCTTATCTGGCGACGCTCTTTTCCGGATGATCGGGAATTCCTTCTCGTAGTAACTACGTCACTGGATATTCAATCTAGTGACAACTCTTTCTTCTTCTTTTTCTTCTTCTTCTTCTTCTTCTTCTTTCCCTTCCCCTTCACCTACTCCTCCTCCTTCTTCTTCTTCTCCTCCCTCTCCTCCTCCTTTTCCTTCTAGTTATCCTCTTCTTCCTTTTCTTTCATTGTTCCTTACATTTTTCCTTCCAAATTCTTCTTCTTCCCCTTCACTTACACCTCCACCGCCTTCCTCTTCTCCACGTCTTCCCCCCTTCTCCCCCTCCTTCACTCCTTTTCCTTCTAGTTATCCTCTTCAATCAATCAATCAACTTTATAAGAAAAACATTTTTACATTGTTGGGTCCTGCTAAACCCGTGTATTTTCCAGCAGGTGTCAGATCAAAACAAAATTATTCACAATGTTAAATCAAAATTAAGTATCAATATAATAAAATGGCTAATTCAAGTGCTTCGTACTGAAGAAATGATAGAATAGAATCGAATAGATTGACTGCTTTTATTTTCGACCTAGGAGGGCGAAGATAAGGCGCACTCGGCCCTCTCTTACACTTAACCATCCTTATTAAAGAAGAGTTGAGTAGTAAGTAGGAGCAATTCTTAGTTTTGTATATGAATAAGTATGAGCTTTGTCAACTATGAGTTCAAGTTTTCCTCAAAAAACTTGTCCTCATAAGGTCAAATTCACTTCAATTCAATAAATTATTTTAGTGCTAAATACCAAGCAATGCTTGTCAACACATTACAACTAAACAAAGTATCTATTGAAATGTTATACTGAAGTGTATCCCCGTGTTATCGAATGGGCACGTTAAATTGTCGGTCCCGGCTGAAGTATGACAGTCGTAATGCCCATTGACGGATTAAATTAATAATAATAAATAATAATAATAATAATATTTTTTATTTGTTCAATACAGTACAGTCATTATGAATCACAACTATACAATTGAACATTGTCATGTTCAAAAAAATCTCTTCAATATTTAACATAATAAAAATTATATATTCAGGCGGTGGGACCTTCCCGCAAGGGACTCCCCACCAACAAAAGTCATACGAATTTACGTTTTTTCACTGAAGTTTATCTCCTACATCAATTAGTTATTTTGGTGTTAAATACCAACATGCATCTATTTACGTGCAGTTACTTGAAATACGTTTGTGGGCAAATACAAACATTTATGACCAGTGTGTTTACGCTACAATTCAAAGAATCCTCGCCTCTTGTTAGGACATTGCATACAGCCAACGAAACCAGCATTTAATTGCAGTTATTTTTTTACAGTTAGTCGTCGACTTAGAAGTGAATGTTTCGATGAGAGAACGCCAGCTATTTCGGGGGGTTCTCGAGGTGTTTTGAATAATAGGAACATTTGAATGTTACTTTGCCCTGGAGGTGGAATGTGGCAGGTTTTAATTGCGTCTTTTGTATTATAATGTCATAAGCTGGAAACTGTTTGGTGCGTGGTATCGTAAAAGATACCTCGTAAATCCAAAGCTCGAGCTTTTCTAATTCAACTGTTTATCAGTTTACATTAAGGAATCTTTGTCTCTCAAATACCTTGCTCCTTCCTTTCCCTCTTCTTTCTCTCTTTTCCTCTTTCTTCTTTCCCTCTTGATCTGTTTCCCGTTCTCTTCCCGTTTTACCGGGGTTAAGCCAGAAAATAACTGTCTATCAATTAATTATCAGTTTACATTGAGGAATCTTCGCCTCTCAAATACCTCGTTCCTCCCTCTCTTCCCCTCTTTACCTTCTTCTTCTTTCTTTCTTTGTTTAACCTCTTGTTCTGTTTTCCGTTCTCTTCCCGTTTTACCGGGGTTAAACCAGACTTTTATTTGAAAATAACTGTCTCTCAATTAAAGCTGCTTCATCGCGCGACGTACTTGTATGGAGGTGATATTTTATTATTATTTGTTGTGGTACCTGTTGAAGGTTTTCTCTTCCAAGCATCGCGTAAAATCCTCGCCAATACTCTGACGACTGTTGCCTCGAGCCACTCATAACCAATCTCAGCTTTTACCTCTCCCTCACTCTTTGTTTTTTCTTTCAGTCCCTGACCAGCATAAAACCAACTTATCTCCAGTTTCCCATCCCAAATTAGTCGGCGAACTGTGATTTATTGGCGCTTCGGTGTGGTTAGCTGGGTCGGAAATCTAACAGCCTGCAGGGTTATTCGTCTTTTCCTGATCCGCACATGATAACGGTCCGAGTTGGAGTTGATGATCTGCAATTATTGTATTTAGCGTTTTGACAAGTAGCTATATTCTGAAATCGGGCCGATATTCGGTGTTTAGAAGGGGTGAGTTATTGAGAATGGTTGGTATTCTAATTGTTGTTAAGAAAGTAATAAAGTTTCGTTATTCAGTGGTCCAATGTAGATTGCAAATATAGGCTTCAATCTATGATTGAATCATATGCAAGAAGTTCTACTATAAAATTCGTTGAATGATGAGGGGTGAGTTATTGAGAATGGTTGGTATTTTAATTGTTGTTAAGAAAGTAATAAAGTTTCGTTATTCAGTGGTCCAATGTAGATTGCAAATATAGGCTTCAATCTACGATTGAATCATATGCAAGATGTTCTACTACTAGTGGTTCTGTGAACAGTAGACCTCACGCAGTATTCTTATCCACAAGTACCAGATGTCAACTGTTTTAAATGTTAACAAACTCAGTTCACGTTTGAATTTGTATTTCATGATATAATTCATCCAGTTCCGTGATGATCTTTCTATCTGATGAAAATTAATTTTTTAGAATCAAAAATATTATAATTTCTCCAGCATTATTTAGTTCATTTGTTTATTTTTATTCACCTATTAAATTAGTTTTTTCGAATGTAAGAATATTGATACTGATGGGCACGCATAATAATAACATGACTGCAAAACAAAATATTGAAACCAAAGACCTTGAAGCTGCGATTAGACCAAATTAATTAAAAAAATGTTAATAACTCAATCCTTTTAGATTTAGATTATATTATATCGAACATAACTTATCATAAACATGATGAACATAATTATGTGTTTGTCAACTTCCGTTCAATCTAATAGAATCTATAGGGATTAAGTTATAACCATTTTGTTAATAACTTTGGTGTAAACCCAGCTTAAAGATGCATACCTCTTTAATGTCTTTGATTGAAATTATAGACCTTATAAAAATACAGTAATAGACTGGCTTCTCCACACATCTGTGTATATGGGTCGACGCGCAATTTAAAAAAGGAACATACCTGTCAAATTTCATGAAAATCTATTACCGCGTTTCGCCGTAAATGCGCAACATAAAAACATATAAAACATATAAACATTTAAACATTAAGAGAAATGCCAAACCGTCGACTTGAATCTTAGACCTCACTTCACTCGGTCAATTAGACAGGATGTGTTGGTTTCAACACGAAACTGCAGTACTGTATGTCTAATAAGTTCTACTATTATTTTGACAATCATTTTACAGAGATCATAGTTTCACGAAATGTATTATACCATCATATTCTATTCAAAGTATTAATGAAGCTGAATGGAGAAGACAGTGTAGTATTTCCAATTCAAGTTTATTCCAAGGCCAAAAGGAAGAGAAAATCCATCATGTTTTCCAAGTAAAGCATGTCTGGTTGGTGAGCATCATATTTTTTGTACCTAAATTGTGTTCCACGACATTCAGAAGATTTTATACACATCAGTTTTGGGGAACTCATTCCATTTCAGTAATCGAATTTCCTGAAATGTCCTTGCGCCCATAATAGAAGATCTACGAGATCTCGAAGATCTCGTAAATTGAGTTTCATCGATATGTTTATACCATGAGAAGGTTAGGAATGGTGAGACCAAAGATGCGACTAGAAGTCGATTAAAGTCGCGACTGTAGTCGTAGGTTTGCCGCAGACGCGGAACCGATTGATAATCAACTTATTTCCAAAGTCGCGTAATATGTTTAGGGCTGCAACACCGCCTAAGGCTGGCAGGCAGAACCGTACTTACATGATTTCTCATCTTCATGCGTGGCATAGGTAGACCAACCTCTTTGTGACGCTCAAGATATTATCCATCCTTTGTCCGTCCGACAAATCCTTGAAATGTGTCGTTAAACCGTGCGGCGCAGACGTCTGCTGTATTCAGGGGAGGGGTGATTATGTAAGGGGGGTTTCGGTAAGGGTGAAGTTACGTAAGTTACAAAGCATCGAGACCATTAGACAAAGAGGGTTGGTCAGGGTCATATCGCCAATAAATTCTCGGCCAGAGCCCAGCGCATGATCTGTGGTACTCGGCTGCTCCAAGGTATCCAGTATCTTTATCTATTTGGAAGCCTCAATTGACTCATCTGTACCTGTACAGTATACAGAGCCCCCATTTCAATACATCATTTCAAGCCTCCACGTTTCTTGTAGCTTAGTGCCTGTTTAGGAGACTAATTTGACGCAGAAAAAATATTGACTACGTAATATAATGGAGGAACTCAAAATCAAATCAAATCACATTTATTGCCGTACAAAAAATGTTCACAAATAAATACAGATTAGAAAATGCAATATTCAGTTATTGTACTGTTATTACTGAATAATATTCAGTTAATAATAACCAGTTTTGCTGGTTTCGCCGAATTAGTATATTATTATTTTAAAAAAATTATACATCTTATTCTAAAATATTACATTTTGAAATCTGTATTTATTTGTAAACATTTTTTGTAAGGCAATAGATTTGATTTGATTTGAACTGTAAAAGATTAACAGATATAGTATAACCATAGTGAATCCATACTACTAGTATAACTAGATTAGTTCATCTATGGTAATATCAATATCGTTGATATAAATTTTATCACATTTAATTATTATAAAAAACGAATTACTAATTTAGATCCAGAATTGAAATTACTATTTGGATCAAATTACGAAATCAACCCTTGCTATTGAAATATCATTCTCTTCAATCATTTCTCTAATTTACTGATTCCAATACTTTCTTTCTTCTGTTTTAATGCCTTTTCAAAACCGTTACCCTCTTTAATAACATAATTTTTACATCATTCTCCAACTAATGGATGATATAACTTTCCACTCTTATCTCTTCTTCATCTCTCTTTAATTCTAAATCTTCTTCTCTCTTCATCAAATCTCTAATATTTCACTTTATATTTACATTTTTCTCAAATTCTGAATCATCAGATAAATCATAAATTGAAGCATCACTATATCTTCTTCATTACTCAACCATACAAACACTTGAAAAGCCATTCCCCTGTAACATCTATTTCATTCCTAGACTCAAACATCTTACCATCCCAAAGTTAATGGACCTGTTATCAATGTCCCAAGCCTCAGAAGCAAGTTCCAAAACAGAATTTATAACTGGCTATGATGGGGATAAAGAACGGGATTTTTCGGATGACTTTCTTTATGGCCTATGCTCGCGTCCATGTTTGCTATTATCATTATAATTCCGTGCATGCTCGAGCACTAAATTTTGAGGAAATAATTCACGTTTCATGAATAAATAAGGAAAATATAAAAATATCTTGAACGTGGAATTTATTAGGTTTTCTGTGAAATGTTTATCAAAAGAAAACCGTAATAATACAAGTTCTTGTATATTATTAATTCAATCCTAGAATGAAATAACAGAGAACTTAAATACATTTCTGGATTATTGGAGATTAAATTCATTAGGTTCTCTTTAAAATTATTCTCAAAAGAAACTGTAATGATGATTCTATTTGTACATGATTCAATCATAGACTGAATCTTTCAATCATAGAATGAAATGACAGAAAACTTAAATAAATTTCTGGATCATTTAGGTCACATTTTCAAGCTTGAAAAACAGAGAACCTGTGTGGTCACGAAATCATTTATTTATTTATACATTTATGCAATCATTCAGAATTATACAACTTACAGAAAAGTACCACAGGCTAACTTACGCCCAAAACGGTTCCAATTCTAATTAACACAATAATCCAAATGTAGCTAGAGGTTATGTGTCACTTCAAAATTCCTCAATTACACACTCAATTTACAATTCATACACAAAAAAATAATTTTCAAATTAAAAAATACTTCTAAATAGAATTAAATTAATAACAAATAATTGGAAAATTCCAAACTTTGAAAAAAATATAAAATTTTGGGACCGAAAAGACAAACACACTATTCAGAACCTATCACATGGTCCTGTACCATATAAAACTGTAGAATTTGACAGTAAATATAATATGTGTGTTTTTATTTCATCTTAACAAAGTAATAGGTTCTACGGTAATTGTAATAGGTATCTGTTATGTATCTGAAAATATTGAATGAAAAAGACTAAGAAATTGTCAAAAAACCACTGATTTATTGATAATTAGAAAGACCGGTTTCGGTTATTACACCATAGTCAATCTCTGAAAGTCATCAGAGATTGACAATGGTGTAATAACCCAAACCGGTCTTTCTAATTATCAATAAATCAGTGGTTTTTTGACAATTTCTTAGTCTTTTCCATTCAATATGAATAATTACCACAATATCAACTTCTCAACTACACAAAAAGTATCTGAAAATAGGTTGAATCTGAAGAGGTACAGTGCACTTGTACTTCAATTAATGCTTAAGGAACATCTAGGATGTTTCGACTTCCAATAAATGAGAAAAATCATCCTATGAAGCTCCTTTCATTCTCAATTTCATTCAAAAGTCATTATTGAAATGATTGAGGGAAATTATCAATATATAATACTTTTAAGGAATTTGATCCCAAAAAATTGAAGTTAATTCACTTCCCAACTACTGATGGTGGAGAAATGAATAATTAGTGCATATCTTGCACTAATCACCAGGTTTGCTGTTAGGAAGGAGCATGCATCCTGAAAACGCGCAAGACAATGGAGTGATCTGGGAGCAAAGCACCCAGATTATGGCAGCATAGTAATGGCATCTAATAGATGTTGGATGTTGTCATCGCAGTGTTGACAATGTTGATGTTGTGACACCAGCGTCTCTCGTCTCTCTCCAGTGGCTTGCTTCTCAGTCAGCTGACTCTAATTGATAGCAATTTATTGCATGAGAAGCGGTTCAGTCGCGGCGTGACATCTTCCTCCTCCTTTTCCTCCACCTCATCCTTCTCCTCATCCACCCTCATCATCTCCTACTTCTTCTTCCCGCCGCCGACGCCGCGTGGGAATCTTCTATTTCCTCAAATTAATGCGCACCTAATTAGCAGGTTCGTTAAGCCGCTTGCCGCCCGCCGCTCATTTATTTTTGCATTGTTTTTATGCGCCGGTTCACATCGAATGTGGTACGCGACCAACCGCTTCAGTTGACACTTGGCTCTTCATTAAATCTGCTGCTATCTCCTGTGTTGTAACTGCTTTTTCTGTAGTAGTCGATTTTTCTGCTCAGTGATAGCAGAGACAAGAAATATAGCATATAAATAAGCATATAAATAGCATAGAAATAAGCATATATCTTATGCTTATCCTTTATCTACGATGATAGTCTGCACTCTGTCGATTGTTACAGACTGTCATAAGTGTATTTCAAATTTGATGTATTTCAGTTTTCTGAATCAATAATTTACTATGATATTTCGCCTATGTTCAAATCTTTTCTGTTATAAATTATAAATTTTGTTACAATTTTATGATTTCAGGGCTAATTTCTTGTATTTATAAAATATAATTATAGTACCCATTGATGGTGTGATCACCGAAACTAGTAGTTATAATTTTTATTCTATTAATTTCAAAGTGTACTATTTTATTCTAAATTTCTATTTCATAATTATAAATTTTGTATTTCGTCTGTTTTCATTTTGAGATCCACTCTTTAAATACTTCCTCTTCATTTTATTCTTTCTCTTAGAATTCTATATTCTCAGCTTATCATCTTGATAATCTTGAAAATTCTAATAACTTTCTCCCAATTGGAATGAAGGCTTCTAATATAAAAGGCTTCTTCCAAGGCTTCGTGGGCATGTCCCACTAAACATTCTATAAGAAAACTTGCTTCGAATCCATTTGAATTAAATTTGTTTTTTCTGTTCTTTTTCAAAAATTATTTCTTTAATATATGAATCTTCTCTATTCAAGTGATAATAATGTGAAATATCTGTTCCATTTTTTGTTTTGAAGCATCTAAATTTGAAAATTACTTTGTGAACATATTAGTGGTCTGAAAATTTTGCGAAGTGAAGAGCTACAAGACTTAACCTATTTCGGACTATGTGTAACCATATCTAAATTGGGGAGAGGATTAGCACAAGGTTACCTTATTTTTCCTCTCTCTATCATTTATATGATGTATACTTAATATATCAATCAATAAAGAATAAAGAATAATAATTATAATAATAGAGTAAAGTCTGAACTTTTTTGTGAACAATTATTGGAAAATATCTCACTTGGAATATAAAATCCAATAGAAAACAAAATATATTTTTAATTGATCTCATAAAGAAAAACTCTGTTACCATCAACAAGATAACATCTTAACAGATTTACAGCAGCACTGGCAAACTAGGTTACAAGATTAGGGCCTTATCATGGCTTTATGCATATCTCGGTTCAAACGGAGAAATGTCAGCTGATAGTTCAAACCCCGTATGAAACACATTATGATAAATGGAACAATATCTACAAGTAAACGTAGTTTAGCGTTAAACGTTATGCTAGCATATGACTAGCATCACATATTATATTGGTACATCTACGTAAAATATGTAATCAATCTCATCAAGCTTTGTAAACTGCGGAGCAAAATTGAGACAGAGCACAAACTACTGGAGCACAGTAGTTTGTGACAGAGCACATATATTGCTACGTAAAATATGTAATCAATCTCATCAAGCATTGTAAACTGCGGAGCAAAATTGAGACAGAGCACAAACTACTGGAGAAACACAGATTACTGGCGTAATACAGACAGACACTGGCGTAACACAGACAGACTACTGGCGTGAGAGAGACAGAGCATTGACGGACTACTGGCGTAATACAGACAGACTACTGGCGTAACACAGACAGACACTGGCGTAACACAGACAGACTACTGGCGTAAAAGAGACAGAGCATTGTCGGACTACTGGCGTAAAAGAGACAGAGCATTGACGGACTACTGGTGTAACACAGACAGACTACTGGCGTAACACAGACAGACTACTGGCGTAACACAGACAGAGCACTGGCCGGTGAACCGAGAAAACTTGAAGGCGGTTAACGGAAACGCGCAAGGAAAGCCTTTGAGGAAAACGAAGCTGCCTACATAGCCGCTGCTGCAGTATATCTATACAGCAGATGTCCAGACTACCGTTGGTTGGTCCGACCAACCAACGCCGGATTAAGCGGGCGCTTATTTAATAAGGCAAATTGTCCGGAAACAAAAAAATTCCGCGCCGACTGGTCTCAAAGCAGTCGCATAACACACCTGACCGCCTCACGCGGCCGCAAAGATCCGCCCTTCTCACTCGGAAAAGCGGAAAAAATATTGTGGTCAGGCCTAATAGGTTAATGGATCGTAGATGGAATAAAAACTGGGAATTATGAGGAAAGCATGTGAAATATGGTTGGGGATACCTTCACGAATAATGAGATTCTATCGTTTAGGACTTTTTAAGATGCGATAATTGGTATAACTATTAGGGCACGTGTATTAAAATAGTAATTTGTATAGAAAAACTTTACTTGTATGGGCTACTTTATTCAAAATTACTAGTAGTTCTATGAACAGTAGACCTCACGCAGTATTCTCATCCACAAGTACCTGATTGAAACTATAGACCTTATGGAAATACAGCAATAGACTGGCTTCTCCACACATATCTGTAATCACTTTTCAAAATTTCAAATTCAAATTCAAATTTTATTTATTCAAACTCACAATATTCACATTCAGAATCAATAAGCAACGATTCTTATCAAAATATTTTTGTAGCAAATGACAAAATTGAAGACAGTTAGTGATCGACTGTGCTGAGTTATGGGGTGGTATTTTGCACTGAAGAAGAAATTTCTCAATACAACGATATTCCATCCCAGCTCGATCTGATTCCATCCAAAACTCACATCAGTAGGCTTGTCAAGAATCACTTGTCAGCTGATTTATGATGAATAATTCTGTAGTCTGATTTTTACTCTAATATTGGCGTATGGAGGAGGCTCCTTTTTCCTTTTATATTATCCTTGAAATGCAAAATTTCCAAAAACCTTGTATATACGTCGACGCGCAATTAAAAAAGGAACATACCAGTCAAATTTCATGAATATCTATTACTGTGTTTCGCCGTAAATGCGCAACATATAAACATTTCAACATTCAAACATTAAGAGAAATGCCAAACCGTCGACTTGAATCTTAGACCTCACTTCGCTTGGTCAATTAAATAATTTGTACAGATATTTGCGGACTGAAAATTATGTAATAGCTTAAACCTAACCTCTTTTTGGACTTTGTCATTTTATGTATAGCTCAAGAGTAGAGTAGCTCAAGTTTAACCTTATTTCTCCTCTTCCAATCATTCTGATAACTATCATTAATGATAATATATGTGATATTAGTTGAAATTAAGAATAAAGGAAAATCAATTGTTTGATCCTATCGATTTTATTCTAGTGTATTGAGAATGAACTAATATTATTGTGCAATTATTGTATTATTAATATTATTTTGTAAGAATTAACTATAGTGAAATTAAATAGGAAATTAGAAGGAATTACTTTATATGTAAGGAATTACTTTCTATTTCTCTAACACACCCAACCACAAAGCCCATGTCTTTTTTATATTTGTAACATTTTATTGTATTTTATTCGTTTTGTAATTCTTTGTTATTTTGTTTTGTGTTGTTTTCTGTGTTTTAATAAATTGAAATTGAGAATAAATGACAAGGTGTTGAATGGATGATCTTTGTTCGGCTTTCCTATACCAAAGAGAGGATATTATGAGAGTAGGTATATAAAAGAGTATAAAGTACAGTAGAGGGATAAAGTAAGAGAGAAGTAATTTTTTGTTTTATCATCTCAGTTTACTACTGTATTGGAGGTCAATTTTGTAATTATAGCTGTGAGAGAACATTCATTTATTCTTCTTATACTTCATTTACGTTATGGATGGAATACGAAAAATTCACATACTTCTTGAAGCATAATAAGAGAATTACTTGGAGCTGCACCTATTATTATAATTATATGATTTAAGTAGAGTTGCAAAAATGTGACTACTGAAGCAAAACTCAGACTTTAAAAATTTTGAAATAAACCTAACCATTGCTTACAAGCTGCATCATTATAAAATGAGGAAAAACTCGTTTTCATCCCTTGGAAACATGTTAGAAAAAGTTCAAAAAATTGCAGAAAATTGACGGTTGGGGATTGTTTTATTATGGAAAAAGGGTAATAGGCCACCTTGTATCTCTTAATAAATTTCCAGTTTATGGCAAAAATTATCCCTGTTAACTACGATGATTTTTGATTTTTTTCTGTGTTGGAATGTGTTTATTGCCCCATAAACAATAACACTAATTAACAACTGCAATCCTACTTCATAATTTTCTTTCTTCTAGTAAGTTCGATGATGTTAGAATCCAATCATTGGACATCGTTTCAATTAACCTAATGAGGCTTGTGTCTACCTTTTCCAATGTAAAACTGTGAAGATCAGGTGTGGTCAAAGTGTCTTGGACTATATCTCAATTACCAGTTGCACTTCTGTTTTATGGAGTTTCACTCTCAGACTATATTTTACTCTCCTGTCGAGAAAATAGGTTTTGTAAAAAGTAGCATATTTCTTGAAGGAATAAGTGGTCGTTTCCATTTTTCCATTTATTGTCAAGGTCGCTTGTTTGGAGTGAGGTATTTATTATCTAAAGAGGTGAGATTAGACTTTTTCTAAAATAAGATTAATTTCAAGCCCTTGTTACAAAAATGATTGGCTGTCGTATTTTGTTAGTGAAGTGAATCACCTACACACGTGGCTGGCTCGCAAGGATGGTATTTATTTAGCTAATAATAATAATATCGAGTGACCTGGCTGGCTCAGGTCTGGTGTCAGAGTTCTCAGGTCGCAACTGATCAATTTCAGGGCCTCTGACATGACCTAACGACTGCTTTTTAGGCCATTACCTAAATTAGTATTTAGCTATACTTTATTCTTGGGTGGCTAACGACTGCTTTTTAGGCCATTACCTAAATTAGTATTTAGCTACACTCTTATTCTTGGGTGGCTCGTTGGAGTGAGTGATAACGCGCCGGTCTAATAATCAATTGAACCCGAGTTCGAATCTCCACCGGCGCAAAAGTTTTTGATCACAGCACAATCAAGTAGATACGGCCACCCCGTCTTTCGGAGGAGACGATAAGCCGTCAGTTCCGACTACCTAAAAGGTAGTCGTCATCTCACATCATCATCCCTTTCTCTCATTACCCACGCACAAGCCTAAGAGCTTATGTGGGCATCACCCTCAGTTAATTTCTGAATACATTTATTTATTTATAATTTTCACAAAGTAGCACTGATTGGGAGAGAAAAACTAAGAATACTCCTTGTACTATTTCTCTCCCAAAATTTAGATAGAATAAAAGTCCAAGATAGGGTTATGGTTTCACTTTTCTAAAATTTAGTCCATTTTCACTAAAAAAACCACGAAAACTAAGAATTTTGAATTTTGATGGTTAAAAACAGAATAAAAAACAAAAATATCACACTCAAATTACCATTAATTGAAACATTTTTGCGTAATTTGACAAAATTTAGAGCCAGAAAAACACAACTCACTATTCAGAACAGCTGTTTCTCAATTTTAAGTTGTAATAGTAACTTCACTTACCACCATGAAAACGGTCCAAAATAATTTTCCACATACCTGAAAAAGAGATTGGAAAGTTAATGATAATATTTGTTGAGGCTATAAAGAAAAATGAGTATGACTGTTTTTGAATTGCCTTTTAAATGACTGTTAAACAAAATCAATTGTTCAATGAAAATGCATTAATGCAAAATTACTAAAAAACAGTACTTGGCACACTGCATCTAGTTTACAAAAGTACAAGCTATTATTATTTGTTGATATCACAATAAGGATTAGGCGTAGGAAATTCCACTTATATAAAAATTTGAAGTAGGTTGAAATAATTCAACAATAATATCGAGACAGAGAAGTGGAAAAATATAAATGGAGTATTTTCGTATGCGTTAAACTGTGAAATTAAATATCATGTAGAATAGGAATGATTTATCACAATATTTCAATAATCTCTTATTCATTGTTGTGAGAATGATTTTAGAATCTTTACAGTTACCTGACATAACGTACTCCGCTAAAATTCTCTCACACGTTCTCATTATTATATTATTGTAAACTATCGATTATTTTTTATCAAGGTGCATCATTTTGAGTCCCAACAATGAAATCAAGATAGTGACGGTAACTTGGCGTTCAGTCCATGAATCACCGATTCAGAATCAGTGATCGAAGAAAAAGAATATTGAGATTAACTGCATGCTTGTGTGTGTTTATTCGTATTGTATTCAGGGGTTTTCATGGCAACCTGCACGACCTGCACCGAGTCCTTTCAAATCAAAATCGAACTACTCTATCGTTTCTGCTTATCTTTGGCACATAATCTTTCCGGGGACTTCTATTAATGTTTAATCATTCTCTAGTATCTTGATGATACAACGCGAATTTACGATCCTTTAGATGAATATGAATTTGGTTGTGGGAAAACTGTATATTATTTGGTCCCTTTAAACTACAATCTGCAATATAGTTATTCTCTATATGGCATATAACGGATTCAATTTTTCAAAAATTAACAATCTCTTAAATGAAAAATAATTCCTAAGTACCCTCTTGTTTTTAAAGACTTTTCTATATAAAACAAAATTGCAAAAACATAAAACTTTTCTATATAAAACAAAATTGCAAAAACATAAGGGTACAATGGAATTATTTTTCAACTAACAAATCAAATAGCCCTAATGAAATACGTGATTAGATAACAATTTCTAATTCATCGGGGAGTATCAATATCCACCAAAACCCATTATCACAACTGTTTCACATTTTATTCAATATGAACCATCCACTATTAATATCTATTCACTAGTTCCATACTGAACAGTTTCATATCCTATTCTCGAATATTTTGAACTACACTTGAATTCTTTCTCTCGAAGAAAATGAATGGAACTGGTTTGAGTATCGATAATCTTGCTTACTCGATACTCGATATATGCTTTTTAAATTTTCAATTCCTCTATTTCATTTCTCTCTCTTGCAACACTCCCAAGCTCTATCGTGTACTCTCGTCCTTTTTCAATTTGTAGTGATATTTTCGCATCAATCATTATATTCCTGCTCTCCTCGTTGACTGAGCAACTCGTTGATGATGGAGCATCGGCCATAATTCAAAACAAACATCAATCTTCTGCCATCTCGGGTTGATTAGAAAACTTCTTTCAATTTATAACCCGAGTTGAGCTCTAACGCGCACCGGGCCAATTGTGCAGTGATAAAAACCGCTTCTGATTTATAATCGCGCGGTGATAACTTTGGAAATGCTCGTATAAAACAACGTTTTCAGCCGGGATATTGCGAGGATGTCGTCTCGAAATATATGATCGATACAATAAAATAGTGATAGCCGTATCCTTAAGAGAGACTTAAGAGAGAGAGAGCCGTATCCTTATAGAGATAAGAGATGGAAACAGATTCAGGAAATCCTCTACGTTTCGACAAGCATATGATATATTACATTTTTACTGGATCTCGTTAGATTCAGAGACTCTTTTAGGGTTGATGCTTTCACAAGATTTTACTTCAGAAGAACTTGAATGAATAGATGATATGCGATGAACAACAAAAATGAAATCAAGTTGGCATTGCTAATAAAATTACATTGCATCGGAGTACCATTTCCATGCCATAATTTTTATATGTTTTAGAATGAAGATTGCATTGGTATAGAATTTTATTAGGGAAGTCTAAGAGGGAGAGGAAAAATTTCATAAAAGTAATCTTCAAATTTAGATTGATATATGTAGTGGTATGTGTTTTTTCATTAGTCTTGAGTTATGAAAGTAGGAAGTGTTCATCGAAATTGCAAAGATTTTCAAAATGGGGGTTCCTCCACTGACAATGAGGTATTAAATGACATTGTCATCCTTTTTCCAATGTACAATAGAAAGGTTATTTTGAATGGAAAAGACTCAGAAATTGTCAAAAACCACAGATTTATTGATACTTAGAAAGACCGGTTTGTCTTTACACCATTGTCAATCTCTGATAAACTGATAAAGTTTACTTTAAACTTTACTTATTGATAAAGTTTACTTTATTAGTTCATCAGAGATTGACTATGGTGTAATAACCGAAACCGGTCTTTCTAAGTATCAGTATAAGTATTTATTGATACTTAGAAAGACCGGTTTCGGTTATTACACCATTGTCAATCTCTGATAAACTGATAAAGTTTACTTTAAACTTTACTTATTGATAACGTTTACTTTATTAGTTTATCAGAGATTGACTATGGTGTAATAACCGAAACCGGTCTTTCTAAGTATCAATAAATCTGTGGTTTTTGACAATTTCTGAGTCTTTATTATTCAATATGAATAATTACCACAATATCAACTTCTCAACTACACAAACAGGAAGGTTATTCTTGTAAGGAAGGTAATTCTTTCTCAGTGGTTGTTTTAACAGAGGAGGTTAAGTTTTGAAACTCTGAAAAGAAACCTGTATCATTTCGGAAATGAACCTATATTTTTTGTTGTAGACCTATCAAGGTTTACGTGAAGACACACATTACCAAGGAACTAGCACTCAAAGTGCCAATTTAACTCTGCAATTCTTACAACAAGCTTTATATCCTTGAAAAAAAGACGGTGTGATTGCTTCTTCACCCTCATTTTCCCACCCCGTAGTCTGTTACTTTCTGTTTTAGGGATGAAATGATGATGATGTTTTCGTCAAATTGGTCATTCTGTCCCTTGCTCAGTAGTATTTAGCTATAGAATTGCCAATTTGACATCCGATCTGTGAGTGATTTTCTATCTGAAACCTATTATCACAGCTACATTAGGATATCGATGAAATAATAAAGAAATTATCTACAGGTAGAAAAATATTGTTTTTGTGTATTTCAACAACTAGGAAGAATGCGTATAGTAGTAGTAGGAACTTTCAGTTTTTTGATAGGGGATAAAACTGATGTTTTGACATTCATTTAATTTATTTCTATCTCATTTTGACATTTAATATTATTGATTAATTAATAATGAATGAATTAATTAATTATTAATTCTCTCGCTAAAAAAACTTGCGAATCCATAACGATCAAAATTATAGATCAGTTCAATTCGTGATTAGTTTATAACAGAGCTTCTAGAGTCACAGAAATGGAATTACAAATTTTTGATGAGTCGTACTCGTTGTATCAAAAACGTAGGATTGGATCTGAATTTCTTATATTCTATAATTTATATGTCATATATCCGGTACTACCAAGGTACCTAGAATACATTAATGCATTCTAAATACTAGAATCTATTCTAGGTACATTGGGTACTACCATATGCGGTCATGCTCGAAAGAGCATGCATTTATGTGTAATGTTACGGAATCAAATCAAATGAATAAAATCGTTTATTCATCCTCAATAATAATAACAAAAGATAAAAACTTAGAAATTAGAAATGCATAATAATAATAATACACAGTATTGAACTAAATAATAACATAAAAATAAGAAGGAATTCAGTGAAAGGAAACAATAAAAAAACTGAAAGTAAAATCAATTTGAATCAATCACTGAATAAAAATGTTTATTGTAGTAAAATGTCTAAAGTTTATGTGGAAATAAACTTATTTATTTATTTATTTATAAAATAAATTTGGGTTTGCCCCTCAAAAACAGTTAATTGAGACTGTACAACCAAATTGAACAATTGATACTAACAGACCAATATAAAAATCAATTATTATTCTGATTTCAACCTTTAAATGTAACTTTTATCTTATTTTATCAATCTTATGACATTTTTTGTAATTCCTCTTGGAGACGTCATGAAAATCTGGCTTTCCTCAAGACTCACTGACTCTCAATCCTTTTCTCTCCCTAAAATTGCCAGCTTTCCTTACCCCTAGCAACTCAAACTTCATTTTCATCTCAGCTTCAGTTTCAGCTATTCAACGCTACCCTTAAAATCCTACCTATGAACTTCATCACCATTTTTAAATCAATTTCAAAGCTATTCAAAGTTACCCTTGAAATACTGTATCACCAAAGAAAGCACCTGTGCGGTGGTGGTCACAAAATAAGAGAGAGAGAGAGGGGCTTATTTGAGACACAGGCGGTCATCGTCCCCGACTTAACGATACGGATAAACGGAGAGAAATGCGGCGATTGTATGCACAGTCATGTTTGTGGAATGGAAGGAACAGACGGATTATACTCCTGTTTATTATTACAAAGTCATGGAGCACTGCCATGTCGTTTTCGCCGCATTTTGTCCGCTATACAACTCACCAATGGCTCAGAATGTGCTGACTCTCTGTTTGCTCAGATCAGTTTCACCCATAGATTTGTCCCTGTACAGATCTATGATTTCGCCACATTTGAGGACCTTCGATGGCCTTCAAAGATGCTTTGCAGAGAGGTCTCATGAAAAAAAAATCAATTCTCTGTGTCATAGATTTAGTCGAATTATTTGTGTCACAATTTATCATTATAATTTGTGTCATAGACTTTGTTTCACTCATAGATTTGTACCTGTATAGCTCTATGATTTCGCCACATTTGAGGACCTTCGATGGACTTCAAATATGCTGTGCAAAGGTTTCAATAAATAAATTCAGTACTCTGTGTCATAGATTTAGTCGAATTATTTGTGTCATAATTTATTATTATAATTTGTGTCGTAGACTTTGATTCACTCATAGATTTGTACCTGTATAGCTATATGTTTTCACCACATTTGAGGACCTTTGACGGCCTTCAAAGATACTTTGTAGAGGGGTTTCACGAAACAAATTCGATACTCAGTGTCATAGACTCAGTTGAATTATATATTTCATAATTTATTATTATAATGTGTGTCATAGACTTTGTTTTACTCATAGATTTGTACCTGTATAGCTCTATGGTTTCACCACATTTGATGACCTTCGATGGACTTCAAAGATACTTTGTAGAGAGGTTTCAATAAATAAATTCAATACTCTGTGTCTGTCCGATGGAATTAAAAATGACTAAAGATGGAAATTACTGAGATATTGCAATTATTCAAATGCTAATGAATTAATAATATTATTATTATTAATAAACGAAAATCCAAATCAAATGCTGTAATTCACCCCGAAGACTTCTGCTACTGCAAATATTGACAACAGGGTAAACAGCTAGATGGAAATTTGATGAGCGCTACTATTCAAAAATTGTTTGTCAGCCCGGGAAAAATGACTAAGTTGCCGGTGCGACTAGTATAATTGAAAAATCAAATTGGATTGCTGTCTTTATTTTTTGCACAGAGTGCAAATTCCTTCCATTCCTTCCATGCGAAGGAATACTTTCTTCTCTGTGTTTTTTGATCCTAGGAGGGCGAAGGTAGGGTGGGAGGGAGAAGTGTGAGGGGAATGGTTTGTTAATCAATACAGGAAAATTAAAATAACTACAAATCTTTTGATCATGTGGTTGAATGGATCATGTAATGTAAAAAATATACTATCAGACAGAGAGCTAGTTTCTGTAGATTAAGGGCGATTTGCACAGTGACAGTTTGAACTAAATTTCATTTTGAACTAGATTAAATACGTATCAAATCTAGTTTGTTAAAATTTGTTTCATTTTGAGTTTAAGCCACCAGCTGACTAAATTCTTCAGTTGAAGCTTTGACTGTGCAAACGGCTCTTAGTATCAATAATTAGCGTCGCCCCCTCGAACCAATTCAAGAAATATCTTCACTTTGAACAATTAATTACGACATAAAGTAAAGTAAATTCGTATGGCTTTTGTTGGTGGGGAGTCCCTTGCGGGAAGGTCCCACCGCCTAAATATATAATTTAAGCCGTCAATGGGCCTTACGACTGTCATACTTAATATACGACCTAATACATAATACATTACGACATAGCAGTACATTAATTGTTCAAAGTGATTATTTAACAAGCAGTTCGTAATGGAATCAAACATTGAATAGAAATATCTTCCAAGAAATATTATTTTTCTGTGAGGCAATAAATTTGATAAATTTTGAGTTTCCAAGAACGTTTAATGCCGGACCGCTCTCTGTGTGCACACACCCTAATATTGATAATTCACTAGGTGAATCTCCAGTAACGTTCCACTGAATAATCCGAGGATAGCTTTCTGTTTAAGCTATCAGGCCTAAGAATGTGAAACTTTAATCTACATCGATTTGTTCAGCTGACCATGCTATAGTAAGGTCCACGTCATAATGACAGTGGATAAAGATAGAAGAACAGCGTTGCCTTGCCTTTGAATTAATTAATTATATTTATACATTGCCAAAAACAGATTTGGCATCGTTGCGGAGCTATAAAAGGATAGTAATACCTTCTTTGTTGAATGATAGACAAGGATAGCAACATCAAAGTTTATCAATTACTGTCATTATAACGTGGACCTCACTATAGTGTGTCCACATAGTGGAAAATGCAATAACCGCGAGTTTACGAGAAAAAAGTCGGAAATAAAGGAACCGTGTAAGAAATTCATGAGAGATAATAGTATATTCGGTTGCAATATAATATAACGGACCACCTGGAGGCTAGCACCCGAAATAGGTCACTCAAAACCGATCTCGGACAGTGGATTATTGTAGGCTACACCAGGATAGCATATCAAAACGAAAATTAACATTCTCGGCTGTGTAATTACAGTGCGCATGCGTGGTCCGTTGTCTTTCGGGAGACGTTACGTGCTAATAGTAGTCGCTTAGGTTTGTAACGCTCTGAGCTCGTGCAAATAGCTGTGATAAGTCTTGAAGAAATACCACCGGCTAGTACAGGATACCGTTGTCACTTCCTGGCTTTTCCTCGTATGTGTCCTTTACTTCCGCTCAGAAAAAGAAGCCACTACTGGAGTACATTCTCTACTAATCAGTCTAATGCACTGTTAATACTTAAGATAGTAGGCTACTTGTTGGTTAGATCTTAGAATTGTTGTTGGTTGGTTTCTTGAATTGTAAATAGAGCCTAGGTGTATTCTATTCTATCTTGTTCCTAGAATAAGATAAGAATTGTAAATTAAAATTAAACATGACAAATAGCTTGATTTCAAGTTGCTACATTAGAGGCCTAATATTTTGACATTCTTCAACCTACTCTTTATCCTATTTAACGGTATTTTCATTTTTTCATTTTATATTGTATTTTACTTTTTTCATTATAATTATGTTTTTTGGGACAGATAGAGATTTGATTTGATTTAACCTCAAATTTGTTCTACCAATCATCATCATCATCGTCATTCAAGGATTAGGCTCTGTTGGCCTGCTCCGGCATCCATTTCTTCATCGGTCGTCCGACGCCTCTTCTCCCATCGGGTTTGTATTGCCAAGCTTGAATTGGAAGTCTATTCGCTGGCATACGAAGTAGATGGCTGGACCAGTCTTCTCTACTTTTCTTCAATATTTGCAATAAATACTCTACATTCAGTTCGGTTCTTATTACTTCGTTTCTTATGTAATCCAATTTAGTGTAACCTTTGACTGCTCGAAGGAACCTCATTTCGGCTGCTTGGATGATACATGACTCAGTTTTTTCAATTGACACCCAGGCTTCGCTTCCATAAGCTATTATTGGTATAGCCATTAGTCTGTAGGAATTCATCTGAGTGGCTTGTCTTGTTATCTTCCCTATTGTTCTACGTATTGCACCACACACAGCACTGATCTACCAATCAGTTTTCATGAATTCAAATAATTATGTGTAAAACCCCCTGCACACAAACATCGATTTTTGTTTGTACAATATACAAAACCGATGTGTGTGTGCGGTGTTTAACACTAGTTTGCCTCCAACTGGTGCACATTGGTCAACGGTAAATGGACTAGCAAATAATAGCGGTCGGAAAAATCTATGTTCTTCTGAATTCATTTATTTATTTATTCATAATTTACAATCAACTTCGACATAGAAACAGACTACAGTCCAAAACTTCTTTTCATCCCAATTTCATAAAATAAATTGTCCAAATAAAGGTTGTGCGACTTTTCAATTCTTCACTAACTTAACTAAATTCTGACCAAATACTATACAACATCTCAAAGAAATGAAGGAAAATACTAACTTATATTTATGCACTTGAGACTTATGAGCTTCATATATGTTGTGTATCTGCCGAACGCTATATAATAAATCTGGTTGCACATTACTTTGCAGAAATTTGTTGATTATTTGTTCTTGTTCTTTGTTTTATTTGTTATTCTTTTATTGCTTCAATGATACACAATTATTTTTTTAAATAATTTGGTGGGAGATCATTCAAGAAGCACAGCCCAAAACTGATCCTCCCTCGAATTTTTATTGGAGGAAGACGGATTAAAGTTGTCCAGAAAACAGGTTATGTATCTCTTATTTTGTATTGTATTGTGTTTGTTAGAAAAATTGCAAGGGGTCTTCGAGTCAGGACTATTTTGCACCTAATTATCTTGATTTTATCTATAAGATGTTTGGCAAGATATTGCAATCAGCACACCTAGCTTCTGCACTGCTCCAGAAAAGTTGTTCAATTGCGATGTGGCAGATACATGAATCGAATCGCGTTCAGGTTGCAGTGGAAAGCGTATCGTTGCCAAATGGAAGTTGCTTTGTTGTGTGTGTGTATCTGACGCCGTTGCCGCCTTTCTGTATTGAGCTCTGTGACTATGACAGCCTGCTGTGTGACACAAAAAGGAAAGTAATTGGCTTCATCTTTGATGACGGACAGATGAGAAACACTGGACATGTTGTAGAAGATGAAGATATGGTAGATGAAGAAAGGTGTATGTGAGAGGAAAAATAAGGAGGAAATTAAATGTATAGAGAGAGGAGGAGGAGGAAGAAGAAGAGAAAGGTATAAAAATTAGTAAAATATGAAGAGTGATTGGAGAAAAAATAGGAGAGAATGAAAGAAAAATAGGGAGGAAATACAATGTATAAAGAGAGATGGAGAGAATGAAAGAAAAATAGGGAGGAAATACAATGTATAAAGAGAGATGGAGGACGAAGAGAAAGATGTAGAAATTAGTAAAATATGAAGAGTGATTGGAGAAGAAGTAAGAGGGATTGATAGAAAAATAAGGGGGAAATGCAATGTATAAAGAGAGAAGGAGGGAGAAGAAAAAGATGTAAAAATTAGTAAAATATGAAGAGTGATTGGAGAAAAAAAGAGAGAGAATGAAAGAAAAATAAGGAGGAAATGAGATGTATAAAGAAAGAAGGAGGACATAGAGAAGGATGTAAAAATTAGTAAAATATGAAGAGTGATTGGAGAAGAAGTAAGAGGGATTGATAGAAAAATAAGGAGGAAATGAATTGTATAAAGAAAGAAGGAGGAAGAAAAGAAGGATGGAAACAATGAGTGATGAAGAGTGAGTGATTGGAGAGAAGCAAGAGAAAATTGAAAAGTAGAAAAATCAGTGAAATATAGAGATTTGGCTAAATTAAGTCTATATGATGGAAGAGATTGAAGTAGTAATTGTTGATAGAGATTTTGCTAAATGAAGTTGTAGAAAATTGAGAAGGGAGAATTTCCACACTCCAATGCTTGAAAAATGGTAGGCATATCGATAAAAATTAGAAACAAGGATGAAGAAGAAGAAGAAGAAGAGAATAAAGGAGGAGATTGAGATGAAGTAAAATGAGAAGAATTGGATTAACCGAAAAAATAATAGGCATATGAAATGAAAATTCGAAATAAGGATAGAGAATAAGAACAAGGAGATGATGAAGTAGGTAAGTAAAATGAGAAGAATTGTATTCACAAAAGTCGGTAGCAGAACTGCAGGTAGACTATCACACATGTGGAAGTGTCCCATTCCGACTGATGCATTGTGTGACCGACCGCTCGCTCCTTGCCTTGCTTTGCTAAATAGATGAGTCGCGGCCTCGTGGACCCCCCGACCCCCCTACGGTCACCTCGGGGGTCCCGTCGCCTGGCACCTTCTTAGCAGAAGACAAAACTATTTGGGTCATTCTTCCTTCACCTCAATCATAGCCGCGGATCAGGGCCGTTCACCACTACACTCTCACACATACACACTGTTCGCTTGTGTGAGTGTGTCACATTCACTCGCCTACTAGCCTAGTACTAGATTATCATGATGGACACTTTTCCTCCTAGATACTAAGTAACGGCCGTTCGATTCACTCACAAAATTAAGGAATGTTTTATAATTTTATGCACGGAATTTCCATTTCCAGTCGTAATAATTATTGGAGTTAATTCTTGAGATTTGAATGAGTTTGGTTCTATGGAGATTCACATATTATGAGAAAGTAGGATTTTTTAATGTGATTTTGATTAATTCTAGGTATGAAATTCCTATTTCTGAAAATTACTTCGGCAAATTTTAAATATATTCCATAGTGGTTGTAGCCTAGTTTGTATTCTTTTTTAATAGTTCACAAGCTCGAATAAATGGAGCTCTATTAAGTTTCACATATGAGAAAGTAGGAGTTTTTAATGTGATTTTGATTGATTCTAGATATGAAATTCCTATTTTTAAAATTACTGTGGTTAATGTTTAATACGAGTATATTCCAGATTGGTAGTAGTTTGTATTCTGTTTCAAAATTTCACAAGTTCGAGTGAATGGAGCTATATGGAGTTTCACATATGAAAAAGCAGAAGTTTTTAATGTAATTTTGATTAATTCTAGGTATGAAATTCCTATTTTTGAAAATTAATATGGTTAATTTTAAATATATTCCAGAGTGGTATTAGTTTGTATTCTGTTTCAAAATTTCACAAGTTAGAATAAATGGAGGAGCTATATGGAGTTCCACATATGAGAAAGCATTACATTTTTAATGTAATTTTGAATAATTCTGGGCATGAAACTCCTATTTTTGAAAATTAATATGGTTGATTTTCAATATATTCCAGAGTGGTAGTAGTTTGATTTTGTTTCAAAATTTCACAAGTTAGAATGAATGGAGGAGCTATATGGAGTTCCACATATGAGAAAGCAGAAGTTTTTGATGTGATATAGATTAATTCTAGACATGAAATTCCTATCTTTGAAAATTACTGTGGTTAATTTTTAATACGAGTATATTCCAGAGTGATAGTAGTTTGTATTCTGTTTCAACCTTTCAATATGCAACTATGGAGGCAGCATTATTTTGCATTGTTTTAATGAATTTACAAAAAAAATGCTTGAATAAGTTTTCAAGTAAATTGGAGCTCGAAATCAAGTTACAGTGTGGTGACGATGCTGTTGACTCATAATTGTTTCATTGTTTTCGAGCTCAAAATTTATGTGTTTTTATAGAATTATTTTGTTATTTTGAACTTTGTTTCATGTTTTTAAGAAAGTTTTATTATTAATCTATCTAAATTTAAAATTGTTTGTTGCATTCTGATTTGTATATTCAGATTGATGATTTAGTGTATAAATTTAAATGGACATAACCTACATATTATTTGGACAATTTGAAACAAAATTAGGAAATTGAAGAAGTTTTGGGCAATAACCTGTTTTTTTTCTTTTCCGACTATTGTATTGTTTGCTCTATCCAATAAATAAATAATAGGCAGATTGTTTCTAAAAACATCTATATTTAACTGATCAAAATACTAGTAATTTGTATCCAAAAAGCTGAAAGAACGTCTCCCATCTCTCGATTATTGATAAAAATGACTTGACAATGACTATTGAAAATCACCTCAGCTTTTCATTCGACTAAACACGTCCATGTGAAAATACTCAAATTTTCAATTATCCAGCCTAATCGCTACTATGTTCGAGAACTACCCCGGAAAGATGATTGATGAAGCTGGGAAAATTAAATAAGGCTTCTTGACGATATTCCCATTGTGAAACGCAGGCGATACCATTGAACTTGAGAGCTCCTGTGCTCCTGTGTGTAATGTGAATGTGTGTGTACGCGCGTATGTAAGTCCTTTACGGCCGGGCAATTGGATTATATGCCATTGAAATGAACAATGACAGCCTAGCAAGTCCCAGCAAACGCCGACTCGCTAAAGAAATGTTGTTATATACTTTAAATACCTATTTAACGTGATGGTAGATATAGGTATAGAGTTATAACTGGAGACGATTAATATTTTACAAGGAGTACTCGCTACTAGATATTTTGCTCTTTCTCTCTCTCACTCTTATGTCTTCTATTACATGTTTCTCCCTCACACTCTCTCTCTCTCTCCAACTGAGCCTTGTTGAGATTTTGCTGAAACACAGTGCTCAAATAAAAAAAAAAAACAATCGCTACTTCTTGTATCTTCCTTTTCTTTATCTGATCATTTGCGTATTCATTCCTTTATCTTTGTTGATTATTATTTGTGATAGCGATTTTTCTCTCATAACTGCTGGAATCAAATTCCTTTCCTATCTTTTCCACAATTACATGTAACTTCCTTCCACACCTGTATAAATTCTTGTGTATACAAACGAATTTCTACACTTTCCTCTATCTTAGTATATCGGTTTGCATTTTCCAGTATCTCTTGTATTAACTATCCTTAAAGAAATTGCAGTGTCTTCTCTATAAAAAATTTTTCCTTCAACCACTATCTTGGAAAATCGGTTTGTATACGTCTGTGCGAGTGTATGTGCGTCTGTGTACACGATATCTCATCACCCAATTAACGGAATGACTTGAAATTTGGAACGTAAGGCTCTTACAATATAAGGATCCGACACGAACAATTTCAATAGAATGCGATTCAAGATGGCGGCTAAAATGGCGAAAATGTTGTCAAAAACCGGGTTTTTCGCGATTTTCTCAAAAACGGCTCCAAAGATTTTGATTAAAGTTATACCTGAAATAGTCATCGATAAGCTCTATCAACTGCCACAAGTCTCATATCTGTAAAAATTTCAGGAGCTCCGCCCCATCTATGCAAAGTTTGATTTTCGATTCTCAATTATCAGGCTTCAGATACAATTTAAACAAAAAATTTTGAGTGGAAAAGATTGAGCATGAGAATCTCTACAATTAATGTTCAGTAACATTTTCACCTAAAATTAAAAATAAGCTCGAAATTCGAGAAAATGTGATTATCCAATTATTGCAAACTGTTGGCAACTGTTGATTCTATTAAATGATTCACTATGAAGAGATAGCAGACCTCGTGTGTCTCCAGCGTTATAGCCCTGTCACCAGCTGGCACAAATCTTTGAATAGTAGACTTGAGATGCGCGGGAACACTAGCGTCAGGTGATAAATTTTCATAACGGCAAGGAAAGTTGTGTGAGTGCGCCCACCAGATTTTTAAAGCTGTTTTTACCAATATTCGTTTCCAAAAAAAACTATATAAAAAAGTGGCCCCTGGAGAGATAAATAGATTTTGGTCCATATTTTTTCCACAAAACAGCTGATCCATGGAAGAATGTGGATCCTTTGTTTTGTTGGTAACAGGGAGTGATCGATGGGACAAACGTGGGAGAGGGCGGAGGTAGATATGGGACTCCTAGTCACACTTATCTGATTTTCAACGCACTAATGATACGTCCATTACCGCGGGATATCACCGGTTGGGCGGAGGTCTACAATAATATCACAAAGGCGGTGGAATATAAAGAAATTGAATTCGCCCGCCGCCGTCAAGGCATAGAACTCGGGAACGTGTGCGAGAGTATTCCGAGAGGAATTTCACTCTCGATGATGGTCAAGATGGCATTGAAGGCTGGCTGGCATCGCCCTAAGGGCGAAATAACTACTCATTCACTCTCTCTTTCTCTTACAATCTTTTCCTCCCTTCATCCATCTTCTTCTATACTTCATCATTCTCTCTCTCTCTCTCTCCTATTTCCTCTCGCATTGTATCCGTTCCTGCCTTCCAGAAACTGCTTAAATTTAATTGGTGGCTTCGATGCGAAGTTTTCGGTGATCTTCTTGTGACGCCTTTGATGTAGCTGACCGGTCTTTATGTCTCTAAAATTTGTTAGTTACTGCGCATTCCAAGATATTGTTGCATTATTCTCGTAAGCTAAGGATTCGTATTGGAAGGAATCGAAGTAAGATAATTCCAAGATATTGTTGCATTACTCTCGTAAGCTAAGGAATCGTATTGGAAGGAATCGAAGTAAGATACGATAATTCCAAGATATTGTTGCATTACTCTCGTAAGCTAAGGAATCGTATTGGAAGGAATCGAAGTATGCTAAGGAATCAAATAAGTACTGGAATCTATTGGAAGGATTCTGTGGGAGTTGTTGGTCTATCGGAATCCTATCAACTTGACATGAAAATTCTATCCAATCCAATTAACACAATCAATACAGTCAATAAGAAACTTGTAAGGGCGAATATTTAGTCTTGACGTATTGGGATTACAAAGAAATCTGAATATTGAAGAGCGTAAATTGTATTTTGAAAAGTGGAAGTGACATAACCAACATTTTAATTTGGACAGTATGGTATAAATTGGAAATGGGACAGTTTTGGGCATGTGCCTGTTGTGCCTTTCCTCATGTCAAGTATTTGTACACAATATGATAAATAAATACAAGATATTGGGATTATTATTCATCACATTAATGAGACTCCAATTATTACAATGCATTATGATTAATCATTAAAAGGAGCAATCAGATTTTCAACTTAAATATGTGTAACGCTAGTTCGCCTCCATGGTGCACATTGGGTAACGCTAAATGGACTAGCAAATAATGGCGGTCAGACAAACTTATGTTCTCCTGACCGAGAACTACACAACATCTCAAAGAATTTGGAAATATACAGTGTATATCTAGGCATTTGAGAGGCATGAGCTATATATTTGTTTTATATTTGCCTTATGCTAAATAAAATAATAAATCAGGCAGAAGAATAGACGTGTGTGAGATAAAGTAATGGTAGAGCGTGTGAGAGAAATGGAGTGAGAGAGGCGGACCAATAACGAACAAGATTCTATTTGAAACAACGCCTACAGACACTCCTCCAAGATCTACTCTCTCCTGATTGGTCGACAGTATAATACCAAGCTCAGCCGGCAGATGGCAGTATCTTCTGGATGCAGTGAAATGTATTATTTTACTCGGTACTGGCGACAGCTGTTTCATATTACAAAACTAATTTGAAATCATCAAATCAAATACTTAGTTTCAGTCAAGCCACGTTTAGACTAGAGTTGTCAACTGAGATTTCAACTAATTTCGGCAAAAATTGTTGCCAATTTCTAAAGAATTACATTAACATTCAAATTTTTCTCTTTTAAGAAACGATTGACAACTTTTTGTGTAGTTGAGAAGTTGATATTGTGGTAATTATTCATATCGAATGAAAAAGACTAAGAAATTGTCAAAAAAAAACACTGATTTATTGATAATTAGAAAGACCGGTTTCGGTTATTACACCATTGTCAATCTCTGATAAACTAACATTGGGAATGTTAGTTTATTTGTCATTTATTAATCATTTGTAGTAACAAAAGATTGAAAACTTTTTTGAAGAAAAGTATTATTGTGAACAACATTTTGTTGACAACTCTGATTTAAAGTGTCTCAAGAACTATTAATTCAATAACATTACAGTTATGTTGTGAGTGATGTGGTACTCTTCCATAATGAATATTTTATAATAAATATCGGGGCACCGAGCTTCGCTCGATATTTTTATTTTTTGATAAACAGAACACAATTCTCTAAAATGATCGTGTTCATATTTTACAGCTGACTATACGTCAGCTTATGAATTTCGGGGATGAGATGTTTTCATTTTCCACAGAATCACTCGATCACTTTTTACTATCCACAACGACGAAAGTCTCTGCTGTTTCAGCCAAGGATGAATTATCCTTTCAATGTCGTTCAGCGAGTTTTCCCAAGGATGAGACCTAGTGCAATCGAATTTTTATATCTTAAACCTACTATGTTCCAAATTTCGTGAGAATCATTAGAGCTGTTTTCGAGATCCGTTGAATATAAATAACTAGATAATCGGATATAAAAATATAAACAGATATACATAAATTGCTCGATTAATATAAACGGTTAAAAAGTGGTTGACAATTTGAATTTATGTTTTTATAAATCAATAACAGTCTACTGGAAGGATACAAACAAGAGGCAAGGTTTAATAAGAAATTCAGAATCTTTCAAACTCCAATATTTCTCATCCCTTGCTTCCTTTTTCGAGTTTCCTTCGAATAAAATGACATCATTCTGCGGTGACTTCTCCATGAAAGACTGAGCACTGCGGTGATTGACTGCAGACATCGTCTCCACTGGCAATCACAATATTACCTCTAATTGTTAATGATCGACAGCCACAACCTGTCGGTTTATTTTAGTAGCCAAGTCTAGCGTCAACCATTAAATCTCCCCAAGTCGTGTTCTTGTTAGCCGCTTCTTCATTATGTCAATGGCCTCATAACCTATCTTTTTCAATCTCCGGCTGAAAAAGTGAACATTGTTAGGGATATATGAGAGGGAGATTTATATAGATATATATGAGAGGGATCTCTCTTAGGGAGATATGAGAGGTGGGTGGGTGGGCTGACCAAGAGTACACTTTGATTCGATTATGAAATCCCTCGGCTCACGGTCATAAGCATCAAGTCATAAAATTCAATGACTTTGTTGCTTCATTGCTCCTTTTCTTTCCATATGTGTTTTCTTCTTGTTTTTCCACTCCCTGCATTCCTTATCCTCCATATTTTCATTTTACTATCTTGTAATAGTTTATTCTCTTCTCAATTATCTACTCACTTATTCATTTACTTACAAAACATCTTTTCTCTAATCTCCTTCCTCTTTTAATATAGTGAGGACAACGTTATAATGACAGTGGATAAAGATAGAAGAATAGCGATACCGATTCGCTGCATTAATTAATTATATTTCTACACTGTCAAAAACATAATTGGCATCGTTGTGGACCTAGAAAAGGATAGTATCACTGGCTTTGTCGAATGATAGAAAAGGATAGCAAAAACAAGGTTGATCAAATACTGTCATTATAACGTGGACCTCACTATAGTATATTTCTCTTTGACTTTCCTCCTTCCTGTTTATATATTTCTCTTTTTCTCTCCTAATTCTTCTTAATGTGTTACAATTGTTTTATTATCTTAGCATTTCTTGATCGTACTCTATCGTTTATCCATCTTTATCATACCTTTCTTCTCATCTCCTTCCTTTTTCAACTCTTGTCCTCCCATCCATCATTTATTTTCTCCAATAATTCTCTTCTCCTCCAATTCCTTAATTTTGCACAAAATCTATTCCTTTGTCAAGCCTTTTGAACCCTCAACCTCAATATTATTGCTTCTCTTCTTTGTCAAATTATCTTCTCTTCTTTGTTCCCTCATGTGCTTCTCATCTTTCTTGAATTTGTTTTTGTGATTCCTTTTTTCCCTTATTCTTCTGCTTTCTCCTCCTCAATCATAATGTTCATCATCATCATCATCTCCTTCTTCTTTTTTTTCTCCTCCTCCTCCTATCTCCTACCTCTTGTTTTTCTACTCCTTCCTCCTCTTCTTTTCTTCTTCTTCTCTTTCCTCTTATTTTCCTTCCACTCCCTCCTCTTCTCCTTCTTCTCCTTCCTCTTCTCATCTTTCTCCTGATTGGTCGACAGTACAATACCAAGCTCAACCGGCAGATGGCAGTATCTTCTGGGTGCAGTGAAATGTATTATTTTACTCGGTACTAGCGACAGCTGTTTCATATTACAAAACTAATTTGAAATCATCAAATCAAATACTTAGTTTCAGTCAAGCCACGTTTAAAGCAGAGTTGTCAACTGAGATTTCAACTAATTTCGGCAAAAATTGTTGTCAATTTCTAAAGAATTAGATTAACATTCAAATTTTTCTTTTTAAGAAACGATTGACAACTTTTTGTGTAGTTGAGAAG
This sequence comes from Nilaparvata lugens, assembly GCF_014356525.2. NCBI lineage: Eukaryota > Metazoa > Arthropoda > Insecta > Hemiptera > Delphacidae > Nilaparvata > Nilaparvata lugens. Next base: position 9,348,373 of record NC_052504.1, read on the forward strand.
TTGATATTGTGGTAATTATTCATATCGAATGAAAAAGACTAAGAATTGTCAAAAAACCACTGATTTATTGATAATTAGAAAGACCGGTTTCGGTTATTACACCATTGTCAATCTCTGATAAACTAACATTGGGAATATTAATCATTTGTAGTAACAAAAGATTGACAACTTTTTTGAAGAAAAGTATTATTGTGAACAACATTTTGTTGACAACTCTGGTTTAAAGTGTCTCAGGAACTATTATTCAATAACATTACAGTTATGTTGTGGTACTCTTCCATAATGAATATTTTATAATAAATATCGGGGCACCGAGCTTCGCTCGATATTTTATTTTTTGATAAACAGAACACAATTCGGTAAAATGATCGTGTTCATATTTCACAGCTGGCTATACGTCAGCTTATGAATTTCGAGCTTCACTCGTTATTTTTATTTATTTATTCATTTATTTATTGTTATTCATTGAGTTTCAAGTGGTAATTGAGTGGAATATTACTTATCAATTTATTAATTCAAGTCATCTAAATTCAAAATTTATAGTTTTCATGTTTATTTTGGACTAAAATTTCATAAAAATCTCACATGTGAAATTCTAACCTTATCTTGGACTTGTCACCTATAAATTTGGAAGAAAATAGCACAAGGACTACCTATTATTTTATCTTTCAATGTTATTACATTAGTGTCATTTGCATTGTAAATAAAAAAATAAAATAAATAACGGAACTATGCCTACTATAGATAGAGTAAGCCATGACAGAACACAATTCTCTCAAATGATCGTGCTTATATTTTACAGCTGACTATACGTCAGCTTATGAATTTCGGGGATGAGATATTTTGATTTTCCACAGAATCACTCGCTCACTTTTTACTATCCACAGACGACGAAAGTCTCTGCTGTTTCATTCAAGGATGAATTATCCTTTTAATGTCGTTCAGCGAGTTTCCCCAAGGATGAGACCTAGTGCAATCGAATTTTTATATCTTAAACCTACTATGTTTCAAATTTCGTGAGATCATTAGAGCTGTTTTCGAGATCCGTTGAATTATATTTTTATATCCGATTATCTAGTTGACAGTGTATTTCTACACTGTCAACTAGATAATCAGATATAAAAATATAAACAGATATACATAAATTGCTCGATTAATATAAACGGTTAAAAAGTGGTTGAAAATTTCAATTTGTGTTTTCATGATTCAATAACAGTCTACTGAAGGATACCAACTGGAGGCAAGGTTTAATAAGAAATTCAGAATCTTTCAAACTCCAATATTTCTCATCCCTTGCTTCCTTTTTCGAGTTTCCTTCGAATAAAATGACATCATTCTGCGGTGACTTCTCCATGAAAGACTGAGCACTGCGGTGATTGACTGCAGTCATCGTCTCCACTGGCAATCACAATATTACCTCTAATTGTTAATGATCGACAGCCACAACCTGTCGGTTTATTTTAGTAGCCAAGTCTAGCGTCAACCATTAAATCTCCCCAAGTCGTGTTCTTGTTAGCCGCTTCTTCATTATGTCAATGGCCTCATAACCTATCTTTTTCAATCTCCGGCTGAAAAACTGAACATTGTTAGGGATATATGAGAGGGAGATTTATATAGATATATATGAGAGGGATCTCTCATAGGGAGATATGAGAGGTGGGTGGGCTAAGGGCTGACGAAGTGCACTTTGATTCGATTATGAAATCGCTCGGCTCACGGTCATAAGCATCAAGTCATAAAATTCAATGACTTTGTTGCTTCATTGCTCCTTTTCTTTCCATATGTGTTTTCTTCTTCTTTTTCCGCTCCCTGCATTCCTTATCCTCAATATTTTCATTTTACTATCTTGTAATCGTTTATTCTCTTCTCACTTATTCATTTACTTACAATACATCTTTTTTCTAATCTCCTTCCTCTTTTATATAGTGAGGTCCAAGTTATAATGGCAGTGGATAAAGATAGAAGAATAGCGATACCGATTCTCTGCATTAATTAATTATATTTCTACACTGTCAAAAACATAATTGGCATCGTTGTGGACCTAGAAAAGGATAGTACCACCGGCTTTGTCGAATGATAGAAAAGGATAGCAAAACCAAAGTTGATCAAATACTGTCATTATAACGTGGACCTCACTACAGTATATTTCTCTTTGACTTTCCTCCTTCCTGTTTATATATTTCTCTTTGACTTTCCGAATTCTTCTTAATGTGTTTCAATTGTTTTATTATCTTAGCATCTCTTGATCGTACTCTATAGTTTCTCCATCTTTATCATACCTTTCTTCTTATCTCCTTTCTTCAGTCTTCATGTCCTTTCATCCATCATTTATTTTTTCCAATTCTCTTGTTCTCCAATTCCTTACTTTTGCACAAAATCTATTCCTTTGTCAAGCCTTTTGAACCCTCAACCTCAATATTATTGCTTCTCTTCTTTGTCAAATTATCTTCTCTTCTTTGTTCCCTCATGTGCTTCTCATCTTTCTTGAATTTGTTTTTGTGATTCCTTTTTTTCCCTTATTCTTCTGCTTTCTCCTCCTCAATCATAATGTTCATCATCATCATCATCATCATCTCCTTCTTCTTTTTCTTATCCTCCTCCTCCTACCTCCAACCTCTTGTTTTTTCTACTCCTTCCTCCTCTTCTTTTCTTCTTCTTCTTCTCTTTCCTCTTATTTTCCTTCCACTCCCTCCTCTTCTCCTTCTTATCCTTCCTCTTCTCATCTTTCTCCCTCACTCACTTCTTCTTCACAATATTCCTCACAATACTTCCTTCATTTTCATCATCCTCTCAGTATCCCTCATATCCCCACTTTCTTCTACCCCTTCTCCTCTTCACAATCTTTCCATCAAGCTTTACTCCCCTATCTCGTTTTTCACATTATTCCACTCTTTCAACTACGTTCCTTCTTCTTCATCTTGTTCTCCATCTAAATCCTTAATGCTTCACCATGTTTCCATCAATTTTCATCACCTTCCTATCTCCTTCTTCACATTATTCTCCCTCTTCCACCTACGTTTCTTCTTCTCCTTTTTCTTCTTCTCCTTGTCCTTCTCTCTCTTCCTCTTCTTCTCATATTTCTTCTTCACCCACTTCTTCCTCATCATCATCATCATCATCATCATCATCATCATCATCATCATCATCATCTCCTTCTTCTTTTTTTTCTCCTCCTCCTCCTATCTCCTACCTCTTGTTTTTCTACTCCTTCCTCCTCTTCTTTTCTTCTTCTTCTTCTTCTCCTTCTTCTTGTTCTCGTCCTTAACTGTCCGAATGCTGATTAGGTAAATACTGCAGGTTATGGAGGTAAGCTGTAGTTAGCCGGCAGTCTGGTCGTTCCTGAATGGCTCTGTTCTCCTCGTAAAGCATTTGAAGAGCGCTTCTCCCCATGATAGCCAACCAATTCTGTATGATGGCCCCTCAACTGTATGAAAAACGAAAATTAACTGGAAGGCTGTTGAGGGAGTAGACTGATGTACTTGCAGGGCATAAAATGCTTAAGCATTGTTCAAATGACCTTGAAGATGTGTATCTCTTGTGAGGGATTTGAAATTGAATCTTTTAGCTGCGTTCAAATGGAGGAAAATATTTCAACTTGAAAAAATTGAATACAGGCTATTTATGACCAAGTAACACGGTGAATAATATACTGTAGTCTCTTTACTCATCAATTTTTCTGAAATCCCACTTTTAAGATGTTATTTCTTTCCAATAACCAGTGTGAAAAAATTGACATTCTTTAAAAATCGAAGTATCGTCATCCGTCAGTCTCGTCTTGTGAATAATATCTTCCATTACATTTCATGTCCCATAATTTATTCTAATACGTTCGATTACGTATGATTATGTAGTCTCTTCACTTATTATTTATTTATGAAATAGTTCCTCTAAAACGTTCCTTGTTGACCTTTTTTGAAAATAAAGTCCCGTCATTTCATTCTCCTAGAATTTTCTTCTCGTATATACCTCTTTTCTTCCTCCTATACTTTTTCTTACCCCATCTATTCCTCGCTCCATTCACCTAAACTTCTCCATTGTATCTCCTTTCTATCTTCACCTTCTCCTTTTTCCATTTAAATTCATTCTCACATCTATTTACTTACTCCTCATTACTCTTCTCTCTCACTTCTTTCATTCCCTCTTCTTCATCTTTGTTGTTTCTCTTTCACTACTTCCTTTCTCTCTTCATCTTCTCATAATTATTTCTCTATTTCTATTTCACTTCTGTTTTAACCTACATGAATGAAGAAATCCAATGTAACCCAATCCACATTTTTTCTCTTTCTTTCCACTCCACATTCTCTTATCTATCTCTTTTACTTCTCCACATTTTTTCTCTTCCTTTCTCGCCAATATAACTCCAATATGATAACTCTAATCTAACTCAATCCACATTTTTCTCTCTCTTTCTCGTCTGTGAGAGTTGCAACCAACTCAGATTCAATAGCAACTAATGTAATATAACCTAGAAAATCTACTATGACAGAGACATTCCATGAGAGATGCTGTACTGCAAAGGATTCCCATATCCCAGGGCCAACAACCGACCTTGATAACTGAAAAGTCTCGCGTTTTTTCTGCTCACCTCGCAGCAACAAGGAGCACTGTACTGTACCAGAGAAAACTTATACTTAGGTTGTTTTATTCTATGACTGTACAGTCTACAATTGACACTTCTCGCCAGCGGCAGTTGAAAGCTGCCCGAGAGCTGAGCATTATGACTTCTGTCTCTATTCTATGGACTACACAGAAAAAAACTAGACAAAAAATCTTTCAGGAGCAGTTGTGGCTTATAAAATGGCACAGCACTGAGTAGTGTCGACTACTAATGAATTATGAGCTCTGTCATAGAATAAAACAGTCTTATAATAGTTTTCTCTTGCTTTGTGTTCAGTGAGTACATTCTATATCAATGCCACATAGCGCACAGATGTCAAAGATTCAACCTCATGTGAAGATCTAAAGATGCGTTCAAACTTATGCGCCACGAACACGAGTATTTAAATTTTCATCAGCTGATGCTATTCTTATTATAGCTTTTATTTTGGACTAAAATTGTACAAGAGAAATTCCAACCTTGGACTGTGTCATCACCTACAAATTTAGAAGAAAATTAGCTCAAGAAACATCTTATTATTTTGTCTACCATTTGTATTATTACATTAGTGTCATTTTTGTATAATAGATAAATAATAAATTTTTACAGAAACAGTGAGATACAGAAATAATAAGCATAGCATCAGCTCATAAAAATTAGATTGTCACTTTTATCTAGGCTTCAAGCCTATTAGCTATCACTTTTCCTTGAAGAGCTTGGCAATAGCTTGCCTACTTGAAGATTGAATGGACGATTCAGATGGATTTTGCAGTAAATCTAAATTTACATTGAATCTATGGGTTTATATGAGATTTGTCTTTGAATCCGGGTCTTGGTAAAATAAAATAAGTAATAACATTTTAATAGATCTCACCTGGTTAGTGTATCAAAGTATCAAGTAGAAGATTTCCAGTTCTGGAATATTGATTGTAGGGAGTAGATTTAGGCCTATTTGGAGCACAAACCTGAAACAAAAACGAATAATTATAATTTACAGAACAGTTGTATTAGATTCAAGAACCAAGTTACCATGAAAATTATATCCATGTTAATATTAGAATGAGAATATTATTCTTCTCACTTTCATGAATATTTTTGTAGCCCTGTTATTTATAATGGATAGTGCATAAGAAATGAACTTTATTTCCACCTCAAAAACCCATAAAATATTAGCAAATATTATCAATTTGATCCTTTATCATGTTTAATGAGTTTAAATAATTATTATTAAACGAAAATCCCAATTAAATGCTATAAATCACCCCGGAGACTTCTGCTACTGCGAATATTGACAACAGGGTAAACAGCTAGATGGAAATGATTTACTGCATTTAATTGGGATTTTCGTTTAATAATAATTATTCATTAATTAGCATTTGAACAAATGCAACTTCCAATTTTTTTCCATTTATATCCATGTATTTTTATTATATTAATGTATTCGCGTTTAGATAATATTCATTTATTAGGTCTCAAACATCAACATATTCACAATATTTACGATGAAGAATATATCCTACAGTTTTCAATAATGATCTCAAAGGATCCACTGATATACTTATTGCAATGAGATTGAAATTTTTGTTGTAGTGTTCTGTATATTCATTGTTTTATATTGTTTGTTCCAGGTGCGTATCTCTGAACCCAAACATCTCTGTACCCATGTTGGCGCAGTATAAGTGAGTTTATTTTCAGTTTGAATCTTCATATATAAAAGGCATATACACTTATTTCAGTAAGCTTATTAGCTTCATTTGGTATCGAATTTATTATCTTCATTTACTATCTCAGATTGTTCAATCAAATTAGTAGTTTAGACAATACCAAGTTGGTTTCATTCAATAATAAGTATTTTCCAGTTATCAGTTATAGTTTAGTGGAATAATTCTATTTTATTTGGTTTTCAACTTATCTAAATTTCAAATTCCTAGTTCACATAATATATTTTGGACTCAAAATTGGACAAAACTCATGAAGTGATAAACGTAACATAATTTGGACAATTTCTATCAAAGTTTGGGAAAGGAACAGTTTTGGGCTTCGAGCATGTTGTTCCTTTCCCAATCATTCATAGTTGAGAATGATATTGTATGTATCAATGTATAAATAAATAAATAAATAAATAAATAAATAAATAGATAAATATGGATATCAACCACATCATCACCTTCACAACAAACTGTACAGAAAGTTGAGGTATTCCCAAAGTGAAGGTAGTAGCAAGGTGCACTACTAAATGCCAGTAAGACGTAACAAGATATAATTTCAAAGTTATATATAAACGCTAATAAGACATGTTGAAGATATATATCGAAGAGGTTAGAAGCTAGTTGGGTTGCACTGGTTGGTTGAGATAGGGCTGGAGCCTAGCAGTAGCACCAGCAGACCTCGTTGAGAGACTGGGAGAAGAATTAAATGAGTTGTATAGGGCGTGAAGTGAGCAGAATCAATTGGTTATGAATGACAGAAATATGAAAGAGGAGATGTTGCTGCTCTTCCTCAAGCGAGAGAGGATCGACAGCTCTGCCAGGCTGTAAAGTGAATGCTGCAGTGAAAATATGGAATTCTTGCTTTTTAAATTTTCATCTCATAACTAGAATGTCGTTGGTTACACTCAACTAACGTGAGATTTACGTTATGAAGTCAGTAGATGACGAGTAGTCAGTAGTGAAGTCAGTAGATGATGAGTAGTCAGTAGTGAAGTCAGTAGATGAACTAGAAGTCAGTAGTTGAACTAGAAATCAGTAGTAGAGAAGATAATAGACGTGATATGACGCAATGGTGCCAAGTTTCTTTTTCCATCAACTTTAGATAGCTCTGATTGAAACCATCTTGTATAATAGAATATTCCAAGTCATCCAGTATATCTGATATTATATTAATTATTGATCCTTGTTAATAATATTTATTTATCTATTTATTCGTACATTCATAGATACAATATTATTTTCAACTCATTATAAATGATTGGGAAAGGAACAAGAGGCTTGAAGACCAAAACTGTTCCTTTACCCATATTCTGAAAGAAATAGTCTGAAAATAGGTTATGATTTTTTATTTTAGGGGTATTCACAATGCTGGTGTTAACTGGCTAAGTCGAGCTATTCGCTAACTCCTGCTATTTGCTAAGTCTGTGTTAACTTAATGCTATAGTGGTACGTTAGAAAAAAATCAGCAGACGAGATAGCAGATAGCGCAGGTTTGAGTTCACTAACTCTAGCTAACTCTGTTAAAACGGCGGTCATATTTGGTAGCAAAAGTGAGGTTATAATCTCTGAGTTACATAAATTATCAGCTTGTATCGCTATTGCTGTTAGCTTATAGCAGTTGCTTCTAGATGGGGCGTTCACAATCCAGAGTTAGCAAATGGCACTTTAGCTGGCTAAAACAACATTGTGAATACCCCTAGTAATACCTCAAGACAAAATATTTATGTATGATTCAATAACAAATTTCCTCAATCGAGAATCCGAGATAGAATATTGTGGCAGTTCATTATATTCCTCCGTAGCCTACAAACGAATTTACAATGATGCGGAACTTGAAAAGGATAAAGCTATCTGCTTTTTCTAAAGATAAAGGAGGATAGCGAATCAATGCTAATCAGATGCTGATCTTATACCATGAATCTTAATATGGTTCGTTCCTGGTATTTCTATAACTGAAAAGAATATGCATTACAAAATATTTCCAATAAAATATAGTGATTTTTACTGAAATCTATCTTTTCATAGATTAGTTTCTCTCTACTCCATATTCAATCCTTATTCAATCCTTATTCAATCCTTATTTAATCCTTATTCAATCCATATTCGATCCTTATCCTAATGTGTTAGTTTAGGCTACATTGATCCTTATCCTAATGAGCTGGGTTAGGCTACATCGATCCTGATCCTAATGTGCTGGGTTAGGCTATATACTGTACCAAGCCAAATTTATGTAGCTAAGATGAAGCCTTTATGTAGTTCTATGACTGAAAAAAATATGCATTACAAAATATTTCCAATAAAATATAGTGATTTTTTCTGAAATCTATCTTTTCATAGATTAGTTACTCTCTACTCCATATTCAGATCTAGAATCGATCCTTATCCTAATGTGTTAGGTTAGGCTACATCGATCCTTATCCTAATGTGTTAGGTTAGGCTACATTGATCCTTATCCTAATGTGTTAGGTTAGGCTACATTGATCCTTATCCTAATGTGCTGGGTTAGGCTACATCGATCCTGATCCTAATGTGTTAGGTTAGGCTACATTGATCCTGATCCTAATGTGCTGGGTTAGGCTACATTGATCCTGATCCTAATGTGTTAGGTTAGGCTACATTGATCCTGATCCTAATGTGCTGGGTTAGGCTATATACTGTACCAAGCCAAATTTATGTAGCTAAGATGAAGCCTTATGTAGTTCTATGACTTATTCACCCATTGATACATAAATATGTTTCACTCTTGTAACAGAATCGGCATCGCAAATATCTTGAAGGCATTACAATCCATCGCAAAAATCGTAAACCTTGAAAAACTACGACCAATGTTGCGCAGGATGATAACACACCCATATCGCTGATCCATTAATGCGAGTGACTTATGCAAAACACATGGAAGGTCAATAACATTGACTGGAGACAAGGCCAGGTGTATTGTACTTTCTCTGTAGGAGTGATGCAATAACCTCGATACTACTATTCAGTGATCGCCCACAAACTTACAGAACAGAAGCCAAGGTTACGTCGAATCCATTTTAAACTATCGTTCCTGAACTTGAACGGCGTTCTAGAACTAAACGGCGTTTCACGGGAAACTTAGCTACCTCAAGATCAAAAATGTTCCGATTCTCTCAATCCTCTGACTTGTTTTTTGTGTCCTTAATAAAAATAGGGAGATGTATTCTCTGAACCCTCTGACTTGTTTTTTGTGTCCTTAATACGAATAATATTGATCAAATGACCATGGATCACTCCATAGAGTGGATAGAGTGCTTGCGTAGCAGCATAGAGATCCCGGGTTCGAACCCCTCTCATTACCAAAAGTTTTTTTAACAGAGGATTCCAGGAGAGGCTTAAAACCTCCGCTGCTTTCATCGACTTGTCTGCAGCCTATGACACAGTTTGGAGGGAGGGTATGATATATAAGTTTCTTCAGGTAATCCCATGTAAACTGACAGCTCGTCTTCTAAACAACATGCTGAGTGATCGTACATTCCAAGTCATCATGGGTGCCAACAAGAGTACACAAAGAAAACTGAAAAATGGCCTGCCACAAGGCTCAGTCCTTGCACCTTTGCTCTTCAGTCTTTACATTGCTGACTTGCCAGAGACTCAGTCTAAAAAGTTTGGCTATGCTGATGATTGGGTACTAGCAACTGGGTCTAAATCATTTGAAGAAGCAGAGGAAGTCTTAACTCAAGATCTGGAAAAACTTGGAAGATATTTTCGACAATGGCGCTTGAAGCCAAACGCCAGCAAGACAGAGGTTTCATGCTTCCACCTAAACAACAAACTTGCCAAGAAAGAACTCAAAATTCAATTTGAGAACACTTTGCTCCTCCATAACAGCACTCCTAAATACCTCGGCGTAACACTCGATAGAACTCTCTCCTTCAAAGCCCACTTAACAAAAACAGCGGAAAAGTTGAGGACCAGGAATAATGTTGTTCAAAAGCTTTGTGAACTAGCTGGGGGGCTTCAGCTTCAACCCTGCGCTCAACAGCTCTGAGTCTTGTATTTTCTGCTGCTGAATATTGTGCACCTGTGTGGCTAAACAGTCCTCACACACACAGAATAGATGCCCAACTCAACAATACAATGAGAATGATTAGTGGAGTCATCAAATCAACACCTACTGAATGGCTTCCAGTTCTAAGCCACATACCACCACCAAACCTGCGTCGTAAAAATGCTCTCATCAGAGAATTTGAAAAATTTCAAATAACCCAGACCTGAGAATACATGAGGATATTGAAAATGCAAATAAAACCCGCTTGCGATCAAGAAGCCACCAACAAAAACTGCAATCGATACTGCTACAGAACAGAACTTCAATTTGCTTAGTGCATGGCAGCAGGAATGGACTATGAGCAGCGAGATCAAATCCCATGGTTCTCCCAAAAGCCACCAGGTTTTGGCTTACCAAGGAAAGCTTGGTCGACTCTAAACAGAATTAGAACCAAGTGGTGACTTGTTGTATAAATGGGGCAAAATACCATCGCCCTCCTGTGAATGTGGGGAAAAAACAACAATTGGACCATATAGTGAAAGAGTGTGCAATCACAGCCTTCAGAGAAGGAACAGAAGAAGATTCTTGATGGCAACTCCAGAGTCAATAGCTTACTTAAACGGACTGGATATATGACAAGGGATTATTCCAATGATGATCCTGAAAATGGAATGGATACTGATTGATACGTCTTGAAAGCCATACGCTAAATAATAATAATTTTAACAGATCACTCCCGTGTTATCGGATGGGCACATTAAAACTGTCGGTCCCGGCTGAAGTATGACAGTCGTAAGGCCCATTGACGGCTTAAATTATATATTCAGGCGGTGGGACCTTCCCGAAAGGGACTCCCCACCAACAAAAGCCATACGATTTTTTTTTTATTGATCGAAACTTATGAAGTGATATATATAACCTATTTTTGGACAATTTCTATCCAAATTTGGGAGAGAAACCGATTTGGGCTTCAAGCCTGTTCTTTATTTTCCAGTCTTTTATTGTTGAGAATGATATTCAATGTATGAATAAATAATAATTGACTTTTGTCCATGAAATTGGTATCAACTTTATCTCATGATTTCCAACTTTTACTTACTACAGATAGGAGAAACATTGATATTTCCCTCTATTTTATCAATTTATTCATTTATTTTATTTATTTATTCATTTATTTTATTTATTTATTCATTTATTTATAATTTTTACAAAGTAGCACTGATTGGGAGAGAAAACTAAGGATACTCCTTGTACTATTCTCTCCTAAATTTAGATAACATTTTAAATGTCCGAATAGGGTTATGATTTCACTTTTCTAAAATTTAGTCCATTTTCACTAAAAAAACAACGAAACTAAGAATTTTAAATTTTGATGGTTAAAAAAAAATATCACACTCATATCACCATTGATACAATTCAGATAAAATATCAACTTTATACCATGATTTTCAATTTTCAATTACTACAGATAGGAGAAACATTGATATTTCCCTCTATTTTATCAATTCATATAAAATATCAATTTATATTCAATTAATATACATATAAATTCATATCGGGGCACAGAGCATCGCTCGTTATTTTTATTTATTGATAAACAGAACACAATTCTCTAAAATGATTGTGTTCATATTTCACAGCTGGCTATACGTCATGTAATGAATTTCGGGAATGTGATATTGTGATTTTTCACATACTAGCTCACTCACTTTTTTACTATCCACAGCTGTTTCAGCCAAGGATGAATTATCCTTTTAATGTCATTCAGCGAGTTTTCCCAAGGATGAGACCTAGTGCAATCGAATCTTTATATCATAAACCTACTCTGTTCCATATTTCGTGAAAATCGTTAGAGCCGTTTTCGAGATCCGTTAAACATAAATAACCAGTTTAAAAAACACTTATTGACATGGGCTGCTTTTAAATTAATAAAACAAAATGAATTTTATAGCACCCTTTATTCTTAAAAAAACATTAAAATAGTTGAACAACTAGTTTCGGTTTACACCATCTTCTTGAGAACCTGAAGATGGTGTAAACCGAAACTAGTTGTTCAACTATTTTAATGTTTTTTAAAGAATAAAGGGTGCTATAAGATTGATTTTATTTTATTAATAAATAACCAGATATATAAATACAGAAATTACTCGCTTAATATAATAGGATTATTCTCGCAAACTCCATTCATAAACAACATGCAGGTATGATCACGATTGGTTAAAAGTTTAAATTGATTCTGATTGGTGAAAGGAAAATTGAAGATGATCGGTAGTCCAGTGGACGGATAAGGTTGAGCTTCATTGGTACTAATTAAATTGGCGTTTCAGACAACAGATCTTTCGTTTCAAGCCATTAATTCCGAGTGGCGCTTCTTTATGGGCTGGCCATTAAAGGATCAGTGGCGCTTATTCATTGAGAGGCGCCTCTCAGCCGCTTAACTCCAAATCACTCAAGAAATATTCAATAATATTCAATAATTTTCAATAATATTCAAAAATATTCAATACTATTCATTAATATTCAATATACTCAATACATATTCAATAAATATGATCACAGACAGCTGAACCTCAAACTATTTCAAATTCAAAATAATTACTCATTCCTACAAAAATTTCAAAATCTAAAATTCAAAATTCAAATTCTCACAATGAACATGATCATGCTGAACCTCCAAATTATTTTAGATTAAAAATTACTCATTCCTAAAAAAATTTCAACTCTGAAATCCTAGTTTTTTGTCTGAAAAATACAGTGGTACTCCGCTATTGATCGACCACTACAAAGCTCTTATCATACACATATTACAGCTTATGTGGGTAGCAAGGGTTGTAAGCATGCTTTCTTATCAACATGAACACTGTGCCACAATATTGTGACAATACGGTGTTTATTGGTTGTACGTTATTTCGTGACAATGTGACATCCATCAAATTGTAGCGTTTGAAGTAAAAAGTTCATAGTTGCATGGAACTTATCTATCAAAAGTAGGGCAAATTGATACCGGTTACTGGTTATGCAAGTGCTTTATACAATGAAAATCAATTAACGGTTTGCTCCCACGAAGTAAATGTGATCAGTCAACATATTTTTTTTGTGTAGTTGATAAGTTGATATTGTGGTAATTATTCATATTTAATGAAAAAGACTAAGAAATCGTCAAGAATACCACAGATTTATTGATACTTTTACCGGTCTTTCCAAGTATCAATAAATCTGTGGTTTTTTGACAATTTCTTAGTCTTTTTCATTCAAAGTCAACATATTATTTTTGTTTCCTTGATTCTGTTCTGAATGGAAATAGTTTTCAATTGCGTTAGTGCTATTCTCATCGAAGTGTTTTAAACGAATCCAGAATTGAATTCAATAAGATTTGAATGAGCTATGTACAATGGAAGAGAGTAGCAATGGACAGATTTAGATGGAAGGCTGCCAACCAATCAAAGATTGAGCTGTAAGAAGAAGATTGAATTTTGAATTTTTAAGAAAATTGAAGAAATATTGTTATAATGAAATATTGAGAAAAAAAACATTTATCAAAGTGATGAATCGTCAACCTCTCTTAGGTGCGCTTAGGTGGTTCCTCTACTATTTTGTAGATCATTATTTATTTTGTCTGTTTCTCAAATTCTGTCTTAGTAAATTAGCCTATCTTATTAAGAATCCTATATTAGTGAATTATCCTAAATTAGTAAAATTTTATCTTGATAAAATACCCTATTTTTATTATAATAGCCTATGCATGTGTTACGATAGGATTCCCAGCAGGATTCATTCCCTGACTTATATTAACGCCTCACTTGTATACAACATTTTTACTTGGTGAAAAGGGAATAAACTGGTATTAGAGTTGGATTTTCAAGAAACGGAAAAATTTTCAGATGAGATTATTTGAAAAAAATATATATAATTGATTATTTTACATTTACATTTATCACATTCCTAAATCACAACATCAAATTAATGATTGGAGGAGAATCAACAGGATAAACCCAAAACTGTTCCTCTCCCTAATTTTGATAAAAATAGTCCAAATGAGGTTATGAAAACACTTTTATAAAGATCACAAAAATTTACAGTCCAAATATACATTATACTAAAAATTATGTATCTCGGTTGATCAGAAAAATGAAACAAATTATTATTACACTTGAAAATGCATTAATAAATTGAAAAATATTAAAAAACTTGATAAATTTGAAGCCAGAAAAATCACAAAAACATTCACTATCAGCATATGATCATATTTTCAAAACAGGTCATTCCTGGTAGGATTCATGCCCTGACTTATATTAATGCTTCACTTGTATGCTAAAATTTCACGTGATGAGGGAATGAAATGATGAAACCCTGATGAAAACCGGAGTTCGAGTTGGATTTTCAAGGAACGGAAAAGTAACCAGATGAGATTATTTGGAAACAGGTCATTCCTGGTAGGATTCATGCCCTGACTTATATTAATGCTTCACTTGGCTAAAATTTCACTTGATGAGGGAATGAAATGATGAAACCTTGATGAAAACCGGAATTCGAGTTGGATTTTCAACAAACGGAAAAACTTTCAGATGAGATTATTTGAAAACAGGTCATTCCTGGTAGGATTTATGCCCTGACTCAAATTAATGCCTCACTTGAATACTAATATTTTTACTTGATGAAAAGGGAATAAACCGGAATTTGAGTTGGATTTTCAAGAAACGGAAAAGTTTCCAGATGAGATTATTTGAAAACAGGTCATTTCTGTTAGGATTAATGCCTCACTTGTATGCTAAAATTTCACTTGATGAAAAGGGAATGCAATTATAAGAACCGGAATTCGAGTTGGATTTTGAAGAACCGGAAAAGTTTCCAGATGAGATTATTTGAAAACAGGTCAGTATTGGAGGTGACGAACTCAAGGTGCGCAGAAATATAAGTTATAGCCTATTTTGACAACAATTGCAGCAAAATGAGTGTCGTCGTTTTCCAGTTATAGCTTAACTTCTAACAGTAAATAGGAGCAGAAGGAGCGGTGGTTATAAGCAAGCCAACGGCAGGCTGCAGTCAGCACAGACAAAAACAAGAGTGTAACAGCCGAGTACAACAGCCCAACAGCCGGCCGAGCTGATTTTTCCTTTTTTGTCGTCATCTATGAACGAACGACGTTTTATTTTCAGTAACACGTCGCTGGCCACAGAAAGTCTCAATAACAAAAATAAAAAGTCGCCATTTTGTTCGGCTTCCTGGTGGAAAAAAGGATGGGAACGCATGCGGAGGATTTTCGGTGGTCCCTGATGTAGGGTTTACATTAGACGAGTTTTCTTGAATTCAAGATTTTTTCAATGTTTGAGTAGAATGGACGACTTTGAAAACTTGAATATTCAAGTCTACATGAAGTCAAGTTTACTTGAATTCAAGTTTTCATATCCTTAAATAGGCGACTTTTGAAACTTGAATTCAACTTTACATGAAGTCAAGTTTACTTGAATTCAAGATTCCATAACCTCAAAAGTATATGATTAAGGTCCGTTTGCACAGTGAAAGCTTAAACTGAATTCAATCAGCTGTTGGCTTAAACTCGAAATGAATCACACATTTTAACAAATGATACTTGATATAGATTTAATCCAGTTTAAGATGAAATTTAGTTTAAACTGGCACTGTGAAAACGGCCCTAAGAAGTAGAAAATCTAATTTATCTCTAAGTTTTCTTCTCACTTTTCATATTTTTCTTACATCATATTTTTCTATTCAGTTATTTTTAAACATTATACATTGATCGACACATGTTTTCATCTCATTTTACCCATTAGTAGGTTCAGGCCAGTAGGGAGATACTCCGTTTAAATGGAGAAATGTCAGCTGAAGTCAAGGTTACTTGAATTCAAGATTCCATAACCTCAAAAGTATATGATTAAGAAGTAGAAAATCTAATTTATCTCAAAGTTTTCTTCTCACTTTTCATATTTTTCTTACATCATATTTTTCTATTCAGTTATTTTTAAACATTATACATTGACCGACACTTGTTTTCATCTCATTTTACCCATTGGTAGGTTTGGACCCGTATGCAAATACTCGGATTAAATTATTAAGAAATTTCAGCTGTTGAATGAAAAAGACTTAGAAGTTGTCAAAAAACCACTGATGAGTCTTTTATTAGTCTTTTTCATTCAATATGAATAATTACCACAATATCAACTTCTCAACTACACAAAAAGTGAAATTTCAGCTGTTCGTTCAAACCCCATATGAAACACATTATGATGAATGCAACCATATCTACAAGTAAACGTGGTTTAGCGTTAAACCTATATGGTGCATATGACCCTTTGTTGGATTAAAGATTCAAGATCCAAGTTGAAACCTGAAGTCAAACATGTTCAACTTCAACATCTACTCGAATCAACAAAACTTGAAGAAGGGTCTACATTTTTATAGTGGATTAAAAATTCTGTTTTTCACTTCAATTTTACAAAATACATTAATTTTATACTAAACTTGAATTCAAGTAAATGAGTAGGTTAGGGGCGTTTACATTATTCAAGTTTACTTGAATTCAAGTTTAGTAAATGAATGTTTTTTGCAAACTTGAATTCAAGTGAACTTGAATAATGTAAACGCCCCGTAACCTACTCATCAGTGTCCCACGCTGACGCTACTCATCTACTTGAAACAACAATATTTTGAGTTATTACCTGTTGATTCCGATGTAATATTATGAATAAACAAAACTTGAAGAAGGGTCTACATTGGTATATCGGATTCAAGTTTCTGCTCTTGTTAACTTGACTTAAAGTTTGAAAAATTTGATCATTTCACACAAAACTTGAATTCAAGAAGACTTGACTAATGTAAACGCCCCTTGAGGTCCTCAACCTGGGCACCACGTATGTGAACTGAAGATTGACCTGGTTTGCTTGGAGATTTTATGGCTTCTATCGGTTGGATTGTTTATTGTTGAGGATGTTGTGACTGTTCGAGTTTTATCTTCTAGTTATGGCTGAGGTTCTATCAGAATTCACAGTTAATTGGTTAGGGCGGAGAACCTATACACTTTTATAAGGGTTGTAGTGAATACAATAAAAACATTTCAAATTCTTAGTAGAGAGTAAATCTTCCGTGGAGATTTTTTGATAGTGGTTGAAACGGGTAGAATCTCATAGAAGTAAAGGTTCATTGAAATTCAGTTGTTATAGAGAAAGAGAATTAGATCCAATTATTTATTTATTTATTTATTTATTTATTTATTTATTTATTTATTTATTTATTTATTTATTTATTTATTTATTATTTATTTATTTTTTATTTATTTATTTATTTATTTATTATTTATTTATTTATTTATTTATTTATTTATTTATTTATTTATTTATTTATTTATTTATTATTTATTTATTTATTTATTTATTTATTTATTTATTTATTTATTTATTTATTTATTTATTTATTTATTTATTTATTTATTTATTTATTTATTTTTATTTATTTATTTTTTATTTATTTATTTATTTATTTATTTATTTATTTATTCATTTATTTTATTTATTTATTTATACATTGATAGATACAATATAATTCTCAACTATGAATGATTGGGAGAGGAACAACAGGCTTGAAGCCCAAAACTGTTCCTTTCCTAAATTTGGATAGAAATTGTCAAAAATACTATTTGATACTAGAATTTAATAATAGGCTATCAATGATAGATTTTATATTCATTTATTGTATAAAACACTATAATCATAATACAATTATTAAATTGGAGGAAAAACTAGGCTGATTAAAGAGAGTGTCAACAACAATAATTGATACAATTGAAAAAATGTATCATTGATACAAATCTTTCTCTTCAACAGTACAAATAATAATTGGAACATGCTCTTATGAAATAACTACAGTATACCCATCTTTTTCTAAATTGAATGAAAAAGACTAAGAAATTGTCAAAAAACCACTGATTTATTGATAATTAGAAAGACCGGTTTCGGTTATTACACCATTGTCAATCTCTGATAAACTCATGTCTTTTTCTAAAGGTACATGTTAATCTTTTTCTAAAGGTAGCATTTCATCATTGTCAGAGGAGAGTTCATCTCTGTTCCCCAGGAAAACAATATTATTGGAGTTAGTTGAAGTGAGTAAGTGATATTATGAATTGAGAAGACAAAATTCCTCTACTAAATTGACTACTTTTCTCCCCTTAGTGGAAATAGTTTCAGACATTATTTGTCACTTGTATCACTTTTGGTTATTTGACAGGGCGTAACTGAAAATAATGTATTATTGATGATAGGGCAGTCACGATAGCAGTTAGTAGTTCACTATGGCTGAACTTGTCATGCTGTTTTCCTCAGAGTCAAGGCTCATGGACCTGTTTGTTTAGCTGTAGCGGTTACTGCTGTTAGGTAAGCTAATAACCTCTCAAGGCTGTATTCAAATCCGTTATACAATCCGGCAGTTTGTTTTGTTTACGTTATTGGTCAGTGACTTTGTCACAGATATTCAAGAAAATGATACTTGTTGAATGTCATCATTAGAAAAACCAACTAATCCCAAGTTATTTTGTATCCATAACAATTATTGCAGTATACACTTTTACAATGTAGACCATTATTTTACAGTTTTTAGTGCTATTTGAGTGCAAATTATCTTGCACTCAAAAGATATTAAATTCAATATCTATTAAATCGAATTTGGTTTTTAATCTATCAAAATTCTAAATTTTATGTTTGTTAGTGTTATTTGCACTAAAATTTGTACAAGTGAAAGAAACATAGCCTAACTCACTTTTTTGACTGTTTCATCACCTGAATTTTGAAGAAAAAATAACTAATGATTTATTGCCTTAGTATTTCATCAACCAATTTTGTTGCATGATGAGTGAATAATGTTACTATATTAACTGATTTAGTTAGATCAGGTAGTATTTGTATCAGAATTTCTTTATTAAATGAGGAATTTTTCTTGCATATTCTAGTTTTCGATTAAATTATTTTCTTCAATCAATCTCATCTTTTAGATGGAAAATTGAGGTTTATCGGGGTCTATAATATTTATGGTTCAAATTCCTACCAATCATATTGAAATCAGTGATAGTTATATTTAATGCTCTAATTAAACAGAACTTGTGTCCAAAAAACAGAGGAAAGAATTGCCTAGATTTAAATTTTTTGAAAGTTTTCATCCTATTAAGTGTCAATTACCCAACTGCGAAGTAACGTTATCAATTATTTTCCCAAAGTAAATTTTATTAACGTGAGCACATAATCATTTCCAATGCTTTCGATTATGCTATTCATACTTTTGACTTTTCAATAAAGTATTGCAACTTTAATCAACTTATATTGAATTGAAAGGTAATTCATTGCAATCCTTTGAATGCTCAACCTGAAAATCTCTACATTTTTCTGCTGGTATTTTAAAATCTGCCGACTTTTTACTATTCTATTTTATTTTCATCTAGAGCAATACTCAACTATTCAGTATTATTTTGTGGTCTTCTTATTTCTCTTCATGGTAAAACTTAGTGCAATTCAATTATATATTTTTTTAAATTATATCTTCCATCATTCCTAACATTATAATTTATTCTTGAAATTATACTGTGATTCCATTTCTAATGAATCCTGACTTACAATTTGGGGAGAAATATATTTTTTACGTAGAATTTGAAGAAAAATATATCTTCGACACCCAATGATCTACCTCGAACACATTTCAAATTCCTTCAAATTTTTCGAAACCTATCCTGTTTTCTTTTCTTGTTTTGCTAGAAATATTGAACTTCCAGAATTTTATATATTCACTTGAATTACAAACATTATCCTACCATCAGATTTCCTATCATGGGAAATTAATCCGAGTCACTTCAAAAATATAATTTATTATCATATTTGTGATTTCACAGGTCAATCAAATACAGTACTTCTTCCCTTCATGAGTTTGTCCACTCTCTAAATTCAAACATAGACTACTTGTGACAGGAAATAAGTACTGTAGTTTATTGATCTGTGAATTTACTCCGATTATGAAAACTACATTTGTCATTTTTTCAGTTGGTATTTCGAAGTCCAATTTTTTACTATTTTTATTGTACTGTTTTTTAAATTACTTAGATAAATTTTTCTTGGATTAGAGACTTGTACGACGCGGTAGTCAATATCCAGCGTTAAAGTCACCACAACTTGCTTCAATTGGATTGGGACACGGCTTGGACGGTTTTTACAATGATCTAAAATAATCAGACTTGAGAACATTTAGAGGCCTATTTCACAGAAATTTGAAAGTCCTGTATTATATGAAAAAATCTCTCAAAAAAAGATCTATTATATCCTCGTCGAGTTTGAAGGATTTGAAAGCCCTTATTATATTATTAAATTTAAAAGTCGTGTATTATAAAATACTTTCTCAGAAAAAAAGATCAGCTGTAATATCCTCGTTGAGTTTTTGGGATCACCTTCATCTTATGTTTCAAATCAGGGGTTCATGTATTTTTCAAAATTTTCATAAAACATGCTCGAAGTTGTATTAATTCTAGATATCTACCACAATGTCACTGGGATGGAAGAATTGTCCAAGGAACCACTAGCTTCACACGGGGCGACAATAACCACTCGGTCGTCGATGGGTTTGCAAAGTGCCCGATTATTACACAAATGCAATTTCTCGGAGTTGTAAACAATTTAGCCTACCTGGCACACTGAGATTCCACACAGGTGATGATGGAGAAGAGACCAGAGGTTATAGGTTGTCGGTGACGAGAGAAGTAGTAACCAGTGATGATGAAGGAAATAGGAGACCAGAGGTTATTGATTGTCGGTGATGGGAGAAGTAGTAACGATACCGGAGTCGCGAATGTAGAAGACACCACGCGGTAACCTTGGCCTTCGGCAAGCACCGTTTAGTCACTAGTGAGCTCAGTGCTGGCAAGCAGGCCAGTTTTCTTCGGATCCCCACTCCGGGGAGCATTCCTCTCTGCAACATGTGGGTACTCGGCACTCGGCAGCTCTGTGGCATTGCACTGCACTGCACCATGTGTGTGTGTACTTAGCATTGACCCTTTGCTGCAGCTAGGGGTCAGTGTCAAAACTGCCGGCTAGGCACCTTATAGTAAACAGTTTATTGATTCAACACCTGCTAGTCGGTTGAAATAGACAGTAGTCCAGTCACTATATACATTGGTGCATGCAATTTATATTTTAGTTCTGATTTTTTAATATACTATTTAGGTACATAAGAGAAGTCCAGAACCAATTTCTTTATGCAAAATTTCATTGTGCTAGATACAGAGTGGCCCAAAAACCTCGTATTTTCGGCTCATTTTCCATCTCATGAACTTATGTCATTGTGCGAAATATATATATGAAGACTATGTAGTTGGTGATGATGGTTCGAGCTGAAAATTAGGTGTTTTTCACAATACAAGGAGCATTGTTGTCAGGTGTACCTGGGAATCTATATGAGATAGAGCGCTCTACCTGATCTCAGATTGTAGAGCACAAAAATACGCCCAGAGAGATTTTGAATTATACATCTAAATGGTAACAAGCGGAAGATATTGTTGATCAAAAACTAAAATTCATCAGAATTGATTCTTTCTTCAAATTTCAATCATTTTCGAAAAATCATAACTCAGTTCTCATTGAAGATAGAGAGTTCCGAATGATCTCATGTTATTCAGAATTTCATAATCTAGAAAAAAGGCGAGAGCAAATTTTTCTGTCCGATTACGAGATTTGGCAGAAATAGCTGAAAACTGGAAAATGAGCCGAAAATACGAGGTTTTTGGGCCACTCTGTATCTAGCACAAGGAAGTTTTGCATGAAGAAATTGGTTGTGGACTTCTCTTATGTACCGAAATAATATATTAAAAAATCAGAACTACAATATAAATTGCAAGCACACCCCCTATTCTATGTCTATATTGACTGGACTATAGAGAAAAGATACTAATATAGAAATTTATCATAGGGAAATGATAAATAACATTATTGCGAGGAAAGGAAAGAATATTATCCATAAGTTACATAAGTTGAGACTGATTCGAGAATAAGAACAAAGAAATACCTCATTGATCAGGAATCTTTAAATGTTCATACTCCAGGCTAATTTACCCACTTTGAATCTACATAAGCTTTGTAGATTATCTTTAAATTAATAGTCCTACATATCAAAACTGAACTTTTTTCCCCTTTCTAAAATTGTAAATACGTGTATTATTTCTACATGACTGGGTTCATGTTCTTCATAAAATCAGTTCCTCGAGGGAAGAAATTAATCTTCATATTCTCTCATCTGCCACCTTTTTTCATACCAAATAATTATGTTCTATAAAGAAAAATAAAAATCTCAGTACCCTTTTTGAAATATTTTATCACAACATGTTTCTGACATTTTCAAGTCATAAATGGCATAAATGTCCGAAACATGTTGTGATAAAATATTTCGAAATAATTAAATTAATTATTATAATTATGTTCTATTTTGCTTTTATATATGATCCTTGACTATTCTACAATACAATACTTAAATTTCAGTACACATCCCTCACAAAAAGTCTCATTATGGAAAATTTCCTTAAAACTATGAGCCATATAATCAATGCCCTTGAAATTTTCCAAGTATCTCGAACTTCGGCACATCAATAGTTCAAAAATTATCAATTTATTACTCTGTTATTAGACACAATAAATTATATATTACCCAGCAATTTTCGTCTGATTAATCGATATTCTTTATTAGCTTTGCTCTATATATTTCGAAAATAAAATAATTGTTCAAAATTAATTTATTACTTCTCTGGATGAGTCCCGTGCCATTGGATACAACATATTACTCTGTTATTAGACACAATAAATGATATATTATCCAGAAATTTTCGTCTGATTAATCGATATTCTTTATTAGCTTTGCTCTATATATTTCGAAAATTAAATAATTGTTCAAAGTTAATTTATTACTTCTCTGGATGAGTCTCGTGCCATTGGATACAACAAATTCATGAGACAACTCTCAACTTTAGCGGTGGTAAATTTAGACAGTTTAGTGCAATTAGAAGCAAAGTCTAGTAGTAAACTTTAAGACTCATCAAAGTAATGAGATGATTTTCAACCTTCAGCAGTGGTAAGTTTAGACTCATAAAGATAGAATAATCTAATAAATTTGGGGAATCCAATCTCACTATGCGTCAGATCTCCAAAGACCTCATAAATCAGGAACAACTTGATAAGGAAACTTTCCAGTAAAGTTTCTTGCCTATAACTGGAGCCCATACTGTCATCTATTACTTCACAAATAAGGACTACAGCTCAGTAAATTTGCTTGCTATACTAGGTTTGCTGTTGTTCATGCTTGCTCCACTAAACAAATCTCTCGATTATTGTGCAAACTCTCCAGACAACATTTACGCGATTCTCTTGTTCTTTGAAATTTATGCTAAACTATTTCCGTCTGTCCGCCCTAAAATCGGTGTTTTATCGCCTCGTGTGCTGTTGTCCTACTTCTACCATATCTATATTGATAGTTTCTGAATGTACCGTATACCACCTAAATGTCCAGGTTAAAGTCAGGGTTGACCAACTAGAGTATAACGGACTGAAATATATGGTCAGTTTGTAAGGTAAAGATTGAGGGGAAATATCGTAAAATGAGTTACTCTACATCATAGGGTGGCTACTTGTTCCTAGATCGTTCACTTCTTGGTGCTATTTGTTCATTTTTAATAATAATAATCATAATAATAATCTTTATTTCCGTATAAAAAAAAAACAAAATAATTACAAAATTGCACTTGCAGAAATTTCACATAATATACAGAAATATTCTACCATGCAAGTGACTAAGTCACGTCCGCATGGAGGAGCATCAGAGAGACAGAAAAAAACAATATTTATTGAAAACGAAAACGAAAGAGAGAAAAATATATAACTAAATAAAACTAAGAACTATCTAAAATAGTGTATACAATACCTATTTTCTTTAAATGAAAAAATACAATAGAATAATAAATTAATTAATTTGAGATGAATTGATAAAGACAGAAATACATAAATCAGCAAGAGTGGAAAATTCTATGCATAAAATAAAATAACAACAAGCTCAAGATAAGACAAGATACGCAAATCTCAGACAAAAGTCAAAATTAGCAAGCACAATAAGGTAGGGGTTTGAAAAATTTAGAATACCGAAACCACAACATACATAATACAACAACAACCATATATAAAATGGCTCGTAGAGTAATAATAAATATATAATACATAATACATATATATATATATATATATATATATATATATATATATATATATATATATTTTTTTTTTATTTTATTTTTTTTTTAATTAAACAGTACTCAAATATCATTTAGAATAATCAATTCATTTTTTATTTATATTGTACTTGCCGTTTGGCTCGCTTCGCTCGCCATATCCGTCTAGACAGGTCCAAAAATGTGATCAGCAGGCTGGCTTCGCTCGCCTGCATTTTTCATTTGAGCATGCTTCATTCCATCAGAAAGTCAAAGTACTTCCTTGGTCGATTCAATTTATTCAAAATTCTTCCACCTCAGCTAAACCTGTGTACTGAATTTTGTTTAATATTTATCCATCAAGTATTGGAAATGGTGAGAAAACACAGAAAAGCTGAGAAAAACGCTGATTTTGGGCGTATCTTTGATGAAATATTGAAGTCACCCCATCACAAAATGTTTAGACCCTAGCTAAACCTCTGTACCAAATATGAGTAAAAATATTCATCTTTAAATATTCATCTACCAAATATTCATCTTTGATGAATAATTAAAGTCACCCCATCACTAAATGTTTAGACCCTAGCTAAACCTCTGTACCAAATATGAACATTTTCTGTCTAGTACTTGATGAAAGAACTGAGAAAACCGCTAATTTTGGGCGTATCTTTGGCGTTATTTCAAATCCATTATTTCAATGAGCTTCTGTACTAAATTTGAACATTTTCTGTTCATTTGTTCTCGATAAAGCTGAGAAAACTCTAAAAACGCTGGAAAAATGCAGATTTTGGGCGTATCTTTGGCGTTATTTCAAAGTATCGTTGGCGTTCGGGAATCGGTTGATACAATTAGCCAATCGGAGAGCTTCCTGCATGGTCAACTGGTGTTGACAAAACGAAAAACGCCTCATGTGGCTTGGTTCGAAGAGGAGGAGGAAGGTGAAGATGAATAAGAAGAAAAAAATAGTGAGAAGAAGAAGAAGAAGAAGAAGAAGAAGAAAGAAGAAGAAGAAAAGAAGAAGAAGAAAAAGAAGAAGAATAAGAAGAAGAAGAAGAGAAGAAGAAGAAGAAGAAGAAGAAGAAGAAGAAGAAGAAGAAGAAGAAGAACAAGAAGAAAAAGAAGAAGAAGAACAAGAAGAAGAAGAAGATCTCGAACAATATCAAGAAGGAGAAGGAATAATAAGAATAATTAGAACCAAAAGGAAAAGGGAAAGAAAAAGAAGGTGTCAAATTAGAAATAGGAAGTTGAAGAAAGAGAATGTAGAGGTGGAGAAGAATTACGTCGTGGAGGAGGAGGAGGATTAGGAGGATGATGAATTGGTAGAGGAGTAGGATTTGTAGGAGGTATAGAAGAAGAAAAATGTGGATGAATAGGTTGAAGATGAAGGTGTCAAAAAGAAAGAGGAGGAGGTGAAGTATCAGTAAGTGGAATAAGACGAAAAGGAGGTGGTGGAGGATCCCAAGAAAGAGGTAGAGGAAGGAGAAGGAAAATATAAAGTAGAAGAATAAGTTGCGAAGGAGATGGGTGATGGAGAGGAGGAGGTGGAGTATGAGTAGGTGCAATAGGACGAAAAGGAGGTGGAGGAGGATCCCAAGGAAGAGGTAGAGGAATGAGAAGGAAAAATATGAAGTAGAAGAATCAGATGAGGAGGAGATGGGTGATTTACGCATGTGCCGTTGCCTTTTGAGTGCGGCACACATACGTCAGTCACGTGATGTGAGTTATTGTGACTGGGTGCATGTGCATGTGTATGCAACCATAAGTGCATTTAGCCATAACCATTTGGACGACCTCTTCAACTGTGTATAGTGTGGTCCACGTTATAATGGCAGTGGATAAAGATAGAAGAACAGCGATACCGATTCTCTGCATTAATTAATTATATTTCTACACTGTCAAAAACATAATTGGCATCGTTGTGGACCTAGAAAAGGATAGTACCACCGGCTTTGTCGAATGATAGACAAGGATAGCAAAACTAAAGTTGATCAAATACTGTCATTATAACGTGGACCGCACTATAACTATAACCATTTGGACGACCTCTTCAACTGTGTAGTGTTTGAGAGACTATTGGGACTCCATGCCCTTTGTACACGTCACCATGTGATACGAGACATGCGCTACACTATTGTGAGATGTCACGACATTGTAATATATGGTCATCTCTGTATCGCATTCCGTTTGTTCTTGTGTAGGAACCTTTCCCACAAGGGTTCATATTGTGAAAAATACTAGTACTAGATAATATAAAAGCGAAATGGCACTCACTCACTGACTGACTGACTCACTCACTCACTCGCAGAACTAAAAATCTACCGGACCAAAAACGTTCAAATTTGGTAGGTATGTTCAGTTGGCCCTTTAGAGGCGCACTAAGAAATCTTTTGGCAATATTTTAACACTTAGGGTGGTTTTTAAGGGTTTAAAGTTCGTCTTTTAGCATGTATGTTCTTCTTATTCCCTTAATTTTTAATTGAAAAATGTCTATACCATATGTTAATATAGAACTATAATCTAGAGAGAGTACCTCTTCGAAACAGTTGTTAACTGGCAACTAAATCAATAATTTTGTCAGGTTGACATTAAGTTGAGTTGACTTTGTTAGGTTGGCACCAAGTTGAAGATTGAAATGACTTTATCGCGGAAAAATTGATTGGGCACTGCTACTTTAACCAGAGCTATTCCTGGGAATATTATATTACTAGCCGTCAGGCTCACTTCGCCATATCCGTTTAGCCAGACGTTTAGTCTGGACCCCCGACTGGATCGTCCCAACATATGATAAAAAATGCAGGTGAGCGAAGCGAGCCTGCCGATCTCATTCTTGGACGATCCAGTTGGGGGTCCAGGGGGCGGAGCCCCCTGGCTTGAAGGATATGGCGAGCGAAGCGAGCCTGACGGCTAGTACTAGATAAGTGTTTCAATCTACTGTATTTTTATCATTATGTACAGAGTGTCCAATCATATTGTGAAAAATCTGGTTTGGTACACTCACACAACTTTCCTTGCTCATTGATCTATAAGCCTCATTACCGAGGATAATTTAGGGAATAACATTATGCCGATTGGCGGCTGAATAATTAAAACTACGATTATACTATTGTTATTGTGTTCAGAGTACATTTTCCTTTCTTTGAATTATGAAATTTGAGGATTTTTTAAAAGTTGTCAAAACAGCTGTTCTACAAATAAAATATCGACATGTGTTCTTTTGAATAAACTGCTCTACCTACCTACCTTACGCAAGAGAAGGAGGTTACGAAGTAAATTTCTCAAGGATGGGGTGGACCCCCTGTTAATTTCTCAGGGAGGAGACTCACGCCAGTTAATAGAGCTGATATATAACTATACAGGGTATGAATTTGAAGAAAATCGGTCAAGTCATTTTTGAGAAAATCGTGATAGAAATTTAACAAAATTCATTCTCAGGAATATTACGGAGCTCCTGCAATTTTCCCAGAAATGAGACTCATGTCAGTTGATAGGGCTTATAAATAGCTATCTAGGGTATAAATTTGAAGAAAATCGTTAGAGCCGTTTTCGAGAAAACAGTGAAAAACATGGTTTTTTAGCCATTATCAGCCATTTTTTCCGCCATTTTGAATTGAATTTTATTGAATTTCTTATTGTCGGATCCTCATGGTATAAGGACATTAAGTTTGAAATTTCAAGTCAATCGGTTAATTAGGAATGGAGTTATCGTGTTCACAGACACACACACACCCACACACACACACACACATACACACACACACACCAACACCCAAAAATCATGTTTTTGTACTCAGGGCACCTTGAAACGTATAGAAAACATGAAATTAGGGTACCTTAATTTTTTTTGGAAAGCAATACTTTCCTTACCTATGGTAATAGGGCAAGGAAAGTAAAAATACAAGATTAGTGTTTCAATTTACTGTATTTATCATTAATATCGGGGACCGAGCTTCGCTCTAGAGTACAAAAGCATAACAAATTTATTACGAAAGAATAAATTATAATAACATTCATAGTTCATACAGAAATGTTCTATCTAATCACAGTAAATTGAGATTAATTCCCAGAGGAATGCAAAAATTTCCCTCACAAAGGCCCGGTTGCACAAAAGCCGGTTAAATTTTATTCCTGATTAATTTCACGTGAACCAAATCAGAGAAGACCATTTCAAAAAGATGGATCTACTGAAATTAATCAGGATTGAAAAAAACCGGCTTTTCTGCAACCGTCCCTAAGTACCTGATTGAATGATTACAAAAGTTCAACGGCTGAGTCATTTTGACACAGTCCCACACACATGAACTCGCTCACTCACTTCCATCATCAACAGACGACGAAATAATTATTATGAGCTGTTTTTCCAAGAATGAATGATAATTATCCTTTTAATGTCCTTCAGCGAGTTTTCCCACGGATGAGACCTAGTGCAATCGAATTTTCATATTATAAACCTTCTATGTTATGAATTTCGTGAGAATCGGAGAATCGTTAGAGCCGTTTTCGAGATCCGCTGAAATACAAACATATAAACAGAAATTGCTTGTTTTATAGTATAGGATGCACAGAGTGTCCCATGGAAGGTTTAACAGCCGTAGACCTAAAGGTGCGTACAGATTTACGCGCCGCGAACATGAGCAATTCACTTTTAATCAGCTGATGCCAAGCTTTTTATATCTGTATCTTACCGTCTCTGTAAAAATACAGATATAGTCAGCTGATTAAAAGTGAATTGCTCATGTTCCGGCGCGTATATCTGTACGCACCTTTAGTTTCTACAGGGAATTTCCAACAAAAAATCTCCAGTAAAATTGTCTTATATCGACCTGTTTAGTTTTTGAGATCTATAGATTATTCGATATTTTTGGAAAGACGTCAATAACTATAAAACTATCAGTCAAACTTTGATTCTAAAGATTTGGTTGGTAAGGGAAAGGAATTTCCAACAAGATTCAATGAATTTGTTTCTTTGTTTGACGTTCTATGAACTTTCTATGAACGCAAAAGCATGAAATCAAAATATCTCTCTTCCATCAATTTTTAGGCACACAACCTTACATAACTATGACATAAAGTTGTATTCATACAATATCATAAAATGATATGCCAATCTTCAGCTGGGTTGGGAAATTAAACAAAATCCTGGAAGGATAAGGATATATACTTCTGGATGACCAAAAAATCAGAATAAATGTTGGTAGAGGATTGGGTCTCCCCCACCAATGTCACGATTTTCGGAAAGAATGTCACGTTTTTCGGAAAATAATTTCAAATGTTAAAAATATTAACACCAAAGTTATTAACAAAATGTAGATGTCCATCATGAAACTAAGATTCTATCAGATTCTATTTTATAGATTCTATCAGATTGAACGGAACTTGACAAACACATATGTTCATCATGTGTATGATAAGTCATGTTCAATCTTATAGAATCTATCCTATTATATTAAGCAAGCAATTTCTGTATATTTGTATATATCTGGTTATTTATGTTCAACGGATCTCGAAAACGGCTCTAACGATTTTCACGAAATTTGGTACATAGTAGGTTTATGATATAAAGATTCGATTGCACTAGCTCTCATCCTTGGGAATCTCGCTGAACGACATTAAAAGGATAATTCATCCTTGGCTGGAACAGCTGTGGATATTAAAAAAGTGAGTGAGCGAGTGAGTATGTGAAAAATCAAAATATCGCATCCCCGAAATTTATAAGATGACATATAGCACGCTGTGAAATATGAACACGATCATTTTAGAGTATTGTGTTCTGTTTATCAATAAATAAAAATAACAAGCGAAGCTCGGTGCCTCGATATTAACAAAATGTTAATAACTTAATCCTTATAGATTCTATTAGATTGAACATAACTTATCATACACATGATGAACATAATAGTTCCGTTCAATCTAATAGAATCTATAAGTATTAAGTTATCAACATTTTTTTAATAACTTTTGTGTGAACGCAGCTTTCGTGGCTATTCTAAGGTATTATGGTTTGTTTTCGCTAGGTCGATGTTGCATTCTACCTATGAATATGATAGCTATTAATATTTGAATTTTACATTCAACACCGGATAGGCCCAGAATTTCGCTTCGAATTTATGAGTCTACACCGAGATAAAATTAATTTTTGACTCCAGGCTAATGGAAGATAGTGCCAGTTGACATTCTATAATTTCTGCGTAGTACAACTAGCGTAAAAATGCCAGTTTATGATGGTGCAACTCACTTACCTCTTCTGTATTATTTTTTAGAGGGAAAACAGCTTACACCCACGTGCCTTGAAACGTTTTTGTTGTAAATTTCTGTGAAAAGAATTCTTCTAATGTAAGTTAAGCCTTATGATTATCACAATAAAAATATCACAACTCTCATTATGGCTGTTAGAGTGGAGTGCTTTCTTCCTACATACCAAACCAATGAATGTTAGCTATCATATTGCTAGCTGTATTATAGAGGGAATATGTATATATAATGTATTTCACGGACCCTCTTCATTTAGGCGTACGATTGCTCAACACTGCTAAATAAGTCCTTAGTGTAATTACAAGTATAATAAGTTACGTCACTGTTACGGCTTAGTAAAATACTCTCACCATTCCAATAATTTACCTCATACATAAATTACCCATACACCTGAAATTTGATATTCACGGAAATGCGGTTTTCTGGCGGAAATATCCTGCTGGGCTCCTCCACATAAGTGCGGTATAGCCGTGATGGTCTTTTGATACAGAAATAAATTTTCAAAGAATTATTTTTACATACCACTACTCACATAAAACGATTTTTTCAGATTCTTGACATTCAAATCTACTCAGGGTTTTTTCACTTGCATGCTTTGTTCATAAAATAGCAGTTCGAGTCCTTTTCAGGAACTGATCAGATGTTATTGAACCAAAGCAATGTCCAATGTATGTGTTATCATCCACTATTCTCTCTGCAGTTAAACTGCTTACATATTTGAGTAGACGTCAATTCAATGATTTGTAAATCATCTATATAAATAAAAATGAATGTGTGTTTGTTTGTTTGTTTGTTCCCTATAGACTCGAAAACTACTTGACAGAACGGCATGAGACTTTGGGAATATGTTGTATGAATATTGGGGATGGTTTCTCACCAGAAATTTTAATAGGGAGGCTAATAATAATTATATATTGATCCATTTTACAGACCTATGTTTTCGAAATTGTCGGCTGAGCGGCTAACGTAGAACGGGAAGATTATCATGATTCAAGATCATGTTGTGATTATATGATTTAGCATCTAAACTTACCAGCTGTAATGAACACGTCACTCTGTGATAAATGTTTTTACTGGTATTAAAACGGTAGTTTTAAGCACATAGGAAGTCCGTATTGAGATGTAAATGAAAATATTGATTGTCAGATAAATTTCATGATTCACCAAAATAATAAAGTGGAGTGTGACATGAGATACATTGACTTTTTGGCGGAACGAAGTTCGCCGGGTAAGCTAATTGAATATAATTTATTAATGGTTTTGAATGTATATTATTGTTTCCGTTCACCTGATAATTTTATATTATAGTTGGCTTCCAAGTCAACATATACAGGTAGGAATATTGTTTATCTTCAATTGATCATACCTACCGTCTATTTACTTTTCCTGATACATTTTTCACCTTCTCAATGATTGAAGGTTTCCCCAGTACAGAACCATAGGTTTAACCATAGTTTGAAAAAACCTCTAATCCTCCACCCTTTTTTGCACCACTATTCTTTTCATTTTGTTTAGTGTGATTGTTGTTTGTTTTGCATGTACTCATTTTGTTGATTAGTAGCAAACTTGTATATGTGTGGAATTAGAATTTTAAATCGCAGCTGCCCTTTTAGCATAATCAGCATAAACGCGTACATCAAATCAGTTTAATGATTTTAGTCAAATAATGCACATCAACACTACAAGACTAGGAATACCACGGTTTCAGTGCTTTTCTCCAAGCTTATCTGTTGCATGATGAAGGAATAGTGCTGGAAGTAACATTTCGTAACCATTATGATTCAATTCTCGATTGATTTGGGAAGAATTTGACCATACATTAGAGAGTAAGGAAGGGGACGACTTATAAATAGAAAGAAAAAGAAAAATATCAGTACCCTTTTTGAATTATTTATCACAACATGATTCAACATTGATGCCATTTTCAAGTAAAATGAAGTAAATAAATAAATACTGCTGGAAGATTATTATTTTTGATCATATGTTAGTGTATTCATATGATTTTATGAACTGGGATTGTAAATTTTGGATTTAAACTTGTATATTTCTATCAAAAATGAGGTTATTGGTGTCTAATTGGATTAAGTTTACTATTTTATCTCTGTTTAATTTTGCCGCTTCATAAATATGAAATTCTTCTTCAACATTCAGTTCTCCACTTTTATTACCATAATTTAGTATTTATATATTGAAATTCATATCTAATTTATTTATAAATTTCATATATATGAAGCGGCAAAATTAAACAGAGATAAAATAATAAACTTAATCCAATTAGGCACCAATAACCCCATTTTTGATAGAATCATGCAAATTTAAATCCAAAATTTACAGTCCCAGTTCATAAAATCTTATGAATACACTAACATATGATCAAAAATAATAATCTTCAAGCAGAATTTATTTATTTACTTCATCTCACTTGAAAATGGCATCAATGTTGAAACATGTTGTGATAATTCAAAAAGGGTACTGAGATTTTTTCCCTTCAATTTTATATTACAAGTAGCCCTATACAGAAAAGAGATAAACGGACAACTTATTTGACCATCAGAAACAGTTACTGTATTTTCATCCTGAATTTGGCAGGACCTCAATAAAAAGAACCTCGTATCTTTTCTCAACTTTTTTTCGGCTTTTTAAAATAACCGAATGCTATGATGTGAGACGTCAAAACGTTGGACCAGCATAGGTTGAAGGACCAAGGACGATGACGTTGGCATCATCATCGGGAAAATCGTCAGGTTTTTCACTTTTCATTTCCTCCTCCGTTTTTTACTTGAATCGGTTTCCGTTGTTTTTCCGGCTTTTCATTCTGTTTCGATTGCTCGAAATGAAGAAAAGAGAGGGAAAGATGACTGAAGTGGGAGAAGGGTGATATAGCCGGATGTCGAGTGTTTTCGTCAAGATAGGTCGGGGGTCACGTGTTCTTCCACTCCCCTCCCCCATCCCTACACAATCAGATATCCCCCAGAATGGAAAGCACAATAAGCTCATGGTGTATCTCCGTTACTCTGAATAATGTAGTTTTCCAGTTCATGGAGCAATTTCTAAATGAATTTTATAAAAATTTTACACGTGAAATTCTAACCTTATCTTGGACTTTGTCACCTATAAATTTTGAAGAAAAAAGGACTACCGTATTATTTTATCTTTCAATGTGTTTTTACATTAGTGTTATTTGCATAGTGAATAAATAAATAAATAAAATAATTAATTAATAATTAGGAAAATATTCAGAAACTCAAAAATTTTTTAAATATTCCTTTCATATACCGGTAATTATAATTTTGTATGATTGTTAACAGAATTCGTTTTGTATCTGTTAAATCCCAGTTGGATAAGTTTATAATCTACAAAATGTAAAGTGTTATAATTGTATGTTGTTATTGTGAATGATGCAGTAGTCCAGTTCATGAATCTATTTCTAAATAAATTGTTAAATAATCAGGATTTAGAAACTCTGAAAACTTCCATTGTTTTCAATCATAATTTTGTATGATTGTTAACAAAATTCATTTTGTTTTTGTCAAATCCCAGTTGGTTTAGTTTATAATCTACATAATTTTACAAAATGTAAAGTGTCATAATTTTATGTTGTTACTGTGAATGATGCAGTAGTCCAGTTCATGAATTTATTTCTAAATAAATTTTTAAATAATCAGGGCTTAAAAACTCTGAAAACTCCCATTGTTTTCTTAAATAATTTTGTATGGTTGTTAACAAAATTTATTTTGTTTTTGTTAAATCCTAGTTGGATAAGTCTATAATCTACAAAATTTTACATAATGTAAAGTGTCATCTATGATGATGTCAAAGTGAAAGTGATTTTTTTTCTTGAGGACTACTTTTAATATAAATAAATATATAAATCTTAGAACCCTTTTAAATTATTTCGTCACGACATGTTTCGGCTACTTATGTGATTTTCAAGTCTAAATATTGATTTGATTTGATAATTGCAGGCTATATAGCTTCCAACAATGCTCTCCAAGCATTACAATTATTCCAGAATATTTACAAATATTACGAATTTGGTGTGTTTATTAATGAGTTGGTGACGTCTTAGGTACTCTTCAGAAGATTGATGTTTGAAAACTATTACAAGCCTTTTGTATACGTCACTCTGATACTTGGGCTTAATTTATATAGATTTAGTAAGTTGTTTGGAGCGAGCTCATTTATTTAGTCACTTACTAAGAACTGACAGTTCAGTTGATAAGATTCCAATGAGGATTGTTGCAGAAGATATTAAACATTCTTGAAAGAGAGAGAGTGAGTGAGAGAGGGAGGGGGAGAGGGAGAGAGAGAGAGAGAGAGAGAGAGAGAGAGGGAGAGAGAGAGGGAGGGAGTGAGAGCGACAGAGAGAGAGATTGATTGATTGAGTACTTTATTTATGTAGATTACAATATATACTGGCTTATACACTTATATACAATAGCTTACAATACAGCAAAATTATAGATGAATTTACATAATATAGACTAAGAAAATAATTATTGAACTGTATATGATATGAAAAAAGCAATCTGTAATAACTGTAGATAATTATATTGTTATGCATTACATAAATTGCCGGAGCTTTGGACATATCAATGTCCATTCTTCGGAAAGAATATTAAAAATATCCTCCCCACTAACTCTCTACCAAAAGAGAGAGAGAGAGAGAGAGAGAGAGAGCGAGTGTGAGAGAGAGAGGAAATTTGCTACCCAACTATATATGACTCGAGACCAATGACAGACTGCAGGTTGCAGCGAGGATGAAATCTAGAAGCAGGCACCATCTAGCGGTGAAGAACTGTACTAAAACTAAAAACTGTAGAAACAATCACTGAGTTCACTGATCTGTTCGGTTTACTCAAACAAGACCTATGTAAACACGATTTTTCTTCATGGATCATTGGAATATTCACTCCTCATTTCATCATGATTGTTCTTTATGGTTCCGTGGAATATTATATATTCCTCATTTCATCATCACAAATAAATGCTATTTAGAAATGACATCCACTTTTTACTGCGTGAGATGTGTAACCAAGTTGGACCAATAGCAGACGTACTGGCGTTTCGTTCACACCATTAATAATAGAAGTTAATTTAATATCTATAATTAATGTAGAATTCTTGAATACTCATATTATATTGAGATAAATAATATTATACAAATTGGAATAATGTGGTTAAGGAATTTGAAACCTTCAAATCAGTTTAGTGCTATGATTGTCAGAATTCAATTTTCAAATCATGTAAAGATATTGGATGGGAATAAAAATATACCTGAATAGATAGAATAGAATATAGTTTTGATCGAAGGTATCAATTAGATGCATTAGTCCAATTGACAGATACATCAATATGCTAGTAGGTGCATTCACAAACCCCTTAAACAGCAATGTTCTAACAGTCAAATCGACACTATTGTAAGATGATTGTCTTGAGAGAGTATCTGATTGAGTGTTTTATTCTCTTTGGCAAATGAATTGTCGGGTTTTCCTGTAGATTAATTGTTGTGTATCAACACAATTAAAATTCCTAACAAATAAAAGCACGTTCGAGTACTAAAAAATAAATTTATCCTATTATTTTGAATTGAATTGAATTTTATTGCCAAAAATAACATACAAATACTTGTACAATATAATCACTATAGTATGCAATATACAATTACCTACAAATAGACATTTATTGTAACTTGCACAACAATAACTATCAATGTAATATTCGGCACTGCCAACATAAGAGCAATTTCTGTATTTTTATATCTTGTTATTTATTTATATTTATATTTGGTTATTTATGTTGGAAGGATAAGGATATATACTTCTGGATGACCAAAAAATCAGAATAAATGTTGGTAGAGGATTCCACCAATGTCACGATTTTCGGAAAAAATGTCAAATGTTAAAAATGTTAACACCAAAGTTATTAACAAAATGTAGATGTGGCCCATCATGAAACTAAGATTCTATCAGATTGAACGGAACTTGACAAACACATATGTTCATCATGTGTATGATAAGTCATGTTCAATCTTATAGAATCTATCCTATTATATTAAGCAAGCAATTTCTGTATATTTGTATATATCTGGTTATTTATGTTCAACGGATCTCGAAAACGGCTCTAACGATTTTCCCAAAATTTGGAACATAGTAGGTTTATGATATAAAAATTCGATTGCACTAGGTCTCATCCCTAGGAAAACTCGCTGAAGGACATGAAAAGGATAATTCCTCCTTGGAAAAACAGATGATAATTTCGTCGTCTGTCTATAACAGAAGATGCGTGTGCCTGTGTGGGACATCAGCTGTGTAATCAATTAGCTCACCGTATCTCGCGAGAAATCTAGTAATTTCTGATTGACTCGTTCAAAATAATCTGATTTGTTGATAAGATATTGTTTATATAATAATATTCAAAGTTAATCATTATTTTACAGTTCTAAGTGATTAGTGAGTGTTATTTTGTTATTCAATTTGGTATGTAAACAATCTAAATTATAACTTTTATGTTTTCAAATATTTGGACTGAAAATTTCACCTGAATTCAAGTGTATGGAACATAACCTACTTTTTGGAATATTTATGGTGTATAAATCAAAATTCGGGGAAGAAACAGTTTTGGGCTGTGCTTGTTAGTCGTTCCCCAATCATTTTAAAGAATTGAGTTCAGTTTATAAATAAATAAATAACGAGCGAAGCTCGGTGCCCCGATATTAGGTTTTTGAAATTGCAGACCTAGCCGTGAACGAGCCCTGGCTTTTTGCTTCAATTAAAAAGGGGAAACTAGTGCAATTCTCAATTTTCTCGTGAAAAGGTTATATTTCTCCATGACGTCACTTCATGTTTCTTAGATTCTGTGATCATCCAGCCGTCTGGAAGGTTGGTGCTTTTGTGATGTGTTAATTACAATTGTGACATGGTCTTGACATTGCTCATTGCTGCATTGTGACAGTAACTAGGTTGTCACGACTAGTGACGCAGCATGTTCGGATGCTTTATCTGCCATAATTGCGCTTCACCAGACGAAAAACATAATCTCTGCTCTGAATTCAATTAGGATCGAATGTCACTGCTGTGTAGATCATTGAATTAATTGCTGGTTTTGTCGGTGTACCACTTTCCCACATCGTGTTGCAGTCGATATTCTCTTTCATCAAGGCTTGAAAAACACCCTAACATTTTTCCAGGAATTTAACTATCCCATAGACTTTCATTCCATTACTAGAATATTCTCAATCTTTCTTTTGATTATTTGTAATTTATCCCACCATTAAGGACTGCTTTTCTAATCTATATGCAATTTGTATCCTTTGATTTTATCGCTAAAATAAGCTTTTTTCGTATCGATGATAATAAGCATTCTTGGAAACAGGAGTCAAAGATCTTACTTATAATACTGTGGGTGATGCCCACATAAGCTCTTAGGCGTGCGTGGGTAATAAGTGAGAGGGATGATGATGATAGATGACGACTACTTTTAAGGTAGCCGGGACCGACGGTTATCGTCTCCTCCGAAAGACGGGGTGGTCGTATCTTTTTGATTGTGCTGTGGTCAAAAACTTATTGAAAAACATAGTATTGTAATCGATATACGACTAGCTTATTCCATGAGATAATATCATCATTCAACATCTCAAGGAGATTTCATTCATTTCACTTTCATTCATTTTCTAAAATCGAAATTACACTTGATTATAATTGAGATGATTGAAAGGACTGATCATTGGTAATAATCATATTTGAATTTTTGTCGTTATCAATAATCGTATTGAATATCAAGTTTGTCTTCATTGAAGCGTGCAAGAATGTACTGTAATCCTTTTTTCTATCTTATCCCTCATTCTAAGATTCTAGTCTTGAAATCATTTTTCCAGAGGTTGTTCTATTATGAACGTTCCAAATTGATGTAGTATTCTATTTTCTATCTTGTTCATAAATTAATGCTTTGAAGGGTAGGAAATTTGATTTCTACATGCATGAAATTGATTGTTCAATAAGTTAATAATATGTCTTAGTTGAAATTTCTGATTATGTGTGGAGCCGAATGTAATTATAATCAAGTTTAGCCATTCTCGCATGTTATAGCTAGATTTATTGCTTCGTTTGTATCAATGGACGATTGCATCTCACAATTTTGCAAAGGACGATGCTATCTATGATAGGGAGGCTACTAATAGTTTCCTCATACATTTACTGCCCAGTGCTTGTTTGTCATAAGAATTCAATCACATGGCAATAACAAACAATTCATCTATTTTACTTCGATTTTCTCCGTTCCATCCTTCCATTCCTCCTCCTCCTCCTCCTCCTCCTCCTCCTCCTCCTCCTCCTCCTCCTCCTCCTCTTCCTCCTCCTTCTCCTCCTCCTCTTCCTCCTCCTTCTCCTCCTCCTCCTCCACCTCCTCCTGACATCCTCATCATTCTTTTCTTCCTCCCCCTCCTCCTCCTCCTCCTCCTCTTCCTCCACCTCCTCCTGACATCCTCATCCTTCTTTTCTTCCTCCTCCTCCTCCTCCTTCTTCTTTTTCCCATCATCCTTTTCCTCCTCCTCCACTTCCTCTTCTTACTCGTCCTCCGCCGCCTCCTCCTCCTCCTCCTCCTCCTCCTCCTCCTCCTCCTCCTCCTTCTCCTCTCCCTGCTCCTCCTCCTGCTCCTCCTCCTCCTTCTCCTCCACCTCCTCCTCCTCCTCCTCCTTCTTTTTCTCATCATCCTTTTCCTCCTCTTTCACTTCTTTCTCCTCCTCTTCCTCCTTCTCTTTCTACCACCGCCTCCTCTTCATCACCCCTCCGCCTCTCCTTCGTCCTCCTACTAGAAAAAATAGAAGAGTTAGAAGTAGAAGAAAAAGAAAAATATAAAAATAAGGAAGTTGTAGGAAAAATCTACAGCTACCTTATTTTTATATTTTTTCTTCTTTCTCTACTTTTAACTCCGACACTTCATCATTCCAACAATATTCTATTCTCAGCGTATTTTATAGTCTTGCAGTGAATACCTCATGGAAAACATTCTTTCGCTAATGAGTATTCTCATCTCATCCGATATTCTAATCATCTTTTCCTCTTATCTCTTTTCCAATTTCTCCTCCTTTTCATTGATTATTGTGTTATTTTGGTCTCGGTTTCTTGTCTCTTTTTCTCTTCTGGGACGCCTTATATCCTCTCCTTATTTCTGCCTCCCCTCTCCTCTTCACAGGGATTTTATTTTATTCATCAGATGTTTGATATTCTATTTCATTTGAATGTTGATTATCTTGATGATACTTTCTCATCAACTCTCTCTTATTTTCAGATTTATTGTTTCAAGAATCATAATTTATTTCCTCCATTTGTGATGAATTACATCTCGGAAAATGTATCCTTCAATTTTTTCAGAATTTTATCCTTTGCACTCTCTCTATTTCTCCTTATTCTCATCATCTTTACCGTCTTTTTAATATATCTTAACATATATTTCCCTCGTACCATATTTTACAACAACAACAGAATAGCTATTTATGTATTAAGAGCGTAATGCGCGAGTTTATCGCTCGCGCAAAACAGTTATCACGCGACGCGTAGCAGAGCGTTATAATTTTACAAGAGCGATAAAGTCGCGCATTACGCTCTTAATACATAAATAGCTATTCTATTATAGCTATATCGCGCATTACTCGCGAATTACATACAAGATTTTTTCTACAACTGCACAAACCTGTTAAATCACTTATATCTGGCGGAGTTTATAATAGTTCGTCTACACTGATATCCATCATGGCTGTAGAATCGGTACAATTACCGACTTTTTAGGTTAAGATCTGACCAAGAGTGGTTTGTCTTTTGGCGAGCTGCTTATCATCAGCTAATTAGCGAGCGTAAAGAAACTCTTCTGCGCATGCGCGAATGATTTGCGATCGTAAAGAAAATCTTTTGCGCATGCGCAGATGGTTAGCGAGCGAAAAAGTAGATTCTCCTCACAAATAAGCTGTTTTACGAGGAGAATTGAGTATGTAAATTCTTTCTTTACGCGCAGTTGTAGAAAAAAATGTTTGATTGGGAGAAAAAAAATAAAAATAATATTTTATATTCTCATATTTATTTTGTATCTGTAAGGTTTCCTTTTTTCGAAACTGCACCTTCTTCCTCATATTTGTCTTGTATCCTGATCCTCTCTCCATTTTTCTTTGAGCGTTTTCTGAGTTGATAGCACTTGCATTGCATTCTGCACTTTAAACTGCTTGCGGTGGTTAGCGGTCCTCTCGGGAGGAAGTGGTATTCTCGTGCTAGTTGGAGAATCGGAAATGATGCCTGTCAATTAAAACGTAATGGACAGAAACAACAATGGTCGCCATTTCTAATTAACTCTTTTAACTTCATTCATTCTCCTCCGTCTCTTCTCCCATTTCCCTCTGACTTCTTCAGTACTCCCATCTCTCTTCCCCTACTCATTCAGTCATCTTTGTACACCAGGGCCAATCAGATCCACAGTCACGCTACACGGGGAAATGGAAACCTGGTCCTGCCCGGTGTGAGATTGGAAAGATCCAGGAAAAGTTTTCCCATATCTGGCATCAGATTTTTCAATAGGCTACCTGATGAAGTAAGAGAGCTGCCTCTGGTGAGCTTTAAGAAGCGGGTCAAGTCATGGCTGGTCGCCAACCCGTTCTATTCCATTCATGAGTTTGACGAGTCTGACCCAAGCACTATGTAAATTGACTGTGTAAAGCACTAAGTAAATTGCCGACTGTGATAATAGAGTTTCTATGGTTTTAGTTTGTTCACGATTTATTGTAAAAGTAGGTATAGATTAAAATTAGAATAGGCTGTATAGACTGTGATAGAATTGAAGTTGAGTAATTGTTTATTGATATTTCTGTATTATTATTTATTATTTTCTTGTGAGAAACCGAATAGCTTTGAAGCCTGCTCTTGCACTGCATGTTGTGTATTATCTTTATTTATGTATTGTTATTGTAATTCTGTTAGAAATTTTATTGTAATGACATGGCCTAGTGTACTGTATGTATTTTCTGGCTGTAATAAAATCATTGAATCATTGAATCATTGAATCTCTCTCTCTCTCTCTCTCTCTCTCTCTCTCTCTCTCTCTCCCACTTTCCTCTCTCTCTCTCTCTCTCTCTCTTGGTAAAGAGTTAGTGGGAAGGATTTTTCTTTCTGAAAAATGGACATTGATATGTCCAAAGCTCCGCCAATAATTTATGTAGATGCATAACAATATTATCTATTTTATCTATAGTTATTACAAATTGCTTTTTTTCATATCATATACAGCTCAATAATTATTTTCTTAATTTATATTTTGTAAATTCATCTATAATTTTGCTGTATTGTAAGCTATTGTATATAAGTGTATAAGCCAGTATATATTGTAATCTACATAAAAAAGTACTCAATCAATCTCATTTCTAAATATAAAGAAAATAAAAATCTAAGTACCCCTTTTTTAAAATATTTTATCACAACATGTTTCGGTCATTTATGCCATTTTCAAGTGATATCAATTAAAAAAATGACCTTTTTTTTTAATTGATATCACTTGAAAATGGCATAAATGACCAAAACATGTTGTGATAAAATATTTTAAAAAAGGGGTACTGAGATTTTTATTTTCTTTATATTTATATTACAAGTAGCCCTATACAGGAAAGAGATAGATCTCATTTCTCTCTAACTTCTCTAGCTCCCTCTCTCTCTCCCCCCATTCCTCTTCCTATTTTCCATTCCTCTTCCCCCTTTTTCATTCTCTCCATCATCCCTCTCTCCTCTTCACTCAATCCATTTCACCCTCTCATCTAATATATTTTTGCCTCTTCCCTTCGTTCTTTATCCACCCTCTCCTTTTTGGACACATACTAACTCCGCCCAACGGTCTAATGGGAGCGGTTCATGGCTCCTACACTCACGTACATCTTGTACGTCGTGACGTCATCACTGCTTTTCTTATTTTTCTTCCTATCAGGCTAGTTACATACACATCGATTTTTGGACGTTCACAAATTGCCTTTTAATTAATCAATACTATTATTATTATTTTCCAATTGATTACTTTAAGTCGATCCGTGACGTCATCAAGTTGACTGGACATAGAGCCTTTGGCGGCCTATTCAAACTATTGTTTATTAGCTTAGTGAGGCGTCCTCTTCTGAACTGTTTCCTTACAATATATATGATATTACTTCCAACTCTACCAACCCATATCAAAGATTTAATCCTCTAATGACTTGGTTCAGTAAATATTTGTTTTTTTAAATTACTAAAGTCGCGAATAAACCAGTGGATGCCAAAGTGGGAAGCCATTTCAAAAAGGTAGGTGACTACTGAATCATTGTTCTTAAATTTTCATAGCCACAAAGATTGAATCATCATTAGCAGCAAGCGAGTGTTTTCCCCATAAAATTCATATCAATAGTGTTTTTATAATAAAATTAATCTTGTATTGTTTAAATGTATAGATATGTTAAAAACTCATTAAAGTTCTAGTTATTCTGTTCTCTTGTGTTATAATAGTTTCCCCCCTCACAAAAGTTATCATAGTTCTTTTTCCCCTTACATATTTGGTGGAGGCTCCTCCCGCCGTTCCACATCTTGCTTACATAATTGGTAAGGTATTAAATAAGGTATTTTATTACAATACTTGCTAAAGAGGTTGCTAGAGACTTGTGATTATCTCAAAGTCAATTAAATTGTGATGACGTCATTAACGTTCACTTTGTAAGTAAGTGGCCACAAGCATTCTGTCTGCTGGGCGCAGTTCGTAGATTCCTTCTTCCTACGCCTTCTTTCACTCCTTATACTTTCTTTCTATTGGAAGTGCTCTATGAAGCAGACGACGGTTGTAATATCCTTGAATGTGTGTATTAATTAGCATTGGTCAGGAATTCGTTGAGGAAGTACGCAACTGAAGCAAAGTTACGGATTTCCTTGCAGCCTATCTGTATCACAACCATAATAAGTTACCTCATTTGATGCCTATTAAAAATCCGTAATCCGCCGTTTAACAGTGCACCATTCTTTCTCTCCAAGTCATTGGCCTGTTACCTATTATTTTCGCCCGATGTATTTATTTACGCCCAGCTCGTTAGGGCGTTCAATTATGAAAATAGTTTTTATGTGAATGCGCATAGTTCAGTAATTAATAGATAAATGTGCACTTCCTGGACATGTAGGCTATATTGTTTGAATCATTGGCTGCTTGTCAACCTGTTTTGAAGTGAAGTTGTAAATAAATGGATAGTATATTTTTATTCGTTGCAGTTATATACTGTTTGAGTGGCAGTTAGCTTCGGTTGATAAGTTAGAATCAGAATATTTAGCCTTTAATTCTTGGCAAAAAATATAGGATTAGCATCAGTTGATGAGATTGCAATCAGAACATTCAACGGACGAATGATGTTTGAATTACATTTCAGTATGTGTATATCTAATCTAATTAAACTTACAACGTTTCAGGGCTGGTTTCCGAGCACGGGATTTAGCTAAGTTCTAAACATTAAACAGATTTTTTTGGGCCGATTTTCGAGCTCGGAATTTAGCTAAGTTCTAGACTTTAAACAGAATATGGAGTCAAAAAATTGACTTTCCAAAACCGGGAGTAGTCGCAGCTTTTGTAACAATCTTTATTTCCTCATTTCTATAATATTGGAAACGTTTTTCCTTGACGAAACTAAACATTCCTAAATAATTAAAAATTGCTGAAGCTTTACACTAT
The DNA here is from genome assembly GCF_014356525.2 of Nilaparvata lugens. Lineage (NCBI taxonomy): Eukaryota > Metazoa > Arthropoda > Insecta > Hemiptera > Delphacidae > Nilaparvata > Nilaparvata lugens. The sequence goes on from NC_052504.1 coordinate 9,392,871, forward strand.
TTCCTCTGTTTTATTATGTGTTCAATTTTCTAGTTTTTTCGAAATTTAATTTCAAAACTAATTTCTACGACTACGCCCCGGTTCGAAAGCCAATCTAATTTCGAAACGAATTTCTACGACTACGCCCCGGTTCGAAAGATAATCTAATTTCGAAACTAATTTCTACGACTCCGCCCCGGTTTGAAAGCCAATCTAATTTCGAAACGAATTTCTACGACTACGCCCCGGTTCAAAAGATAATCTAATTTCAAAACTAATTTCTACGACTACGCCCCGGTTCGAAAGCCAATCTAATTTCGAAACGAATTTCTACGACTACGCCCCGGTTCGAAAGCCGATCTAATTTCGAAACTAATTTCTACGACTACACCCCGGTTCGAAAGCCAATTTTCTGACTCCGGCTTTTTAAAGTCTGGAACTTAGCTAAATCCTGAGCTCGAAAATCGGCCTAAAAATCAGTTGTCTTAAGTACATCATATTCATCAAGAAAATCTATCTTCAGGATTTAACAATGCATTGAGATGAAATGCTCTGCTAGTTCATTTCTTTATAGCCCACAAACTGTTTTTCAATAGCTGGAAAAGCTAGGTCCAATAGGTTGGAGTTATCTGCTTTCTCTTATGACAAACGGGGATAGCAAATCAATGTTTATCAGGTGCTGGCTTGATAACGTGAATCCGGGTATCATTCTTTTAATGAAATCTTTCACCATTAGAGCATTAATGAATGCTCAAAAAAGGGTATAGAGGGAAATGTTTGGAACACAATTTTTGACTCCGCAGTTCTGTTTAGGGTAGTAAGGAGGTTAACATATCGAAAGTCCCCCCTACCCCTACCCCTGTGCTAAGGGGGTGGGGGTAGTTTAAAGGTACCATTCCTTGGTTTCTCGCATAAAACTCAAAAACTATGTATCCTAAGGACTTTACTGTCATATAACAAATTGAAGCTTACATAATTTCCTACAATATTCATTCTACAACGTTTTTCATATCTCCTCAAGTTTTCGAGGTATCAGCTATTGAAGGTGTGACATTTTTGAAAAAACACGTTTGCCACCTTTTTTTCCAGTTTTGCTCTTATAACTTTTTAAAAATCGACGGAAAAAATCCATGTTGATTGTGAACTTATAGAACATTACATTCTCTTAAATTTGATGTATAATTTTACACTTTTACGAATTTCCCTACACCTTTTGCAACAGATTTAGTGTTGAGTGTGAAATCTCCATTTTCACAATAGACCAATTGACAAAAGAAATTTTGAGGAAATGTTTTAAACATAATTTTTCACTTTGCAGCTTTGTTGAGACTAGTTAGGAGAACATATCAAAATTCCCCATTCCTAACTCATGTGCTAAGGGGATGAGGGTGGTTTAGAAGTTGAATTTTTCAGCGTTTTGCTTCCACGCTCATATCTAGAGGTAGTTTAAAGGTCTCAAAGCCACTTGAGAGTAAAGTGCAGGCAGCTGAGATGAGATTTCTTCGCAGAACTAAGGGCTGTGACAGAAGAGATCACATCAGGAATGAGGATATACGGAAAGAGCTGAATATCTTCTGCCTGATATACGGAATGAGAGAGTTGCATCTTATCGTCAGCAATGGAAAGAGCATGTGGAACGAATGTCAGCTGATAGGCTTCCTCACAGAATTTTCAAGTATAAACCGGTAGGCAAAAGAGACATAGGCAGGCCACGAAAAAGATGGCAATGATCATTATATTTATTATAAAATAAAAACAGTAGATTGTAGTGATGCTTATTACATTAGATATTATATTAGATTATATTGGTGTTATTAATTTATAGATTTTATTATTATTTTTTTTATTCTAATTACAAGCTGAATGTGAGTCGGAACAGGCAATAGCCTAATCCCTGATTGGAAGAAGAAGGAGAGTTTAAAGGTACCATTCCTTGGTTTCTCGCATAAAACTCAAACACTATGTATCTTAAGGACTTAACTGTCATATAACAAATTAAAGCTTACATAATTTCCTACAATATTCATTCTACAACGTTTTTCATGTCTCCACTAGTTTTCGAGATATCAGCTATTGAAGGTGTGACATTTTTGAAAAAACACGTTTATCACCTTTTTTTCTAGTTTTGCTCTTATAACTTTTTAAAAATCGATGGAAAAAATCCATGCTGATTATGAGCTTATAGAGCATGAAATAGTCTTAGCACAGTGGGTAGGGGTGGGGACTTTTGATATGTTTACCTCCTTACTACCCTAACAGAACTGCGGAGTCAAAAAGTGTCTTCCCAATTTTTCCCCCTATAACCTTTCCTTGACTGGACTACATGAAATCGTTGAAAATAGTGGAATGATTACTCCTGTCAATTTGATGATCAATGATTGAAAATGTTCTTTCTAATTTTTCTTAGTCCTCCTCAATAGTTATTCTTTCTTAATTCCCGTTATTGTATAATCTACACTGTACACTACACCGAGTTACATTGAGAATAACTAGTAGTTCTGTGAACAGTAGACCTCACGTAGCATTCTCATCCACAAGTACCTGATGTCAACTGTTTTAAATGTTAACAAAATCAGTTCACGTTTGAATTTGTATTCCATAATTTATTATGTTGATTAAAACAATGAATAGAATATATTTCTATTCCAGAATTTATATAATATTCATCCAGTTCCGTGATAATCTTTCCATCCAATGAAAATTATTTTTTTTTCAATAAAAAATATTATAATTTCTTCAGCATTACTTAGTTCATTTGATTATTTTTAAATCACCTATTAAATTAGTTTTTTCGAATGTCAGAATATTGATACTGATGGACACGCATAATAATACCATGACTGCAAAACAAAATATTGAAACCAAAGACCTTAAAGCTGCGATTAGACCAAATTTATTAACAAAATGTTAATAACTCAATCCTTATAGATTATATTAGATTGAACATAACTTATCACACACATGTTCATCATGTTGAACTTGCGTTCAATCTAATAGAATCTATAAGGATTGAGTTATTAACATTTTGTTAATAACTTTGGTGTAAACCCAGCTTAAAGATGCATACCTCTTCAAGGTCTTTGATTGAAACTATAGACCTTATGGAAATACAGCAATAGACTGGCTCCTCCACACATCTGTGTAATCACTTGTCAACTGATTTATGATGAATAATTCTATAGTCTGATTTTTACTCTAATATTGGCGTATGAAGGAGGCTCCTTTTTCCATTTACATTATTCTTGAAATGCAAAATTTCTAAAAACCTTGTATATACGTCGACGCGCAATTTAAAAAGGAACATACCTGTCAAATTTCATGAAAATCTATTACCGCGTTTCGCCGTAAATGCGCAACATATAAACATTTAAACATTAAGAGAAACCGTCGACTTGAATCTTAGACCTCACTTCGTTCGGTCAATTATTTTTGGTACGTTCAAAATTCACCCAATCTTTTTGTCACGATAACATGACGTCAGAACTTGGAATCCTTGTGGATTCAGTTTCAGTTATGTATATCCGATTAGTGGATCAGACAGCGGTAAATTGGTGTGAGTGAAAGAGACGATCTGTTTTGAGGTCTTAATTAACTGACATCCTTGCAAGGATTAAGAAGTTTTGCCTGTGATGGAAGATAGGAAGAATATTACAGGTTTGCGACATGGGACGTGTGAATTAGCATATACTTGACATGATGACAAGCTCGTTTGTCATGCTATACGTCACTTTTCACTTTCCGTTGCAACTCTGTTCACTATATTTCCCTTATTTGCTGCTTATCTTTTTACCTGCGTTTCGCACATGTTGCATGCAACCTTGCAACACATGTTGCATGCAACCTTGCAACGTGCGCCTGTTACTTATCTCTGCAAATCTGTAAATGTTCGTCTACTTTGCCTTCTCATATTAATTATGATGGAATCATCATTATAATTTATTACATAAATTTTCTGTGGCAAAATGATTCATGGGTAGATTTATCCTGTGTTGAGGAGCACGTAGACTACCTTAACTTATACCGTAAAATGGGTTTGCTTTTGAGGCATTTCTCCGATAATTAATTTAGCAATTTCGCATCGTTATTTTTTATATTCATAAAGTAGTATTTAATCCTCTTCCAGATACCCAGATATTGAAGATACAAAAATCAATACTCATGCAACCATTCTCTCCATTGTATGAAAAACTTAAATTTGGTTTCCCATTCCATTTGATATAATATTCTATTAGAACATATACTTTTCTTGCTTGAGAACGATTCTCAAATACCAGTTATATTCTATTGTCTCTTCTCTGTTTAGGGCTACTTGTAATATAAATATAAATACAAATCTCAATATATTTTTTGAATTAATTAACCACAATATGTTTCGGACATTCATGCCATTTTCAAATCTTGAATTCATTCATGACAGTCTTGAATTGAAGATTCAAAAATCAATACTCATGCAACCATTCTCTCCATTGTATGAAAAACTTAAATTTGGTTTCCCATTCCATTTGATATAATATTCTATTAGAACAAAATATTCATGACGAAACATGTTGTGATAAAATAATTCAAAAAGGGTAATGATATTTGTATTTCTATTTATAAGTTATATTCTAGCTTGAGTAGAAAGTAGTAGGAGTGATGATGATAATAATATGCTAAGAAAATTCATTGGACAGTAATTCTTGAATCTGTAAATCACATTTTCGATGTGTGTATGAGATATTCACAATGATATCGCACGATATTCGTATGATATCGCACATTTTCGAATAAACATAGAACATGTTTACTGGTATATTTACAGTAGTGAATATATACTTAGAAAAATACTAAAAATCTATACGTATTACATCTTTTCATACGTACATTCATATCAAAATCCTATTATATTAAGCTAGCAATTTCTGTATATTTTTATCTGGTTATTTATATTCAACGGATCTCGAAAACGGCTCTAACGATTTTCACGAAATTTGGAACATAGTAGGTTTATGATATAAAAATTCGAATGCACTAGGTCTCATCCTTGGGAAAACTCGCTGAACGACATTAAAAGGATAATTCATCCTTGGAAAAACATCTGAGACTTTCGTCGTCTGTGGATAATAGAAAAGTGCATCCGTGGAGAATCAAAATATATCATCCCCGAAATTCATAAGCTGACGTATAGCCAGCTGTAAAATATAAACACGATCATTTTAAAGAATTGTGTTCTACTTATCAATAAATAAAAATAACGAGCGAAGCTCGGTGCCCCGATATTATTCTATTAGAACAAATATTTTTCTTGCTTGAGGACGATTCTCACATAAGTTATATTCTAACTTAGCGTGTAGTAAGAGTGATGATGATAATAGTCTGAGAATAATTCATTGGCCAATGATTCTTCAATCTGTAAATCACATTTTCGATGTGTGTATGAGATATTCACAATGATATCGCACGATATATGATATCGCATATTTACGAATAAACATATAACATTTTCACTGGTTTTTTTACAGTAGTGAATATTTACTCGAAAAAATTACTACAGTATCAAACTGTATACGTATTTCATGTTTTCATGCGTACATTCATATCAAAATTTGATAAGAAACTCATAAAACACAATACAGGATCAAATTAATAATATTATTTGCTATTTTTTTTATGTTTTTTGAGGTGGAAATAAAATTCATTGTTCATTCACTATCCATTATTAATCACAAAGTTACAAAGAATACTCATGAAAGTGAGAAGAATAAAATTCTCCAAAATCAAATCTTGTTTCCAGGTTCATGACGTAAGGAGCTAAAACTCCTCAGTAAATTTCAGCTCAACTTGAAACGTTCTTACCTTGAAAGTGCATCACTTGTGCACAAAATGCACCATCATGATATGTCATGTTGAGAGTCTTGCGATGCACTCAGCTGGCTAGCAGATCTTGAGAGGACAGCTCATGAGTAATGGCTACTTGTCCGAGACGGACGCCTGTGACAATATAATTTATTATATAATTATTATTATGATGGTCGCCGTTGATCTTGGATGTAGCGTGCTTTCGGTTGCTGTTATGATTGTTTCTACTGTTTGAGATTGGAACATGTGCAGCGCGTTGATGTTCCTTTGTAGATATAATTGCTGGCGATGGTGCCGAGTAGTGTTGGGATGTCTTTTAACCCTGCCGGGTAGTGAGGGGATGTCTTTAAACCTGCCGGGTAGAGTGGGGATGTCTTTAAACCTGCCGGGTAGAGTGGCGCCTCGCTTCGCTCGCCATATCTCGCCCTGGACCCCCGACTGGATCGTCCAAAAGTGAGATCAGCAAGCTCGCTTCGCTCGCCTGCATTTTCATTTGAGCATGCTTCATTCCATCAGATAGTCATATCATAGACAAAATATTGAAGGCCTCTCAATTTGTAAACCTCAGCGGAACCTCTGTACCGAATTTGAACGTATTATATCAATTTGAGAAAACGTAGAAAAACGCTGGTAAAAACACCTGTTACTATATCGGCGTATCTTTGGCGAACAAAATTCTTCCACCTCATCTAAACCTGAGTACTGATTTTTTGTTTAATATAATTCCATCAATTATTGAAAAAGGTGAGAAAACGCAGAAGATCTGAGAAAAATGTTGGAAAAACGCTGATTTTGGGCGTATCTTTGATGAAATATTAAAGTCACGTCATCACAAAATTTTAGACCCTAGCTAAACCTCTGTACCAAATTTGAATATTTTCTGTCTATTACTTGAAAGAACTGAGAAAACGCAAAAAACCGCTAATTTTGGGCGTATCTTTGGCGTTTTCAAATTCCTTCTAACAGAGCATTATAACTCCCCAGCTGAGCTTCTGTAGTAAATTTGAACATTCTTGTTCTCGATAAAGCGCAAAAAACGCTGGAAAACGCAGATTTTGTCGTATCTTTGGAAATTTTTCCAAATCCGTTCTTAGTGCGCCTCTAAAGGGCCAACTGAACATACCTACCAAATTTGATCGTTTTTGGTCCGGTAGATTTTTAGTTCTGCGAGTGAGTGAGTCAGTCAGTCAGTGAGTGAGTGAGTGCCATTTCTCTCTCATATAGATGAAATTACTAAGAAAATTAGCTTGTATTTCCTTATTCCCTTGGAACACCTCATCCAAACTGCCCTCATTGCTCAAACTTATTGATCTAGATATGAACAGGCTTTGTTTGAATAATGCTTGTAACAGGTATCCATGTGATTCTTGCAATGAGGTTATTGAGAGTGTAAACAATTACAAGTATCTTGGTATTTTTGTTGATAAGCATCTACGCTGGTCACCTCAGATTAGCTACCTTTGTAGAAAATTAAGGCTGGTCAATTTAAAAATGTACATGCTTAGAAGTATTTTGAGTCTAAAATTACTAAAATCTGTTTATTTTGCTCTATTCCAATCCTTAGTTCAGTATGGTAATTCTATATGGGGAGGAACTTTTGATTCAACTTTAAAACCTCTATTTGTTTTACAAAAGTTAGTTATCAAAACAATAATGAGGTATCCGAGAGATTTCCCAAGTGTCACATTGTTTCAAAATTTCAATCTGTTCACTATAAGACAATTGTTCATTTTAAAGACTATTAAGAAACATGTACTCAAATTAAAAAATATTCAAAATTTTCAAAGAGTAACTAGACAAGTCGCTCAAAACTTGATCACAATTGAAAGAGTTGATAGCACCCTATCCCGTAGAAGTATTTCATATTTGAGAAATAAACTCTATAATAAAGTTCCAAGAGGATGGTTGTTAAAGAAGCCTAAAATAAAAGATTTCCATACCTGGGTGAAAGAAAATTATTTTTATTCAATTAATGATTTGGTTTAATATTGATTGATGTTGTATGAATCTTAAATTCAGCTTTATGTATATCTTTAATTTATTGTTATTTCTTAGAATGGAATATTTAGTTGGTTGAATGTTAATTACTGTTAGCCTATATTATAATATTGTAGGATCATTTTATATATTAATATTAATGTATAAGTGAATAAGTTATATTAAGACTCCACGTTGGCGTACAAGTTTTCTTTTGCCGACGTGTAGCACAAAGTTGTCAATTTCCTTTCAGTTGTATTCTGTATATATTTTTGTGCAATAAACGATTTGATTTGATTTGATTTAATTAGGGATCCTTAAGCTGGATTCGAAATGCGCGCGTTCGTGGCGCAAAAGTCTGTCTATACATGGCGGATGATACTTCATAATGGTCAAAATAATACTGTAATATTTTTCCTAAGACACCATACTCAAGAAAATTTGGTCGCGGACGTAGAGTTAATCAGAAAACAGGAAAAATTAATCGAAAGGTTCATTAATAGCTAACACAGTATCTAACCAATCATTTTACAAATGGGAGGCTCTGAGGAAAATTTCACATTAGATACAGAAAATACTATAAAATTTAATCGTTTGATGCAGTGTTAGGTCAATCACATTTCATATTGAATTAAGAACAGTGTTATTTAATTGGATATGATTCATTTCGGGGATGGTTATAAATTATGAATTTATAATCCTGATTAATGTATTTTGTTTTGTGGTTCTATTTATTGATGGTGGTTAGCATTGGCTTGTTGATTACATGGGTTGCGCTAAGGTCTGTGACTTGTAGAAGGCGGTTGTTGATCCCTCAAGGCAACTGAGTGACCTTCACCTGTCTCTCTCTCACCCAGCGCTCTCTCACACTCTCTCTCTTCACCATCTACTTCATCACTGATAACAAGTTCACATAACTCATTACTTACCCTCTTCCTCTTATCGTTTACAATTTTCATCTTTTCAGCCTCATTTTCCATCGTTTTTTGGTTGAAAGCTCTTGGAAGTGCTTGCTTAATTTTTTCCTGGCAAACTCCTCTTTTAATTGTTGCTACTTCTCATTATTAGTTATTTGTTTCCATTTCTTCCTCAACTTGTTCTCTATTATACAATATTTTATGTTAAGTTCCCACTTCCAATCTGCATTCTTGTGTTTCTCTTCTTATTCATCATTATCGCATTTTTTTTCTTCATTTTACCCTTATCTGCTTTCTTACCTTCTTTTTGTTTATATCTTCTTCTTCTCCCACATCTTTATCCTCTCTTACAGTTTCCTCATTTCGTTTTTCTTCCTTCACTCATCTTTATCACGATTTGTCTGTTTCATCTCCTTCTTATTTCTCTTTCGTCTTATTCTTTCTAATATTCCTTACTCCTGTTCTACTTTACCTCTCACTCATCTCTTAAATTTACTCCTGGTTCTTGTTACCTTTTTACCCTCTCTTCTCAGCTTCCTCTTTTCATTTGAATTTATTTCTGCTCTCTCTTCTCATCCTCCTTATTATTTGTTTGTTTCATCTTCTCCTTGTTTCTCTTTCGTTTTCTCCTCTTTCATTATTCCTCACTCATCAGCAATTTCACCTACTACATACCTCTTTTTTTCTCCTGGCTCTTGGTTCGTGTTGCTCTTAGATTTATCATCCCATCATCATAATCATCATCATCATCATTCTCTATCTTCTCTTTCTCTCCTTTCTCCACATTATTCTCGAAGTTCCATTCTTTTCATTTACCTTATTCTTTTTCATATCGCTTATTTCTTTAACTTTCCTTATTCATTTTCATTTCACTTTTTCTTTTTCATTTCACTCATTCTCTTTATTTCCTCTTCAATTTTATAATCTACTACTATCTACTATATCACTATCACTGGCACTATCACTGTATCACTGTCACTGCCACTATCACTGTCACTATCACTGTTACTATCACTTTCACTATCACTGTCACTATCACTGTCACTATCATTGTCACTATCACTGTCACTGTCACTGTCACTATCACTGTCACTATCACTGTCACTATCACTGTCACTTGCCACTATCACTGACACTATCACTGTGTCACTGTCACTGCCACTATCACTGTCACCATCACTGTCACTATCACTGTCACTATCACTATCACTGTCACTATCATTGTCACTAACACTGTCACTATCGCTGTCACTATCATTGTCACTATCACTGTCACTATCACTGTCACTATCACTGTCACTATCACTGTCACTATCACTGTCACTATCACTGTCACTATCACTGTCACTTGCCACTATCACTGACACTATCACTGTATCACTGTCACTGCCACTATCACTGTCACTGTCACTATCACTATCACTGTCTCTATCACTGTCACTGGCACTATCACTGTTTCCATCACTGTCACTGGCATTATCACTGTCACTATCACTGTCTCTATCACTATCACTATCACTGTCACTATCATTATCATTACCATTACCATCATCATTATCATCATCATCATCATCATCATCAACACTTTACTATCTTCTCATCCTTTTCTGTTTCACATCAATTTTCAAGCTCTATTCTCCTCATTTCCCTTATTCTTTTCATTTCCCTTATACTTATTATTTTCCTTATCTTTTTCATTTCCCCTATTCTCTCCATTTTCCTCATCCCTTCCATTTTCATTATTCTTCACATTCCCCTTATTCTTCTCGTTCGTTCTTCCGTCATCTACCCGTTTCTCACTTCCTTGCCCTCTTTTGGAGGGCGTTAATAGTTATTTGTGCAACTAGTGCGCAAAGTGACAGTTTGCTGCATCGAAAGGAACGTTTACGCCCGAGCCGTAGGCGAGGGCGGAATGGTTTCTTGAGTGCAGCAAACGAACTTTGCGCACGTATTTCACATTAAATTTTTCCTACAGTTACCATTGAATATGAAAAGTGGGTAATTATGGGTAAAATTGCCTGAATAATGTAGTAGTGTTTGAATGGCGGGGGGCAGCTGTGTGGTGTGTGCTGTGGTGGCACTGTGCTGTCGTTGTCCTTGGTTATAATATCTAATACTAATAATTAGCGCGTTGTGCTTGGTTGCACCTCTGCTCACTATAGCAGCCACAGCAGTCACTGTTACCAACTTCATTTTGATTTTGCTGCACTGGTGCTCCATATAACCTACTAACTATTTTGCGTTGTCATGCTGGAAATCTGGAGTACGCAAAGTACTCACTTTGCGCACTAGTGCGGAAAAGTGATTCTTTGCAGCCTGCAATCAGTGCACAAATGGTCACTTTTCAGGGTATCTGTAGGAAAAGTGCATTTTCGTTTGTGCGTAAATGTTTACACTCGACGACGACACGCATTGTTGACATTCATATTGTCCAAATTTCAAGTAGGCTAAAACAGCTGATCAAATAACTCTTCATTATTTGTATTTATTATTCACTAGCAGGTAACCCGTGCTTCGCAAGGGTCTTTTTTAAAACTTGACTTCATTTGAATATATAACGAAAAGGTGCATTATGACCTTATTTTTTTGCTCAGCTTGCCAAAATATCCCTCATTCCAATATTAAAATCTTCGACTGACTGTACAGTGAGTCAGTCATTCTATCAGGGCTCAAATAATTTTGAAATTTTAATTAAATAAAAATGGAAGAATATAATTTCTTTATGTAAATAACAACAACTTCATTCAAAGACATATTAACTGCATACGTTTTCATATTGCCGATACAGCATTGATCATTGATGAAACTGTAGACGTTTATTTAGCACTTTGTCTCAAAAATTGTTCTAGCTGAAAAAATAATAATCCATGCCACGTGTAGGCCTGAACATTGCATCAGGAAAACGAAGTTTCAAAACTATGTTTTTCAGGTAGAAAGCAATATAGAAACTGATGTTCCTTTTTTAATTTCGACCATATGATTTGGTGATTTTTTAATGAAATGGAATGTACCATTAATGAAATTTAAACATTAATTCTGAAAAATCTAGAAGGAAAATTAAAATTTGGGCTTCCAGGTGCACGAGATTGATATTTTTAGAATCTATGTGCAAAATTTGGAGATCTAAATCATTCCCGTTTTTCCGGTATGTAATCCACAAGTTGACATGTTTTGATGCGAACAAACGAACACACGAACAAACGAACAAACAGAACCCTACTCTCTCTTATTATATAGAAGAATCAAACATTTCTAATAATATTAACATATTGCCATTTGAACGTATTAAAAAGTGTAGACTCAACCCCCCCTCCATTAAAACATAATTGAACATTATCTTTTAGGTTATGTAGACAAATTGAAATCCACCCAATCTGGGATTCTCTCCCTGTCGTGGTCGACGACGGCATTTACGCACAATCGAAACCCCAGCTTTAGATGTAGTTGAATGAATATCAAAATATCTTGTTCGCACTCCGTATCTTATCTCAGCAAACTTGTTCTGACACGTGCAGCAGTTAAGACAGCTAGCCTTATGTCAGCAGTGCACTGGCTGTGGCACTGCTTTGAGATGAGTATGATTGATGGGGCTTTCCTCTGTTTCGGCAGTTATGCAGCATTCATTCCACAATAATTCGGGTGATGGCATTCTTCAAATCGTTGTAAAGGTCATCCGAATCAACGGCTGGAAAATGGTGTTCTGGTTTTGGATTGAATTGTAGGTATGCTGGTTGTGGTTCATAAATGAAATGCAGATACAAAAATTCGGTGTCATTTGCATCGAGTATAGCTGAATTAATCCTTAAGCTGCGTTTAACCGGAGTTAATAGCACAAGTTTTTAACATTTTTGTTATCAACTGATGTTAATTACAAAAGTTGATAACATCATGTTGAGTTGCGTTTACACCGGAGTTGATAACATGAGTTATTAATAAAAAGTTGTCAACTTGACTGAATCGACAAAAAATTATCTTGATAAAAGGTTGATAACTCGTGTTTTCAACAGAAAATTCCTTGTTATTAACAAGATTTATGTTATCCATCGAGAGTCGGTAACTTTTGTTAATAACAGGTTACTATCATCCCCGCAACCCCCTCGACCAGCATCCCTACCCTACAACTACAGCTGTTCCCTAATAACTACAGCTGCAGACAAAACACGTGACAAAGTTATCAACTTTTGTTGATAACAAAACTAGCAGCCAAAAGATAATGTTATTAACTTATGTTGAAAACTTTTGTTTTAAACTCTGGTGTAAACGCATTATAATTTATTTACATTGGATCAGATGAAGATCATTATTTTAATGTGATAAATTGTGTACTGGTATCAAAACGGTAGTTTGGAGTTGAAGTTAGTGTAGTTGATTGGTACCAGCTGAAGATAATCGTTCCTTAGAAGACGTATACAAATAATTATCACTCCCCTATCATTGAAAAACTGAAAAATGTTGGAAAAAATTATTCAACTCATGAAACAGAGTTGTTCATATTGCATTCATTAATGCAAGAATGACAGACTAATTCACTTTTGTTTCAAATTTAGCCTAGCTTATATTCATACTAAAATGGAAGATTGGAAGATTATGGAATTCTGTGTAATTCATTGTACATCGCACATTTCCTGGTTCATCTATTAACAATCACAACTATGAAAACATTAAATCCATCTTTGAAACACTGATTCAACATATTTTTTTTTCAATTCAACACTTTACTGATAGATATCACTACAAATTGATTGAGAAGAATATGTTTTCGGAATACTAAATGCTGCATGACTAAGCACATTGGTAGTCCGTATTGAGATGTAAATGAAAATATTGATTGTCAGATGAATTTCATGATTCACCAATTAATAAAGTCAAGTGTGACATGAGATACATTAATTTTTTGGCGGTACGAAGTTCGCCGGGTAAGCTAGTAATATAATAAAGGTGATTGGATTATACACGTACAGGATAGGAAGTTCACGAATGATGCATCATCACGTCTGAACTACTGGACTGACTAACTTGAAATGATACATACAGATTCTTTATTCACCGAGGATGGTTATATGCCTATCTAAATTCTTCAAGATTCCAGTAGGTCAAGTTTTCAGTTTGTCGAGTTTTTAATTAGATTCTTGCGAAGCACGGGTTACCTGCTAGTCGATAATAGAGTAGTGTCACCTCCAAGTACTCTTATGTAGAAGAGGAATTGTGAAACTGAAGATGGCCTATCAACAAACCTATTAATTTCATACTCTACTTAAAATTTAAAAAGAAATCATATCCTATTCAATTTACTGATAAACTGATAATAACATGTATTATATTCCCTAAACATCATTATATAATCCAATGTAATTACATTTTGTTCTTTCAGATATAGCAATCTGAAAGAACAAAATTCTGTTCGTTTCGTGTTTTTTAGATTGCTAGTTTGAATTCATTATTTTTCTTCTCAGTCTCCGAATAGAATAGTATCACTCTTTATTTTCTGCTCATATTCAAATAATATACCGTTGTAGGTATTTTCAATAAATGAAAATAGTCAAGTGAAGAGCATATCAACAATAGACTTCTTCATATTCCTATCCTGGAATCTTTTCCTAGTACCTCGGATTCTTCACTATTCATTGACGAACAATAATGTATTTATTCAAGAAAATGAAGAAAAACATTCATAATATTGATCAATGAAAGTACTGCATACTCTTCAATATTACTAGTAGTTCTGTGAACAGTAGACCTCGCGCAGTTATAAACCACAGCCACCTCTAATACTGTCAATCAGAGTAAATGAATGTCCTGTCCTGACGTGACGGCGAGATATTGGTGCGTAAACAACCAATGAGAAAATACTATCCTATATCGAGTTTTCAATTGCATGCCTCATTGAATGCAATTAATAGTCCACATTACACCTGATTTTTTACCAAGTTACATTGAGATATTAATTGCATGCGTCATTGCATGCATGCAATTAATAATCCACTCGACAGCTCATTTATGATCAATAATTCTATATTCTGATTCATACAGTAATATTGGCGATTAAAGGAGACTTCTTTTCCTTTTTTATTATCCAAAACTACAAAATTTCAAAAAGCATTTTATATATGTCGACGCGCAATTTAAAAAGGAACATACCTGTCAAATTTCATGAAAATCTATTGCATGAAAAAGACTAAGAAATTGTCAAAAACCACAGATTTATTGATACTTAGAAAGACCGGTTTCGGTTATTACACCATTGTCAATCTCTGATGAACACAACAAGTGGAAATCTATTGCTGTGTTTCGCCGTAAATGCGTAACATATAAACATAAAGAGAAATGCAAAACCTTCGACTTGAATCTTAGACCTCACTTCGCTCGGTCAAATGTAACTTGTAACGCCAACTAATTTTAAGAGATTTAACCATTTCGCAAACTTTGTAATCACTTCTAAGTAGTTTTCCAATATATTATGTTTTGTCTTTGTGTATTATTTCGAGGCAATAATTCGATTGGAATTTTTCACGCTTCAACTGGATAACAAATTTATGTTCTAAACTTGAAATGGTGTTCTTAAACTTATGTTCTAAAACCTAATGTGGTTGGAATTTTTCACTCTTCAACTGGATAACAAATTTATGTTCTAAACTTAAAATGCTGTTCTTAAACTTATGTTCTAAAACTAAATGTGGTTGGATTTTTTCACTCGTCAACTAGATAACAAATTCATGTTCTATAAATTCAACAAGAGAAAACACAACAACATTAACCAACAATAGTTGGTTAAACAATTAAAAATAAATGTTTGATTGAGGAATATAGTCCCAAATGAGACACTATTTCAACCTTAGTTGGATAGCAGCGATTCTGTAGATATTACTCCTGAGCTTGGAATTTGAAGCTCTACTCCTTCAGTGATTTACGGTTTATATAGGTAGTCAGCATCTGTTTAACATTGGAATGCTATCCTTGTTTTTCACTAGAAAAAGCAGATAGCTCTATCCTTTTCCAAGTCCCAATCGTTGTCAAGTTGTTTGTAGACTATATCCTCTTATATTAAGCGAGCAATTTCTGTATTTATATATCTGGTTATTTTCATATCTGGTTATTTTTATATCTGGTTTTTTTATATCTGGCTATTTTTATATCTGGTTATTTATGTTTAACGGATCTCGAAAACGGCTCTAACGATTTTCACGAAATTTGGAACATAGTAGGTTTATGATATAAAGATTCGATTGCACTAGGTTTCATCCTTGAGAAAACTCGCTGAACGACAATAAAAGGATAATTCATCCTTGGCTGAAACAGCTGTGGATAGTAAAAAAGTGAGTATGTGAAAAATCAAAATATCGCATCCCCGAAATTCATAAGATGATGTATAGCCATCTGTGAAATATAAACACGATAATTTTAGAGAATTGTGTTATGTAATCCACTGATTTTTAAGAAGTAGTGTACATCACTCTAGTATATTACAATGTGGTAATTTGTTCTCAAGGGATACTTGTTTCGTCTAACAATTCTATTTTTATTTTTCTATGATTGAATTATTGAGTCCCGAATACAGATTATTGTTTTGTTTCAACTGTGTTATCTTTTGTAGTACTATATTATTCATTGTATTTTCATTTATTGTAGTAAGTTAATTTTCAATTGTATTCTTTTCGACCTCAAAATGCTATAGTTTTTTCAAAGTTTAGAATTCTCTGAATATTTGTAATTGATTCAATTCAATTTAGAAGTATTTTTTAAGTTTTAAAATGATTTTTGTGTGTTTTGAACTGTAAATTGAGTGTGTAACTGAAGAATGTTGAAGTGACACATAACATTGACTCTACATTAGTTGGACTGTTGTATAAATTAGAATTGGAACCGTTTTGGGCGTGAGCCTGTGGTACTTTTCTGTAAGTTGTGTAATTCTGAATAATTAAATAAATGAGATAAATAAAATATTCTGTTATGTCAAGGTTGAGTGGGAGAGGGGACTAAAAGTCCTAACTCCGCTAAATAAAGAATGTATTCGTATCATTCTCAACCGAATAATATGATACACCCATCCCTTTCTCACTTGTTTGTCACATGAAAGTAAAATATGAAACATAAATAATTGACTACAGCTAAGTATGACATATCAGCTGAAGAAGAAGAAGAAGAAGAAGAACATTGACTCTACATTAGTTGGACTGTTGTATAAATTAGAATTGGAACCGTTTTGGGCGTGAGCCTGTGGTACTTTTCTGTAAGTTGTGTAATTCTGAATAATTAAATAAATGAGATAAATAAAATATTCTGTTATGTCAAGGTTGAGTGGGAGAGGGGACTAAAAGTCCTAACTCCGCTAAATAAAGAATGTATTCGTATCATTCTCAACCGAATAATATGATACACCCATCCCTTTCTCACTTGTTTGTCACATGAAAGTAAAATATGAAACATAAATAATTGACTACAGCTAAGTATGACATATCAGCTGAAGAAGAAGAAGAAGAAGAAGAAGAAGAAGAAGAAGAAGAAGAAGAAGAAGAAGAAGAAGAAGAAGAAGAAGAGAAGAAGAAGAAGAAGAAGAAGAAGAAGAAGAAGAAGAAGAAGAAGAAGAAGAAGAAGAAGAAGAAGATTTATCGGATCACAACCGGAGTTGATCAGGATCACCTGTGATTGATAGATTGAGATATCCAGGAAAATTGTGAAAAGGAAAACATAGGAAGTTCCCAGGAGCTATTACGGTGCTAAGTTATCTGTGAAGTGTCATAAAGGAAAAAATATTCATTCCACTGAAATGAGGTTTCTGCGGGTTATGGAAGAACAATGGCGTAAACCGAGAAAACAAAACGATGTGTAGAGGAAACGGATATGGAATCGAAAATTGATGAGGAAATATGATCATGGGAAAAACGTGTAGAGGAGGTGCTATGCAATCTGTCAACTGCATCTTTTTCCTCGGTTGTTCCAGATGCTGGGTATTGCTCAAGAAATCGCGTTTGATCTCGCTAAAATTCTTCTCTATTTTTGCTCATCGGTTAGTGGAAGAATAATATTGGCTGTTACATTCATAATGTTCGACCTGTGCTATTCTCCACCTTTCAATCAAAGCCAATTGTTGCAGTTGAGGTTATAATATTAATAGAAATCCAGGTTCATGCTCTTCAGTGGTCGCCAAACAGTCGATCGCGAGCTACCGGTAGCTCGTGGAGTAGTTTTTGAAAGCTCACAGAAACGCTCGTGCGAAAGAATGTAGTCCAGTTTGAATACATACACTTTCCCAGTCTGAAGAAAATTAATGACGTGAAAAATCATCCACAGCACCGCAGCAATAACCAAGAATACGTTACAATTCTTTCAGATTTGAGACAACAGTTTGATCAACGATTTCAAGATTTTAAAAGCATATCAAATATGGTAAAATTCATCAACTCTCTTTTGTAGAGATCTGCAGAAGATTTTGCAGCTTGTATTGTAAAACATTTTGGTGGATATCAGCCTTCAGTTGAAATGGAATTTGTGGATTTTCAAAATGATCTGTCTCTCAGATCACTTTCCACAACTATTTGGCCTCAAGTCCCCAAAGAAAAATATCCAAATATTATTCAAGTTGCATTGAGGTTGAAAGCTATGTTCAGCTCTACCTACTTGTGTGAAGCATCTTTTTCAAGTATGAAATTCTTAAAAATCGATATAGGAACAGTCTGACTGGTGAACATTTGGACAACTGCATCAGAATGGCGGCTACAACGTACACTCCAAACATCAAGAAAATACTTGATGACCAAAAAGAGTTCCACTGCTCTCATTGAAATGTACATTTCAACTTTTATACTTTTTGCTATGTGATGAGTAGATTTCAACACTAGAAATGTATCTTTATATAAAAGTGTGAAAATTTCATTTCGCGTACCGTACTTTCTTCAGTCTAATATTTCTTGGTAGCTCACTTGAAGATTTATAAATGCTATTGTAGCTCACAGGTTCATAAGTTTGACGACCATTTCTACGTGAAATGCTTATTTCTTCCATTTCTTCTACTTATTTTTATATTTATAAAATAGCATTGTAGTACCCATTTTTTGAAAAAAAATTAAATATAAAATAATAGATTAAAAACACAAATCAAAACCACTAGTTTCAATGTTTCACATCATCTTCAGGTTGAAAAAATAATCATTTCATCTTTGTTTTCATAGTGTTTTCCTTCCCTGTACAATAAAATGTACATACTTTTGCAATTCGCCCAAATTTAATGTTAACGTAACAGCTTAATCAAAGTTGAATCAGATCTAGTTTCAAGGTATATCTGTTCAAATTCTCTATCTCTTCGATTCTCTAAAACTATTATATTGATTCCCTCATCCAGTTTTCCACTCTGGAATTTTTTATTACATCGTAATCATGATAGGTCTAACATTATCAGTAATTCATGCTTTATCAGTTTGTTTTGTGATGGAATATTGACGCTTCAAAATGTCTGAAATTAACTTGGATCAATCCTAGTCAAATGGAATCTATCTTCATCTTCAGCTCCAACTCTTCAATCTGAAAATGATAAATCTTATTAATAAAAATAAAAATCCAAGTACCCTTTTTAAATTATTTGGGTCACGACCAGTTTTCGGCTATATAATGCCATTATCAAGTGATTGGAAAATAAAGAAAAAATCAATTAAAATTATAATTTATATTTAAAAGTAGCCCTACAGAGAAAAAATCTTATCTTCTGGACGAACTTGTAATCCATCAGTGAGATTGGAAAGATTTCAACTTTACATAATTTTCTCTCTCAAAAATGAAGCTCGGTTGCTGTTGATACCATCCCAACAAAATAGATACCATCTAGATACAAAATAGATACCATCTAGTCGAAATAAACAACACTAATTTTCCTTTCTATTCAATAATGTTGTTGTTTGACCAAGCGAAGTAAGGTCTAAGATTCAAGTCGACGGTTTGGCATTTCTCTTAATGTTTGAATGTTAAATTGTTTAAATATGTTTATATGTTGCGCATTTACGGCGAAACGCGGTAATAGATTTCCATGAAATTTGACAGGTATGTTCCTTTTTAAATTGCGCGTCGACGTATATACAGTACAAGGTTTTCGGAAATTTTGCATTTCAGGGATAATATAAAAGGAAAAAGGAGCCTCCTTCATACGCCAATATTAGAGTAGAAATCAGACAATAGAATTATTCATCATAAATCAGCTGTCGAAAGATTATAAATTGCATGCCATGACGCATGCAATTCAATATCTCAATGTAACTTTGTAAAAAACTGTGAAGACTATTAATTGCATGCCTCATTGAATGCAATTTTTCATGCACTATTAAATGAACTATTGATTTCGTGCAATAACGCATGCAATTAATAACTAAAATAACATATTATTTGTCTCTCGAACTTTCTCTGCTTTGAACTCGGGCTGTCCTGTTGCCAGTATGACTTGAAAGGAGATTAGCTTTTGATGTTAGCATTTTTGATACACCAACCCGAACAGCCATTAACCGTTTTCACACCGATATCTCCCCGACTCGACATACAGACAGGATTTACTCTGATGGACAGTATAAGAGGAGGCTGCGGTATATAACTGCGCGAGGTCTACTGTTCACAGAACTACTAGTTTAGAACAAGTTATGTTCTCAACTCAAAATTCTTTCGTTTGATATTATATCAGCTTTGAGTTTTATTTTTCCGGGAAAACAAAATTATTACACTATGGGCAATACGTACTATTCCTTCAATTAGTAATACCACAGTATACATACAGTACGGAAACTTGGCTATATCCTGACGCCATTTTCCGCCATCTTGTTAGGAAGCGCCGCATTGTAATAGTATTGATGGTAGGTTCGGATCACTTCAATGATCCGGATCAATTGATCTCGTTCACTGCCACGAGCCAATCAGAAGACCAGGATTGGAACTTCCCAAGGTCACGTGACGTGTTTAGTATTGGGGTCATGTAAAAAGCATTGGTTAGATGGGCGATTGATTACAAGTTTCCATTCTGTATATTCTGTGGTAATACATAGTAGGTATTTCTATGGGTCGGTTACCGAACTCGGGATTTAGCTGAGTTCTAGACTTTAAACATCTAGAGTCAGAAAACTGGCTTTCCGAAACGGGGCGTAGTTTTTATCCTATACTATTAAACGAGCAACACCTGTTTATATGTTTAGATGTTTGGATCTTTGAATGTTTATATGTTTGTATTTCACATATTGATAATCTTAATTTTCTCATTTCTATAATAGGAAACGTTTTCCTCAACGTCCTCAACGAAATGAAACATTGCTTAATAATATAAATAGCTGAAACTTCACAATATTTTCCCTTCATTTTATTTTGTGTTCAATTTTCTAATTTTTTGAAATTCAATTTATTTGTGGACTGCGACTACGCCCTTTAGTCGTAGTATAAGTTTTGAATGAAAATTCAATTTATTTAATAAAAGGAAATTCAGTAGATCAAGTTCCTTGACAAGATTGCATCACTGTTATGAAGTAAGGAAACCACAAAGTTCAAGAACCACACGCAGAAATGAATCAGTTTCAGAGTTCCCATCGGTGAAGTGAACCTTTGAACACTTGGCACAAGGAAAACGTTTCACTTGCATGAGCGGTGGTGTGATGCAGCCGCTCGCATCAGAAGCTGCGCGGCGTATCTTGTGCATGAGAGAGAAAGAAAAAAGAGTGTAGGCAAGAGAAAACGAGAAGGAGTGAGAGAGAGTGAGAGGGTGGGAGTGAGAGAGAGTGAGAGGGTGGGAGTGATTGATTAATTGATTGATTGAGTACTTTATTTATGTAGATTACAATATATACTGGCTTATACACTTATATACAATAGCTTACAATACAGCAAAGTTATAGATGAATTTACATAATATAGACTAAGAAAATAACTATTGAACTGTATATGATATGAAAAAGCAATTTGTAATATAATAACTATAGATAATAATCATATTGTTATGCATCTACATAAATTGGCGGAGCTTTGGACATATCAATGTCCATTCTTTGGGAAGAATATTAAAAATATCCTCCCCACTAACTCTCTACCAAAAGAGAGTGAGAGCAAGATTGATTGATTGATTGAGTACTTTATTTATGTAGTTTACAATATATACTGGCTTATACACTTATATACAATAGCTTACAATACAGCAAAATTATAGATGAATTCACATAATATAGACTAAGAAAATAATTATTGAACTGTATATGATATGAAAAAGCAATTTGTAATATAATAACTATAATTAATTTATTATATTGTTATGCATCTACATAAATTGGCGGAGCTTTGGACCTATCAATGTCCATTCTTCGGAAAGAATATTGAAAATATCCTCCGAGAGAGAGGTAGGGAGGGAGTGAGAGGGACGAGAGAGATAGGGAGTGTGTGTTTGAGAGATTCAGTGAGTGTTTGAGAGAGAGAGAGTGTGTGTGAGTTTTTGAGACAAAGAGAGTGAGTGTTTGATTGATTGATTGATTGATTGAGTACTTTATTTATGTAGATTACAATATATACTGGCTTTTACACTGGCTTTGAGAGATAAGATATTTATTGACAATTGTTACTAGGTTCTTGCCTATGGTAACATTTACAAAAATTGACATAATAAAATTAAATTAAACTTAAGAAATAAATAATTATTTTCAGTTATGCATTGGTACTATCAATTACAAATATTGAAGAAAATAATATTGTACATATTGAGCCATCAACATCAACTGGCAGCAATGGAGCGTAGAGAAATGGCATTTCCATTTCTTATCAAGTATTGTGGCGGGCAGGTGGCAGGTGAGCAGTGTGAACGTACCAATGGGAAGCAGCGAGTGTAACTGTAGCATGAGGTACGTGAGGACTGCACTTCGCTCGCTAACGGAATGTCAACGGCTGACGATTCGTGGAGGGGGTAGAAAGACCACCCCTGATAAAGTTTCGTGAATTTGTTAGAAGTTATTCATTTGAATGATTAGTGATATTGTACAAATGTATTAAACACAACAATCACTTCTTTATTATTAAACGAGAATCCCAATTTAATGCTGTAAATCACCGCGAAAACTTCTGCTACTGCAAATATTGACAACAGGGTAAACAACTAGATGGAAAAATTTCGTGAATTTGTTGGAGATAAATCATTTGAATGATAAATGATTTTGTACAAATGTATTAAACACAACAATCACTTCTTTATTTTTAAACGAAAATCCCAATTGAATGCTGTAAATCACCGCGAAAACTTCTGCTACTGCAAATTAATATTGACAACAGGGTAAACAGCTAGATGGAAATTCGATGAGCTCAACCATAGAGAAACGATAGCATAAGTAGATATCCCATGGTATAGGGCGTTCATGTCGCAACTTTTACTGTTATCCCAAGCCGATAGTTCACGTAGTTCTTTCCTAAGCAGCTGCTGTGTGACGCTGGTAGTCTCTCAAATTGTGCCCGTTCATACACTGTCACCCCAACAAAACAGTTAAAATTGACAATAATCGACAGCAATCGGCTTGAGATAACAGTAAAAGTTGCGACATAAATTCCCTATACCATGGGATATCTACTTACGCTATTGGTCCTCTATGGCTCTACTACGAATAATAATTTGGCAACCCGGGAATATTTTGTATAGTAGCGCTCATCGAATTTCCATCTAGCTGTTTACCCTGTTGTCAATATTTGCAGTAGCAGAGGTCTTCGGGGTGATTTACAGCATTTATTGAGATTTTAATTTAGTAATAATTATTCATTAATTAGCATTTGAACAAATAATGCAACTTGCATATTATCCCATCTGTAGAATCACTTCTTTGTTGAATCTGTTTGAAATCATGAGCTTTATCAGTTATTCTAGGAAATTTGTCGTGAAAATTGAGTATTCCACACTCTATAGCAGTTTCCATGATACTGTGTGCCTAGAGAAGATAATTTTGAATAAAATTTAGAATTTAGAAATAGGCCGGCACATCTAGAAAATACCTGAGTCTAGACCTAATTCATGCAGGTGAATGGGCTACAGTCAAGAAAACTTCAATTAATCTTGCCATGCCTGATTTAATAGGTTTATACTTTAGAAAAACACTACAATTTGAAATAATTGAAAAATACAAACAGCTTCAATAAACATTGGCAACTAAAATCGAACAACAGAAACAACAATTTCATGTTACTTTGTTGACATTCTTCATCTGATTCGGGGGCGCATTACTATCCCCGTTTAGATAGCAATACGTCACAAAACCAAACAAGATCAGTCATAAAATAACCAATCAATTTCAACATGAAATTACTCAAGAAAGAAAAAAACCCGTTGAACCCAAGTTTCGTCGATAGTAACCCATATAACCCATTTCATAATAATTTTGAATCCCCACTTTTGATTGACATTCTCGAATGAACCTTTGTTTCACTACACTGCACTTTCGTTGGTTTGTACGTTGCTTTATCGTCGGGGTTACAGTACCTTGTTTTTGGCGGTGAGCTTTTACCGGTTGAATTTGGCTTGACGGCGACGTCCTCTTACGTCCCTAGACCTGTCGTCTGAACGGGTGTCTTGAAGCGGTTTTACATAAAGTTGCGGAACCAAAGGGGTGGTAGTACAAGAAGTTGGTTTGGGGACACACATGAACCGCTTAGCGGTTATTTGAAGAAACAATTATTCGTACATGATGAAGAAACACAATTAAACCTTTCAGGACATGGCACTACTAGTAAATTTAAACATTAATAAAAAATAAACTAGCTCCTACATTAACTACTGAAATAAACTTATAAACCTGCCCAAAAAGGGGGAAACATAGTGACTACATCTTTACTCTCGTAGTGCTCCTAGCAAAGTGTCCTCCGGAACGTACTCTGGTCTCTCGACTGGGGAATCCCCACTACTGTATTTAGAAACAGGTCTCCTATTGGGCGAATGGAATCAATTTGACCAATCGTCGCGTGGCTTCTACAGCCTTTGGACCAAATAGTAACTGCAAAATCGGTAGTTTGTTATAATTTCAATGCTTGCTGTTTTCCAACTTATCGCATTTTATGTCGCGACAAGAAGGCTAAGTTTTAGAGATAATTCCATAATCTACATTCCTCGACGACTCGGAGCCACAATTTTTAAATATCTATCATGGGAAACTCGAAGTCATGGCCGTTCATAATAGAGAGAGAAAATAATTTATTTCGCTAACTCACTTACAATAATGGCTCTAGTCTATTGCGTATTAAATTTACTATTATAACGTGGGAAAAGGCCTGAATTAAAGAGAGTGCCCGGCACAATACGATGCACATTATAAATTTTTATTTTATGATTCAATTTGTATTTGTTGGAAGTTCCATTGTTGCATTTAATTTCTACAGCAGAAAACCTGTTATGAACGTACAGTATATATTTTTATTATATGATCTAATTTGTATTTGTTGCATGTTCCATTGTCGCTTTTAATTTCTACAGCAGAGAACCTGTTATGAACACACAGTATATATTTTTGTTATATGATCTTATTTCTATTTATTGCAAGTTCCATTTTTGTTTTTAATTTCTACTGCAGAAAACCTGTTGTGAATTTATTTTTGTATGTTTAAGTATCTTTCAGATTCAATCGGAAACGAGATACCACATTATTCTGAAATCTAAATTGACTATTTTCATCTTCTAAATATTTTAAAATTTGAAACTAATCTGAAATCTCTGGGAATCCATTCAATTACGTTATTCGAGAGTTCTATTCGTATCAGTTTTTCGCTATTCGTATCAGCTTTTCACCGTAGTTGATTACCACTAATTTCTTCAATCTATTGTATTGTACCCCGTCTTTCGGAAGAGACGATAAACCGTCGGTCCCGATTACCTAAAAAGTAGTCGTCATCTCTCATCATCATCCCTCTC
The DNA here is from genome assembly GCF_014356525.2 of Nilaparvata lugens. Classification (NCBI taxonomy): domain Eukaryota; kingdom Metazoa; phylum Arthropoda; class Insecta; order Hemiptera; family Delphacidae; genus Nilaparvata; species Nilaparvata lugens. The sequence goes on from NC_052504.1 coordinate 9,418,461, forward strand.
ACTCATTTACCACGCACAAGCCAAGGAGCTTATGTGGACATCACCCCCAATATTATTATTACTTTATCAAGTTGATCACTCTCAAATACTCAGATCACAAATAATATTATCTTTAAAATGTTTCGCAAAGTATGGAAAAATTATGTAATAGAAAGAATTCTTCTTTATGAATTTCAACATGAAAGTTGGATATCCTCGTGAAATCATCCTTCTTACTTGGAAAAATTTATCTTATATGATTTCATATTTGTTACAAATAATACATGTTGTGTTGCTACTCACCCACTTTAGTTATGTTACCGTATCATAATATTATCAGCTATAAGCCCTGGCAGCAGAAATCGTGATTTTTCAAAGATATTTCCAGTTTTATCTTTCCAAATAATGTGTTTGAATGATTTCCTAAGTTTGGCAAATGCCATTACCGTATGTGCGTTCAGGTTTTTGATTTTACTGTTGTTGATAAGCAAGGATCATTAATGGAAATGATGAAGTAAATGTTACTGAATCATTATTCCACTCACGTTTTCGATAAACTGTACTACCATTTCCAGATGTTGTGCTGTTTGTACGGATAATTAGTTATCTTTGAACAAACAATGTTGAATGTAATGTGGTTCGGAGGACGTGATTTATGGGGGAATGTTTTATTTCGTTTCTCGAGTCTGGATGGAATCTAGTAGTCAAGAAGTGCAAATCACAATGGTTGATAACAGAATTGTTTGGTATTAGATTTTTCAACCCTTGATAAGTTAGTTGTATGTGAGTGGATAAAACTCATTTCAAATTGCTACCAAGGATAATAAGAATAAGATTCTATCTCAGGATCTTATGATAAGAATAGGATTCTATCTCAGGATCTTATGATAAGAATATGATTCTATCTCAGGATCTTATGATAAGAATAGGATTATATCTCAGGATCTTATGATAAGAATAGGATTCTATCTCAGGATCTTATGATAAGAATAGGATTCCATCTCAGGATCTTATGATAAGAATAGGATTCTATCTCAGGATCTTATGATAAGAATAGGATTCTATCTCAGGATCTTATGATAAGAATAGGATTCTATCTCAGGATCTTATGATAAGAATAGGATTCTATCTCAGGATCTTATGATAAGAATAGGATTCTATCTCAGGATCTTATGATAAGAATAGGATTCTATCTCAGGATCTTATGATAAGAATATGATTCTATCTTGGGGTCTTATGATAAGAATAGGATTCTATCTTTGGATTCTATCACATTCTATTTTTTAGCTGCTACCTTTTCTTTTGAGCAAAAAAAAAAAACAGATTAAAAAAGGCCACTGCCAAATGTGTAATGTATTGCAGGTACTGTACTTCACACCAATATAGTGAAGAATATCAGTTTATGTCAGTTTTAACTAACATTAAATCCGGATCAGACTAAATACCACTTGACAGTCTTCCATCGCTGTCCTGGTCACGGGTTCTATTCCCACCATACAAGGCATTTGCTAGGAATAAAAATTAAAATTTAAGTACCCTTTTTCTAAATTGTTTACTCACAGCATGTTTCAGCTATGATGCCATTATTTTTATTTCTATTCAAGAGTAGCCCTAACTAAAAAAGACATGGCATTTGCTGTATCAAATTGTAACTTGTCATGCCTTTCATGTAACAATAATAATCATCAGCGAATAGGTTTCATAGTGCTTATTCATTAAAGGTTTCAATCCATTTGAATACTGTGAAGTTATTTTTGATGGAATAACGCTTAGCCTCCTGCTTGGCGTCAATCGGTAGAGCATGAGAGTTAATAACTATAAAATCTGGTCGTGGTTTTCTAGTGTTTAATCTCACTAAAATCTTAATAGGCTCATACAGGAGCTCTCACAATATTTAAAACTGATAATTTACAAATATATATATATATATATATATATATAATATATATATATATATATATATATATAATTTATATCCTATGGTATTGGGGAATAAAATGAATGGTACACCATGAAAATTTGATACATATATTAAACAAATAATCTCAAAGTTAGGTTAGTAAAGAAAATATATAGAGCAACAAATATACAATGAAACAAGAAACGAAATCAAATAAAATATCACAGATCAGTACTATTTTCTAGTTCTATAGCACGAAACTTTACCATGTGCTTTCATTTCATTGATCATATGCATTTATCTGCATTTAGCTTTGACATCAACTTGCTGTTGCTTGTCGATCTTGGACAATCCTACTTTATATATTAACTTCCCAAATCAGAACATGACAAATTGACAAATCAACAATTAAATATATAGCCTATTAATTTCTACAGTTTCCAACAAATATATATATATATATATATATATATATATATCTCAGGGTGCAAGATTCGGCACCTGTTGGAAATAGATAGATCAATTTATCTAATGAACCAGAGCTACATTATATTATCACAAATTACATTATAAAATCAATGATCATGTGAACATTTGTATTATTAGCTTAGAACTTAATATTCTTTTAATTGGTGTATCCTTTGATATATAAATTGACTCGTTCCTATTCAATAAAATATTTCTTATACAATTTTTTAAGACTTGCGCAAGTATTTTTATTAATTTCTTAATTTTTAAAACCTTTCCGACGAGCTAGCTTTTATTTCTTATTTCACTCGAAGCACTGAGGGCGCCCTATTCTATTTTTCAACTATTTTTCACTCACGTGCTGGATTTTTTATAAGTTGCTGATGGCGATCCGAATTCCTGGTAGTCCTGGATATTTGGTGGCCGAAGTCGTCTCTTCCAAGGGATTAAAAAATATTTAAATGACTTTTGCTTTACTATAGCATCACAAAGTCTTATGGAAAATTAATAATTTGATTTAACTTTAAGTCATTAAAAAGGTACAGTAAAAGATATTGTGCTCTACAAATTTTGGTGACATTCCATGGTAGTGGTTGGCAGGCAAGTGGGCAGGTTCTACTTTCTTTTTCAGAATTTTCATTTCCGACCTGCAAATTTGCATAAAATTTAAATATTCCGTTACTACGCCGTTCAAGGCTCAAATAGTTCGTGCCAATCTATTAAATTATTACTTATGTCACCCATCTGACTTTATGTCTGTCTTCGGGCCATATCCAATACATAAACTGAACAACAATAATTCATAAACTCTTATCATTTATAGAAATATATACAAATATATTTGAATCGGCTCACTATTACCGCCCATTTGCTACCATTTGATTGGTTCATGCAAATTTGTTATAGTATACATGCACCTACGAACCTCCTACTTCCTTAATACATTAATTTATTTTTATCTTGGGTTTTTAGTACATTTTTTACATGTAATATAATTTTCCAATGATTATAGGTTGTTTCTCACTTTACAAAAATTAGCCATGTGCATTTTTGGTTCCTCTAGTTCCATACCATTTAGTTACAATAAATTTCTGCCAAGGTGTCTGGCTAGATTTTACGTTATGCGACTCAATCGATCATTAGGTCGCCGATCAATAGATATTTTACGCCTAACCTCAAATTTTCAATACTTTATACAATATTATATCAGTAGCAAATTATTTCTATTTCTATTCGGCCGTTCTAAATTTAGCCATGATACCTGATATTATCTAATCTTTAAAAACGTTATCGCATTTGGCGATATTAGCCTATTATTCCACTTAGACCTATTAATTTCTTTCAAGTAGGGATTTTTATTTACCCATCAGAATTTGATACGTTACAATACCTTCTCAGCCTAACTATTTAGTGATCTAACACGCATTGAAGTGGTGAATATGCATGAAATAGGTATCGATTGGGAAATTCTGCACTGATTAGAAGTGACTGTGAAGGAATGTTCAGTTATTTATATAGTATAAAATTGTTATGACTACATTCCTTGGTCATTTGACACACGCACTTAAGTTCACTTTTAGAAGAAATGAGATAACTTCACATCCAGATGTAGAATTTCGAGATAGGTAATCTTTTTTCATGGACCAAACAACGGTAAAATGACTCAAGTCCACTTATGTCATCTCTTCATGGGCCAAACAACTCAAGACATAATTAACAACAATGACAAAACAACTAAATTAAAAAATCGGCAAAACAACTAAACAATTAAATCGGTAGTTTCTTATTTTATTACTAGAATCATGAATAAGTGTATTTTGATCCTACTTTGTAAGTTTCATTGTGATGGGATCAAAAATATTCTTGAAAATTATGTTTAAACATACAAGAAAACTTTGGACTCTATTTTCTCAAAACTGCAGTTTTGGACTTTATGACATGACCAACGAATTATTCATTTAGCCATCGACAATCAGTGTTATTGTTAATTACATAAATTAGATCTGAATTGAAATTTATTTACTCTAACCTCGTTGAATTACTTTGATCAAACTCCAGTATTATCCTTTGAAACACGATCTAATAGCCATCTATTCTCTGTGAATTTGAACCAAAATCTGTGAACCATTACAAATTTCACGATCAGCGTCCAAGATCCAGCAACGCCACCAAATTTTATTTCTGCAGTATTTCACAATTCCCAAACACACATTTCAATTTCAAATTATCACTTACTTATGCATGCATGAATGTGCACTTTCCTCTCGTATAAATTACATAGTGTTACCATTGACAGAGCTGCTGGGTTCAGACCCTCCAGCACTCAGTAACTTAGTTCACATCGAATAATATACTCTGAACTTTCTATTCCAATATGCATAGCAAATCTAGTGAACAAATAAATTAATCTCTTAAGTTTCTCATTCATTTCCTTTGTTGTATTTTCTAATACTGTTAACTAGTTATAATAATTATAGGCTTATTTCGTGTGGATCGTTCCTCATAGTTTGTTAAAACAAAGGGTGCAACGAAATTTCACGTTACAATATCAACACGAACAATCTTCGTTATTAATAGCATTGGTTGGGATGCAACGCAACTGAAGCGTATCCTGAATTTGGATACGTCGCCTAAAATGTAAAACATTTACACAAATGTTTACGACTGAAATGCGTGTGCTGTTTCTCCGCCCATCGGTCGGCAGTTTTAATCGGCGATAATCGGATTTATTAGTTTGTGGGCGTGGCTAAAGGATATCACACATTACACATACACACACACACACACACACACACACACACACACACACACACACACACACACACACATCGATTGAACAAATTTATCGTTGGTACTCCAATTGGACAAATTTATTCTTGATACGCCGATTTCGATATAGGAAGGTAATTCCAGTTGTTAATACAATGCGCCCACTGAGAATTCTGTTCTGAGATCTTGTTTACGTTGATTATTAGGGTGTACTATGTGAGTGGGAGCTTTACTGATGAGATTCTAGAGTCATAATTGTGTTTCTAATTGTTCCTCCACTTGTCAAATCTGTGTCCCATGTCATTATTACTCGTGGCACAGTGAAAAACTCATTAAATCACTTTAAATTCCATACACGAGGTACGGTACTTCATGTTACATCATTCGTTTAGTTCTTTGTGTGGTAGATGTGTCGAATCTTTAATGTCTCTTAATTCTCATAAACCACATAAATAACCTCAACTACCATTATATAATATATCCCAAAGTTAGTCAGAATGATCTATGTAGATGAAAAAGACTAAGAAATTTTCAAAAACCACAGATTTATTGACACTTGGAAAGACCGGTTTCGGTTATTACACCATTCAGTGGCGCCATTTCACCAAACTGGTAGGGGGGGGGGGCAAAAACCAAGAGGTATGAGGGGGGGAGGAATACCCCCAAAGGATAGAGGGTCCTGGATTTCCCCATAAATGTTACATTCCAAGATGTTATTATATTCTTCATTTTTCCAGTTTTATACAAATGTATAATAAATTATTAGGTTGAAGTATCAATACAAACATATACATTATCAGTTATTAAATCATGAAATATTTATTAGAAATATAGGCCAACACAGAGGCCCTAAAGTGGGAATACACTGAAACAGATTCCTTGAAAATCATGGAAACAGGTCAATTTTTCTTTTACATTGACTATTTCAACTGTTTCATTGGGTATCATATTCTAATTGGAAAATAACTCTCAGTTAGAAAGCTAAAGAATCATTAAGCTGTTCCCATAATTCTCACCAACTCTGTACATACATTTTTGATTGTATGATTGTGCCCTTTCTTTTGCTTTCATTGTGAGACTGTGACATCTTGCAACTTGTTAATTCTCAAGTTGAAATTTATGCAATAACTCACTTATTTTGCCCTGATCAATAATTGTACTCATTCTATATTTAAGCTTCAACTATACTACAGAGAAAAATATATTCTTTATTACTCCGTACCCGTAGCCATACTTTCAAGGCAATTTTGCTACATTGTTGATACTGTAGTAGGAATCATACAACTGCTGTTTAAAAAAAGTATCAAATCAGTATGAAATTCTAAGGATTCGTGTAGATAGACCCGAATTTTCATTATTTATCCGATCCTAAGGTGGGGGGGGGCTAGGACCACCCTGCCCCCCCTAAATGGCGCCCCTGACACCATTGTCAATCTCTGATAAGCTCTGATAATTTGGGTTGACAATCTCTGATAATTTGAGTTTATCAGAGATTGGCAATGGTGTAATAACCGAAACCGGTCTTTCTAAGTATCGATAAATCTGTGGTTTCACTTTTTGTGTAGTTGAGAAGTTGATATTGTGGTAATTATTAATATTGAATGAAAAAGACTAAGAAATTGTCAAAAAACCACTGATTTATTGATAATTAGAAAGACCGGTTTCGGTTATTACACCATTGTCAATCTCTGATAAGCTCTGATAATTTGGGTTGACAATCTCTGATAAACTCAAATTATCAGAGATTGTCAACCCAAATTATCAGAGCTTATCAGAGATTGACAATGGTTTATCAGAGATTGACAATGGTGTAATAACCGAAACCGGTCTTTCTAATTATCAATAAATCAGTGGTTTTTTGACAATTTCTTAGTCTTTTTCATTCAAAATCTGTGATTTTTTGACAATTTCTTAGTCTTTTTCATTTAATGTGAATAATTACCACAATATCAACTTCTCAACTACGCAAAAAGTGAAAATGATCTACCCTCATCCATCTACAATTTTCACAGAAATGATGAATAAACATTGTGAAAGATTCATGTCTTACAAAGTAATGGAGTTCGAAGAAATTCATTCATTGATACAATTAGAAATCATAATATACTGGGCGAGAGCAACGGATGAACCATTCGTTATGCGAATGAAATGGTTAAATTTCAAAATATAGGTTGTATCCACTTCCAAGAATCTGAGTTCAATCTATTACCAAAATAAAGAAAATAGAAATTTTGAATCTAGAAGAATGGAGCACTAATTCAGAAACTAATATTACACTCAATAAATCACTGAAAACTGGAAAAAAATAGGGTATTCCAGAAATTAATGATTGTGATTTGTAATTCTCATGAATTTGAATGCACGACCAAAGCACGTTGTGAACCTGCTCATGAGAATACTCCCTTCGTTCATTGAATCAAACATCAGGCATTGTATATTAGGAGATAATGGAATGATCATTTAAATAAATTTCAGTCGATCCTAAAATATGTGAATGCTTGGTTATCGGCCTTACTGTTATGGAAACTATAGCTCAGTACACTCACTGTAGGGCTACTTTAGTATTGTATGTATGTTATGAAGTATAATGTGCTATATATACAGTTTACCAAAGCTACATTATTATGTAGTATAATATGCTATATATACAGTAAACCAAAGAATACTATTTTGCGATGGTAACTGCTTGCTCTATATGAGAAGGAGAGTCTGTGTGATAGTGTTATTCGCCGATGTAGATTTGCAAGGTGCTCGTAATATCAGGGTTATGATGGATTCTGGCGGGTGGAGATAATGAGCCTGAGTAAGGTGGTCTGCGAGACGGTTTACACCGGTCTGTGAGGCGGTTTACACCGGTCGGTGAGACCGCTACACCGCCGTGTGAACATACGATTGCCATAAGTATGTATTTACGACCCGCGCCGGCAATGTTTATAATATCCAACAGAAATGGAACCACTACGAGCTTGCGCCAACTATCAACAGCTTATATTTCAACGTTTATGTGTTGCGAGCCCGATAATGGCTTGCGAAATATTCGAAATGCTTTTCGGAAGATCGTTTCGCTAGTGATTGCGTGGGGGGAACGTGGGTGCTTGCCCAATACATGATAATGGATGAGAGAGCAAGACTGTAAAGGAGGATGAAGAATGAAGGCAGTTTGTAGAGAGAGATACAATATTCAAATGTATACAGAATGTTCTGAAAAAAGGTGCCCATAAGTCAGGGTGTGATTCCTCACATCAAAAGACGAAAAAAGGCTCTAATAAACATAGGTCCGAAACAAGAATAGTGTATAGATATTTTCTCCACACTGCACAGAAAGCAGCTGTTTTCCAGTCTCTACGTAGATCTGAAAGACATTGTTTGCAGACGACTCTCGTCTGACGTCAGAACAGCTTTCTTTCCGGCCTAGGCCGGAAAGAGTTCCCTTTCCAGCCGCTAACATGGAACTAAGAAAGGTGATCAAAAAACAGTTGATCAAAAAACTTTTCAGTATTTGTGTTTATTATTCAATAATTAAAACATTCATAATAATATCATCTTATTGTCATTTGAAAGAATAAAAAAGTATAAACTCAACCTCCCACATAATTGAACATCATCTTTCAGGTTATTTAGACAAATCAGAATAGAAAATGAAAATACTTAGACAATTTCCTGATATTCAGATTACCTCGGATTTGCTAGAGCTATCACCTTCCACTTCTGCTTTCGGAAGTGTTTAGTAAACAACTATTCTCATATATATATATTGTTTATTTTTGTGTGTGGCGAAAAATAGCGTTCGCACCACGGGCAAAAATGTTTTTCCGGCTCTCAATCTTTCCTAGTCCTCGGCCTACGGCCTCGGACTTGAAAACCGATTTCGAGCCGGAAAAATCTCATTTTCTGCTCTAGGTGCGAAATATACTATAGTGAAATATTTCGTCTGAATTTCAGTTCTCCTGCTGAAACGAAGCCCTACAGGTATCTGTTGGCTGTTAATTGAGATCTACTATTCAGCGTACTTCATGTAAAATGAACTGAGAAATTGAATAAAACCGTTTCCAGACCGTTTGCTACGGTAATTTTTAAGATATGTGACGAAATACGCGAGGTTAACAGATTTTGTCTATTTTTCATGCGTTTTGTATGCAATTAAGGGTTATTTTTTCTAGGGTTCCGTTTTGTCTATTATAGACTTATTTTACATCTGTCTCTTCGAAATTAAATTTTCTTCAAGTTCTGTAAAAAATATGTTGTGTTTATTGTAAATTTAATAAATACCCTTAGGACTTCGTTTCAGCAGGGGAACTGAAATTCAGACGAAATATTTCACTCTGTATAACTTCGTAACCAAGCATTTTCGGAACTATGTTAATTAGAATTTTTTCTTTTTTTGATGTGAGGAATCACACCCTGAATTTTGGGCACATTTTTTCAGAACACTCTGTATAATTATGGTATGGCATCAATGATTTGGCAAAAGTGTACTGATATTTAGATGAGAACACTGATTTCAAAATCAAGTTGTTCATCTCTCTCACAGTTATCATCAACCAATTGAAGAATGGTGACATTCCTGCCTCTCATACATTCAATTTATGATGATGGGTGAAAGAGCAAGACAATAAAAGAGGATGAAGAATGGAGGCAGTTTACGGAGAGATGAAACATTCAATTGTATATACGGCCATGATTTGGGAGATGCGCACTTTTAAATTTTGATGAGGACAATAACTCCAAAATCAAATTGTCCACTTCTCTCACAGCTTCCACCACTTGAAGAATGGTAACATTCCTGCTGTAAAATCATTCCTGCATCCAGGAAGAAATGCGATTGATGCAGAAGATTTTCATTTTCAATTATCATCCTCTTTATCCTAGTTGAAGAGATCTACTTTTCGTGCAGTTTCCATTGTAGCTCTGAAAAATAATTGTTTTATTGTGAAATTTGACAGCGTTGATTGTTCTTTACTAGCTTCAAAGTAATATAAAATCTTGAGATTATTTTAAATTTATAACTGTATGAAAGGTTTGCAAGAAGTATTCCTCGATTATTCAATCACATATACAGTTATTATTTAAATCTATTTGGGTTTGCAATGATCAACTAAGAAAAGAACATTTTTTTTACCAAATTTCTAACCTACGGAAGACCGTTATGAGAATCCCAAGTTTTGAACAATTTTTTTGATAACACAAATAATATTGAAACTATTCAATCTAAGTAAGTGAAATTAAGTAGACTAATCGAATCGAAACAGATTTAGTCTCTTCCTAAAATAGTCTACAGATCATGTACGTTGTTTAATAAAATAACACCGTTACATAAGAAGAATACAGAAATCCCAGTCTGACCAATCAAAAGCATTATATCAAGAATAACAAGAAAATATAATCCAGCATTCAAATCCACTTGTTGTCTACTGTGGGGAGTTGCAGGGAATAAATTGATTCTTTTATTCTTTATTCTTTACTAGCCGTCAGGCTCGCTTCGCTCGCCATATCTGTCTAGCCAGGGGGCTCCGACCCCTGGACCCCCGACTGGATCGTCCAAGAATGGGATCAGCAGGCTCGCTACGCTCGCCTGCATTTTTCATTTAAGCATTTTTATCATATGTTAGGACGATCCAGTCGGGGGTCCAGACTAAACGTCTGGCTAAACGGATATGGCGAGTGAAGCGAGCCTGATGGCAAGTAATATAATATTCCCAGGTACTCTGATTGAAGTAGCAGTGCCCAATCAATTTTTCCGCAATAAATGCATTTCAATCTTCAACTTGGTCAACCTAACAAAGTCAACTCAACTTAATGCCAACCTGACAAAATTATTAATTTAGTTACCAGTTAACAACTGTTTCGAAGAGGTACTCTCTCTAGATTATAGTTCTATATTAACATATGGTAAGGACATTTTTCAATTATAATTAAGAGATTGATTATAATAAGAAAAATATACATGCTAAAAGACAAACTTTAAACCCTTAGAGTTAAAATATTGCCAAAAGATTTCTTAGTGCGCCTCTAAAGGGCCAACTGAACATACCTACCAAATTTGAACGTTTTTGGTCCAATAGATTTTTAGTTCTGCGAGTGAGTGAATGAGTGAGTGAGTGAGTGAGTGAGTGAGTGAGTGAGTGAGTCAGTCAGTCAGTGAGTGAGTGCCATTCCGCTTTTATATATATATATATATATAGATTGATTGATACAATAAGTACATCATTGAAATGATAGGGAGAGAAAAAATATGGTAACATTGTGCTATTCCTCTCCCAAATTTAAATTGGGTTACCACATAGTCCGAAATAGCTTGCTAGTCTTGCAGTTCTTCACTTCTATTTAACTAAGTTAAGTATTTGTGAACAGTTATCGATACAAACCGGCATCTGTCCGTTAATTTGTCATTGCCCAACTAACAGCACAGTGGAACTGCGTATAATAAACCACTGAACTGGTAATAACCGTTAAATTGCGTAGCCTTGTGGTCAGAACGAGCAGTGGCGTTTTTGAAAACGTTCTAGCCGACCGGCTGCGCCCGAACGTGCGTCCGTCGCCGAAAATGTGTTGCATGCGCGCGCATCCAACACGCGACACTACCGTTGCGTTGCGTTACGCATCGTTCAGACGTGACATTGTGCATGAGTACACGCAAACCGGTGACTCGGTCACCGTATCAACTGCGCACGCCTCCATGTTGTCACTTGGACTACCTAAAGGTGACCTTCACATTGTGGGTGCTCTTGCTGATACCTTTTCAGGTATTAATACCTGAAAAGTCAATTGTTATCTATTCTAGATAGTATAATAATGGAAATAATTGACTTACACACGTACGGGATAGGAAATTCACGAAAGACGCAACATCACATCTGAATTACTGGACTGATTAAATTGAAAATTTGCATATAGATTCTTAATTTACCGTGGATGGTTTTGGGTCTATTTTCATATCTCCAAGATTTCAGTATGTCAAGTTTTCAATTAGACCCTTGCGGAGCACGGGTTACCTGTAGTCATAAAGAAAAAAGGCAAAAGAGAGACCGATAGCGTCTAGGAACTGGTATGGACGTAAGTACCTATATGAGATCGGATCTGGCAGAGATTCCTGAACCCTGAAAGGTCAATGAAGCAAAAGATCATGATGTTGATGCACCGAGCAAGCAGGATTCAGACCAGGATACTCCACAACTGACCATCTTCAAACTGCAAATCAGATCATAGAGAAAGCCATCGAATACAACATACCACTCTACCTAGGTCTTGTGGATTTCCACAAGGCGTTTGATAGTCTCAATCACAGCAGGATGTGGGATGCCCTAGAGGAGTCTGGCATCGACATAAACTACATAGAAGTAATCAAGAGTTTATATGAAAATACAGTAATCTATGTAGAGCTGGAGAGACGAGGAAAAGACATAAAAATCGAAAAAGGACTGAAGCAAGGCTGCCCACTCTCTCCACTCATCTTCAATTCCTGCTTAGAGTACATATTCCGCAGATTAAACTGGGAGGAAAAGGGACTCCGAATCAATGGAAGAAAACTGTCAAATCTAAGATTCGCGGACGACGTAATGTTGGTGTCAGAGAGCGCTGAGGAAATGAAGGGAATGCTCATGGAACTGATTGACGCTAGTGAAGTGATGGGCTTACACCTAAACGCTCAGAAAACGAGGTTAATGACAAATTCCGAAAAAACTAGGATTGAAGTAAACTGTGGCAACATTGACTATGTGGAGGATTACGAATATTTAGGCCAAATATTGTCTTTCACAAACAGAGCATCCAAAGAAGTCAAGCACAGGATTGATAAGTCATGGAAGAAGTATTGGTCGTTGAGAAGAATATTTAAGGGCGACTATTCCAACACCCTTAAAGCCAAAGCATTGACCATGTGCATATATCCTGCGATATTATATGGAGCGCAAACATGGGCACTCACCGAGTACTTGGACAAGAAACTAGAAACTACTCAAACAAAAATGCTACGTAGTATTCTTCGTATTCGTCTGAACCAACGCACAAGAAACACCGAAATACTAGGAAGAATGCGCGTAAAGTATCTTCAGAAAGAGGCTCACGTATTGAAGTGGAAATGGGCAGGCCACGTCGCGAGAATGGATAAAGACCGCTGGACCAGAATTTGCACTGAATGGGTGCCACGAGACAGGACCAGGAGCAGAGGACGGCCACCAATACGATGGAGGGATGAGCTGTGCCAGAGAGTAGGAGATGCTTGGGCAACCACTGCACGAGACAGGCAACTTTGGAGTAAAATAGTGGAAAAGTTATAAATTATTATAGCAATCTAAAAGAAGCCAGACAATGATTACGAGAAAAATTTAAATACAAATTGTAAATCTGTAAATATTCGAAAATTTTTGCCAACCACAATTACCTCATAAAGAGAGGCTTTTGTTCAATTAATGAATGTAAATAAAGCTTTTATTATTATTATTATTATTTGATGTACAATTTTAAATTCAATGACAAACTGGATATTTACTAGACATCTATGAGTATTGGATATATTTAGGGACTGAATAAAGAAGTTACATCAATCATAACATATCATCCTGGTTGAAATCGACTTTCTATAGTGAGGTCTACGTTATAATGGCAGTGTTTGATTACCAATGGTATTGCTATCCTTGTCTATTATTCAACAAAGCGCATAGCGCTATCTCTTTCTCGCTTTGCTCTGTTGCCAGATCGTCTTTCAACAATGTAGAATTATCTATTAATTAACAAAAAGTTTCATCTCAGTCATGTAAATTCATTATGAAATTTATTGTAAAATATAATTCCTTGCTCAATAAAATATGATTATTTTAAACGAGAATGAACAGTTAAAATTACATCAATAAACCTGTATCAGCTACCGTCTATAGAAGGCATTGACAAGACAGAGGTTCGGCAACGTTGTTCTCCTACCTTTCTCCACTGCCATTATAACGTGGACCTCACTATAGAAGTTGACTCATTGGGGATGCAAAAGTGAGTTGATCGAAGCAGCTCCTTGATCCTGTGACAATATTCCCAAAATTTACTAAACATCTCTTATTAATGGTTATCCTCCAAATTCTGAGAAATATCATAATCATGAGAAGTAGAAATTGAAAGAAAAAATCCAGACAATATAGGATAGCCTAACAAATAAATATCTTCAATGCAGAATTCATTGAAACAGTTCTACATCGTTGGACTTCCAATATTGCAAAGAGAACCTGAATTGAAATTAATATTTCTTGTTCCTTATCTTAATATTTAATAAATATTAATTATTCTTGTTCCAAGGCTGTGACATCGTCAACTTCATTTATCTCATTAGTCTAGCTCGAATGCTTCAATCACGCCTATTAATAATTCGTTAAGTTTGTCGATGACTTTTCCATTGGAATTCGCGTTGAATCGATTGGACCCATGTGAGATGTTCAATGTCAGGAGCATTGAAATAAATATCTCTTGCTAGGATTAACATCTTGTCCACAGAAATCTCTCCCGCATTAAACTTGTCGTTAGAAGTTGAAATCTACAGGTTTGGCAACTTTTCAATGGCTGATTAGTATTTGCACGCAGCTGGTTTCAACGTTGCAAACTGTTCGTTTCAAATCGGTGTTTCGCTTTGAGATTTTAATCTGTACTCTTGTCATGGGTCGTTTACGTTCCAAGCTTCAACGAAATTTAACTGCTTTTGTGAGAATACAAGAATAACTAGTTGATGAATCAGTTTGAGAATTTAACGTATTTTTTGTGATAATTCTGTGTATTCAACTACCACATTACAAGAAATGTGAGAAAATCTAGAACAGCAACAAATATACGAGTTTATTTCCATCAGTGATAAAATGTAATAATATTATTCCAAACATCCAATGAAAACTATATCTTTAGAACTAGAGACTTCTTCACAGCAAATATCGACTGAAGAATTAAATAGCAGAAGGAAATTTAAAGAATGAAGCTGTCCAAAAATTGCGCCCAGACTAGGAATCAAACTATCATTACTTGATTGTTCATGATTTCATCATCTTCTTTGCCTCATTTGAAAAATATTTGTCAAACATCTACTCTCGTTGACCGAGCGAAGTGAGGTCTAAGATTCAAGTCGACGGTTTGGCATTTCTCTTAATGTTTAAATGTTTATATGTTGCGCATTCACGGCGAAACGCGGTAATAGATTTTCATGAAACTTGACAGGTATCTTTCTTTTTTAATTGCGCGTCGACGTATATACAAGGTTTTTGGAAATGTTGCATTTCAAGGATAATATAAAAGGAAAAAGGAGCCTCCTTCATACGCCAATATTAGAGTAAAAATCAGACTATAGAATTATTCATCACAAACCAGCTGACAAGTGATTACACAGATGTGTGGAGAAGCCAGTCTATTGCTGTATTTCCATGAGGTCCATAGTTTCAATCAGGTACTTGTGGATGAGAATACTGCGTGAGGTCTACTGTTCACAGAACTACTAGTAAACTTCTGTTTATTTTCGTTTTTACAACTTTCTTTTTCACACAACATAATTCTTTGAGCCCATTTCGATGACTGAATGTTTATTCTTTGTAAGTTTGTTACTTTGATTGACCGAGCGAAGTGAGATCTAAGATTTAAGTCGACGGTTTGGCATTTCTCTTAATGTTTAAATGTTTATATGTTGCGCATTTACGGTGAAACGCGGTAATAGATTTTCATGAAATTTGGCAGGTATGTTACTTTTTAAATTGCGCGTCGACGTATATATAAGGTTTTTGGAAATTTTGCATTTCAAGGATAATATAAAAGGAAAAAGGAGCCTCCTTCATACGCCAATATTAGAGTAAAAATCAGACTATAGAATTATTCATCATAAATCAGCTGTCTAGTGGACTATAATACTACCCATTCAAAAACATCGAACATCTTGAAAATGTATCTTTCCATCAACGTTAGTAGACACTTGACTATAATACTACCCGTTCAAAAACATCGAACATCTTGAAAATGTATCTTTCCATCAACGTTAGTAGACACTTGACTATAATACTACCCGTTCAAAAACATCGAACATCTTGAAAATGTATCTTTCCATCAACGTTGTAGTCAGTTGCAGCCAGACCTGATAACAGCGCTCACACTCACATTCCGGGACGACACGTCACGGTACGACAGGACGGACAGAAAGCTCTATGTTTATTTAGGATTTTTTCTAGACATTTTAAATTGATATATTATTTATTAATTTTTGATTTTTGAGAAAACATAACTACAGATCAATGTAACTTACTGAGCGCGAGGTCCACTGTTCACAGAACTACTAGTTTAGAAGAGAAAACAGTTGAATAGTTGATAACTTGGTAGTTGATTCAACAGGCTTGTTGAATAATCAACGCCCACTTCAACTTAAATCCCAAGATATTCGTTTCGATCACTTGGAATGTGACTCTAGGTATGTTGTTTACGCGTTGCTTAGAATGTAGGATGTTGTTCAGTAGTCCTTGTAAAATGTGGCTTAGGTCCCTTGTATGTGCCAGCAGAGTTGGGGTGACTTCAGTCCCTGATATTGATCTCCCTCCGCCAATAATCAATTCAGATGTCGAACTATGAGAACACCTTCTGACTGTAGAAACTTGTTTTCAGATGTTCTATATAGATGGAACGAATGATTAATTGATACAAGCTAGACTTTCCAGAAAATAGATTGAAGTTTCTAAATATTGGCTCATCAAAAAGTTCAAATATTCAAGTTATACCCATATTAATTTGTACACCAAATCATTAATATTTTGAAATTCCAAATCAGAATTGAAACTTAAAAATTGGCCATTTTTTGTATATTGGAATATGGGCTTAATTACACTCAACAATAAATTTTCCATTTTCAACCGAATTTGACTTATGATGCATGATTTTGGACAGCCTTGACGAGTCGAGAAAAATGAAGTGTAGAATGATGAAATCTGAGCATTTTGTCAAAAGTTATAAGTGTTTGAAATTTTGATCCTTCAGGTGTCCTTAAGCGCTACTCACCACTAGGAAATACTGAAATGGAGTGCATCTAACGGGTGATTCTCATAGATCATAATCTCATTGTGCGAAATATCAATGTGAGACAATGTAGTTGGTGATGATGGTTGAAGCTGACAATTAGGTGTTTTTCACAATAAAAGGAGCATTGTTATCAGGTGTACCTGGAAATCTATATGAGATAGAGCGCTCTACCTGATCTCAGATTGTAGAGCACAAAAATACGCCCAGAGGGATTTTGAATTATACATATAAATGCTAATAATCGGAAGATATTGTTGATCAAAAACTGAAATTCATCAAAAATGATGTTTTCTTCAAATTTCACTCATTTTTGAAAAATCATAACTCAGTACTCATTGGAGATAGAGAGTTCCGAATGGTCTCATTTTATTCAGAATTTTATAATCTAAAAAAAAGGCAGGAGCAAATGATTCTGTCCGACTACGAGATTTGGCAGTAATAGCTGAAAACTAGAAAATGAGGCGAAAATACGAGGTTTTTTGGGCAACTCTGTATCTAGCACAAGGAAATTTGGCATGAAGAAATTGGTTCTGGACTTTTCTTATGTACCCAAATAATATTTATTAAAAATCAGAACTACAATATAAATTGCATGCACCAATGTATATAGTGACTGGACTAACATAGCTGACATACCTTCTACATCCATAAAATAATAGAATTTCTAATGGGGACTGATAAAATAACATCGATAAATGGGGACTGAATTTATTGATTGTGGTGGATTCAAATTCACAGAATAAAGCATACATTTTGAACCCAAAAATATCTTGTGCGTCAAAGCTACTCTATATTCACAATAAATATCTGAACACTGATCTCAGCAGACGTGATAAACGGTACCTTCACTTTTTCTATCATCTCACGGCACGTGACACGTATCTTCACCAGTTTTGTCCGGTTGTAAACTCACAAACGCAATCGCAGACAACGTCTCACACGCACACACACACACACACACACACACACACACACACACACACACACACACACACACACAGACACACACCCACACACAAGAGCGAGAATTCTTTGCAACATTGTAGACGTTCCAAAACGCCCTGATGTCTGTCAGAACGTTGAGTAATGCATTCGAATCGTCTCAACAGAGATTTTGTCTGAGGATTTCTGCAGAATATTACTATAGTTTAAAAGACATAGAAGGAATCTATCTATCTATCGATCTAGTTTCACGATATCGTTAGGTTTTGAGTGGCGGGTCGCTGCCTTTTCAATCACCACCAACAAGCATGCATTGGTCGCATGTTTTCCTGGAAATGCTCACATGTAGACCTACCTCATACTCCAACATGTTTCGGTTTTCAGCCAGTAAACTGTATCCAGTGTACGGTATTCCCGTAGTCTGAATAATGGTCTCGCAATTGTTGCAGGAAGGGCAATGCTACATCAAATCCCACCCGCAACTCCAAGTTTGGGCCTTATAAATCATATGCGCAGTACCACTGTCTGCTAGAAGAGTTTGCTGCGATTTGTGACATTTTCTGAATTATATCCGTCTTATACTTACTGACTTCAAGATACACCCAAGAAATCAATGATAAAGTCATTTAATAATAATAATAATAATAATAATAATAAAAAATTTTATTGCCAAAAACAATGCATACAAAATAATACTCAATCATCTAGAGCATAAACTGATTATAATAAAAATAATACAATTATGAATATTATATACATTTAATTCTCTTGACAATAAATTCTCTCATGCAAGGGAAGCTTCCCTGTACGCATGGAGGAGTTGCTGCAGACCCTAGAAACTCTCTTATAGTAAAAAAAATCAATTTGTTTATCGAATTCCTTACATAATGTAGCAATTATAACTAAAAATGATTTCAAAATACATTACTTGAACTGGACAGAAAAAAAATCAATCAATCAATTCATTTATTTCACAAACAAACATAATACAAAATAACAAAGACAGTTATAAAAATGTGAAATAAAAGTGGACAACCCTAGGCATAAGCCCGATTGTTCAGCTGAACAGAACAAAATTAATTGATAGAATTCTCAATATAGTTTTTCATTTATTTCCAATGAGATTCAAGATCTTTTGATATAGCTCCGTTAAAATGGAGATTAATTTAATAACTTGAATAAATATAGTGGTATAAATCACCAGTCCCCATAATTTATCGTCGTTTTTATCGATGTAATTTTATCTATTCAGTCCCCATAGAAATTCCATTATTTTATGGAATATGGAATATATATTATTTTATGGTCGTAGCTATGTATCAAAAAAAGTTAATTTAGTATAAAAGAGATATTATGAATTAGCTGTGGTGTGCACGGTAATTCTGAGCTCAAAATTTATGGGTTTCAATGCTTTATTTGACGAATTTGAAGTTTGTTCTCTTGTCTCACAAAATAGTTTTCCTCAAAAATATATTAATTCATCAGAATTTTCAAGTATTGCTAGTTCAATTCTGATTTTGAATTCCAAAATATTAATGATTTGGTGTACAAACTGATATGGGTTCAACTTGAATATTTGAACTTTTTGAGACAATATCAAGAAGTAGAAGAAGTTTTGAACAATAGCCCATTTTCTCTTTCCTGAATATTGTATTTGTTTGCTTAATCTAATAAATAGTATTAAGATATTAATATAGAATTAAGATTATAATATTATTATATTATATAGTATTAAGATATTATTATAGAATTAGTATTAAATGAATCCAGCATCCCACTCTTCTTGTTTTCGTCTTATCACGCAGGGTCTCAATTTCATACCATCAATATCGGGGCACCGAGCTTCGCTCGTTATTTATTTATTCACTATTGATAAACCGAACACAATTTTTTAAAATGACTGGGGAAGGACTAACAGGCACAGCCAAACACTATAAATAGTCCAGGAAGTACGTCTTGCTCCATACATTTGAATTCAGGTTCAATTTTCAGTTCAAACATTTGAAAACAAAAACTTCTAATTTAGATTATTTACAAACCAAATTGAATAACAAATTAACACCCACTAATCACTTAAAATTGTCAAATAATGAACATATTATTATATGATAAATAATGATCATATAATGACACGATACTGAAATTTATGATTTACTCTAGTTTAGAAGGATTATCATGTCATGTCAACAAATCAGATTATTTCGATCAAGTCGATTAAATTGTCCAGCTAGATAATATTTCTTGCTGATTGATTACACAGCTGGAAATAAATCTGTTTCTCTTCCACACCACGCATATTCTGTTTCAACAGACGACGAGATTATCATCTGTTTTTCCAAGGATGAATTATCCTTTTCATGTCCTTTAGCAAGTTTTCCCAGGGATGAGACCTAGTGCAATCGAATTTTTGTATCATAAACTTGTTATGTTCCAAATTTCGTGAAAATCGTTAGAGCCGTTTTCGAGATCTGTTAAACTTAGATAACCAGATATAATTGTATATTTCGCACCTAGGGCCGAAAATGAGACTTTTCCGGCTCGAAATCGGTTTTCAAGTCCGAGGCCGTAGGCCGAGGACTAGAAAAGATTGAGAGCCGGAAAAACATTTTTGCCCGTGGTGCGAACGCTATTTTTCGCCACACAGAAAAATAAACAATAAATATATGAGAATAATTGTTCATCAGGCACTTCCGAAAGCAAAAGTGGAAGGTCATAGCTCTAGCAAATCTGAGGTAATCTGAATATCAGGAAATCGTCCAAGTATTTTTATTCTTTATTCTGATTTGTCTAAATATCCTAAAAGACTATGTTCAATTATGTGGGAGGTTGAGTTTATACTTTATTATTCTTTCAAATGACAATAAGATGATATTTTTAAAAATGTTTTGATTCTTGAATAATAAACACAAATAATTAAAAGTTTTTGATCAGCTGTTTTAGCACTCTTGAAATTTGGCCAATCTGAATGCTTGTTGTCGTCGACTTAGGAAGTTTAGGTTAGAAGTTCTATCCTACTCTTAAAATCGAATTTGAATAGTTTATAATATTATTTCATTCATCCAAATAAAATGATAGTATCTTTACTTTATTCAATTCTAGAAGCATAAACTGATTCCGTTTCATAAACTATTTTGTAAACACGTTCACATCAAATCAGAATCAGCTGACTTCAAGGTTATTTTACAGCCCTAGGGCCGTAAAAATTTTACCGCCCTGGTCAGAAAACAATCACTTTCGGCCTCCATATGACGCACGAAAACAAGCTCGTTACATCCAAGTGGGGCGAAAAAATATAAACAGACTAGCCGTCAGGCTCGCTTCGCTCGCCATATCCGTCTAGCCAGGGGGCTCCGCCCCCTGGACCCCCGACTGGATCGTCCAAGAATGAGATCAGCAGGCTCGCTTCGCTCGCCTGCATTTTTCATTTGAGCATTTTTATCATATGTTAGGACAATTCAGTCGGGGGTCCAGACTAAACGGCCGGCTAAACGGATATGGCGAGCGAAGCGAGCCTGACGGCTAGTAATATAATACTCCCAGGATTGAAGTAGCAGTGCCCAATCAATTTTTCCGCGATAATGAATTTAAATCTTCAACTTGGTGCCAACCTAACAAAGTCAACTCAACTTAATGCCAACCTGACAAAATTATTAATTTATTTGCCAGTTAACAACTGTTTCGAAGAGGTACTCTATCTAGATTATAGTTCTATAGTAACATATGATATGGAAATTTCAATTATAATTAAGAGATTGGGAGAAGAAGAATATACATGCTAAAAGATGAACTTTAAACCCTTAAAAACCACCCTTAGAGTTAAAATATCGCCAAAAGATTTCTTAGTGCGCCTCTAAAGGGCCAACTGAACATACCTACCAAATTTGAACGTTTTTGGTCCGGTAGATTTTTAGTTATGCGAGTGAGTGAGTGAGTGAGTGAGTGAGTGAGTGAGTGAGTCAGTCAGTGAGTGAGTGCCATTTCGCTTTTATATATATAGATATACAGAAATTGCTCGCTTAATATAATAGGATAGGATACGAGTAGACACAGAATGTACATGAACTATAACCCTATCCACCATTGCCCAAAATAGCAATAATCATAATAGATCAATACCCAGATATACCATTACCCGAATGATCAAATATATGCACCCCAAAGGATCAATTAGAACGGACCAGAACGCATCACCTTGGCGAGGGAAGTGCTGTCATTGAATGAGGAAGTGGGGTGGTGTTACTTCCGAATTCCAACAGCAGCATCAGTAGCAGCCGCCGGAGTTTTTCCAGTATTTTCCGGCGTTGGCACGCTCCACGAAGCATACGACCAGTGAAGAAATAAAACTGTAAAAAGTGAAGTGCCCGAGGCAGACACAAGCCGCAAACATTTCTGCTCTGCACCCTGGCCTCACCACACCAGGACGAACCTCTGCTAGACACAAAATCCTGGCCAACTTTCTTCTTATTTTTTCTCTTCTTCTTTTTTTCTTCTTCTTCTACTTCTTCTTCCCTGTTCTTCTTCTTCTTCTTTATTTATTTATTTACAAAAAATACATACATACAGGTATGGGAACAACAGGCATTATAGCCCAAAACTGTTTCCGATTCACCATCACAAAGTTCTTCAGAAGTAACATGAGAAAAAGTTAATGAAAAATTGAAAATGATTAAAAATAAGAAATAAACCAATAGGAAATATTAAGAATAGGAATAAAAATAAGTACTAATTTAACAAATAAGACAGAATATGATTTATGAATATCAATAGCTAGATCTCTTCTTCTTCTTCTTCGTCTTCTTCTTCTTGTTTTTGTTCTTCTTCTTCTTCTTCTTCTTCTCCTTCTTCTTTTTCCCCCTCTTCCTATTCCTCTTCTTCTGATCTTCCTTCTCCACCCACTTCTTCTTCACAATATCTATCCTCTTCATGTTCATCACCTTCCTAGCTCCAAATATTCTCATCTTCATCTACCCCTTCTCTTCTTCTCCATTTTTCCATCAAGATTCACTCTCCTATCTCCTTCTTCACATTATTCCACTCTTTCACCTATATTCCTCCCTCTTCTTTATCTGAATCCTTGATGCTTCTCCATGTTTCCATCAAATTTCATCACTTTCTTTCTCCTTCTTCACATTATTCTTCCTCTTCAACCTACGCTTCTTCTTCTACTACTCCTTCTTCTTCTACTCCTTCTTCTTCTTTTCCTCTTCATCTTTCTCCTCCTCCTCCTCCTCCTTCATTGCTCCATGGATTTTATCCTTCCTGCCTCTTCACTAAACCTCCTCCGTATGATGAACAAATAGAAAGAGAAAAAATGTCTAACAGCCATTTTCAATAATCGTATTTCCCTATTTTAAGAAAAATTCTCCCATTTAGTCTCACTGGTCCGTTTCATAGAATAAAACAATCTTAGTTTTCTGAGTTTTAAAAATATGTGTGTAAATCTTAAGTGTATATGTGTTTAAGGCTGTTTGAACAAAATAAAAATCAACTTTTTTTGTTGGAAACTTTAAAGTTCATTAAGTCAAAACCGAATATGCTATTGAAAAAATTTTAAAAAATTATTGTGGCCCATGTGTGACCTTGAAGTGTACATTTTGAGCATTTTTCATACTCCTTACAAATGCAAACAATAAACACCACAGCAATGAAACTTCAGGACAATTATCTTCAAAATATGCTCTTTCAAGTGGTCTACTCTTAATTACAAAATATTCATGTTTTTTTTTTACAAAATATTGATTTTTTATTGTGTTTTACAGTGCAATTTTCAGCTTTTTATTTATATTAGCATACGTGGGTTTTAACTCGCTAGCCAATGCAATTTTTTTGTTTCTCATTATAAGTATCCGTTGAGAAACGTTAATTGGTTGAACAAGCCAATTTTTATACTTGGGCTCGTGCGCAAGCACCGTGCGTGCGTAAAGTGTGAGTCAAAGTGTATAAGCTTTCACTGTTTGTGCGTATTGTGCGTGTATAATGAAAGGGATGGGATATAAGAGATGAAATTTGATTGTTTTAGGTTGCTCCAAAATATTCAAATACTGAACTGAGGTTTCGTAATCCTAGCTATCATCATACAAACCTGTGCTATCATTCTCAAAATCAATAGATGCTTCTCCTTCACTTCCTGAGCAAGAAAAGACTATGGGTAATGCTCACATGAGATTCATTCGTGTGCGTATTCAATGATAGGCCTACTGATGAAGATGAAAGATCAATATAATTATTCTATTTTCAGTTCCAAGTTATTTTTTATTAGAACTCTTTCCCCACACACATACTTGTCTATGTGGGGAAAATTCAAAAGTGTTTTATATTATTTATACGTGTACTGCATTTGTTTATTTATTTATTTATTCATGGAGACAACATTCGTAATGATTTTGTGAATAAAGCTGAATTTGAATTTGAATATACCTGAAGCTTTAGGTGGATTCTGATTTGTGAGCCAGATTCTGATATGCGAAATAGGGTTCCACTCATATTTGACATATCTCAAATGCCCAACTTTTGCGCTCTTATTAAATAAGAGCTGTGTTTATTTTATAAAATTATAATACATGCAATAATTTTAACATATTGCCATTTAAAAGCTAAAACTTGACCTTCCTCACCTTTCCTACCACATTCAAAACCTAGTTAAAAAGAAATTTTCAGATTTTGTTCATCTGATTTCATGCAATTGAAAGAATAAGACTTTGATATTGTCAATACCACTTTTATTCATTCGAAAATTAATTCATAATACAGAACCAGGTTTCATGATACCACAACATCTCATACCATACAATCAAATTATTAATTTCATCATAGAGAAACAATAGCATAAGTAGATATGCCATGGTACAGGGTGTTTATGTCGAAACTTTTTCTGTTATCTCAAGCTGATAGTCCACGTAGTTCTTTCCCATAAAGCTATGTGACGCTGGCAGTCTCTCATATTGTGCCGTTCTTACAATCTCACCCGGCCAAAATAGTAGTCTAAAAATCTACAATTATCTCAAGCCGATAGTTCATGTAATTCTTTCCCATAAAGCTATGTGACTGGCAGTCTCTCATATTTTGCCGTTCTTACAATCTCACCCGGCCAAAATCTACAATAATCAACAGTAATCGGCTTGAGGTAACAGTAAAAGTTGCGACATAAACGCCCTATACCATGGGATATCTACTTATGCTATTGTTTCTCTATGATTTCATTCACTTGCACAAGTCATTTGAGATATGGCATCTGAGGAACCCCGCGAAAAGTTCTTAAGACATTCTCATCTTCATGATCATGTAAACTTCTTCATGTAAATAAACTCCGATTTAATTATCGAATGACATGATAATTAAATCTGAGTTTACAGTCCCCGGGAATGGGAGCTGTGTACAACTGTCAACGTAGACATTTCGACGACATTTTACCGGAAGATGCGCGCGGAATTTGGCGAGGTTAGGTGCTTTGGCAATCGGAAATGGAACGAATGTGCGGGTAATTGCAATGTGCTTCCGCCGCGCCAAAATTGAGTGAGAGGCTGCCACAACTGCCGGCCATTTTTTCTCCCTTTTCCAACATCGTTGTTCCAGCAATCTAATTCTGATTTTGGTTGTTTCTTATTGTCGTTCTTTTCCACTCTTATTATCGCTCTCGTTCACTCTTATTATCGCTCCATCGATCATGCATTCAAGCATCGACTGTGCGATGATTGAAAATCTCAACACCAACTCAGCGTGCAGTGTGGTGACCGCACCAAGCTTCACCATTCGCTTTCAATTCTGATTTCTGGTGATTTCTTCCTCAATGTTCAAGTTTTGAATATATTTAGATTCGAATTCAGATGATTTCTTCCTCAACGTTCAAGTTTTGAATATATTTAGATTCGAATTCAGATGATTCCTTCCTTAACGTTCAAGTTTTGAATATATTTAGATTCGAATTCAGATGATTCCTTCCTCAACGTTCAAGTTTTGAATATATTTAGATTCGAATTCAGATGATTTCTTCCTCAACACTCAAGTTTTGAATCCATATGATTTGTTCCTCATCGCTTTGGTTTAGAATATCTATATATATAAAAGCGAAATGGCACTCACTGACTGACTGACTCACTCACTCACTCACTCGCATAACTAAAAATCTACCGGACCAAAAACGTTCAAATTTGGTAGGTATGTTCAGTTGGCCCTTTAGAGGCGCACTAAGAAATCTTTTGGCAATATTTTAACTCTAAGGGTTGTTTTTAAGGGTTTAAAGTTCGTCTTTTAGCATGTATATTCTTCTTCTCCCAATCTCTTAATTATAATTGAAATTTCCATATCATATGTTACTATAGAACTATAATCTAGATAGAGTACCTCTTCGAAACAGTTGTTAACTGGCAACTAAATTAATAATTTTGTCAGGTTGGCATTATGTTGAGTTGACTTTGTTAGGTTGGCACCAAGTTAAAGATTTAAATGCATTTATCGCGGAAAAATTGATTGGGCACTGCTACTTCAATCCTGGGGATATTATATTACTAGCAGTCAGGCTCGCTTCGCTCGCCATATCCGTTTAGCCAGACGTTTAGTCTGGACCCCCGACTGGATTGTCCTAACATATGATAAAAATGCTCAAATGGAAAATGCAGGCGAGCGAAGCGAGCCTGCTGATCTCATCCTTGGACGATCCAGTCAGGGGTCCAGGGGGCGGAGCCTCCTGGCTAGACGGATATGGCGAGCGAAGCGAGCCTGACGGCTAGTAATTTTATATTTTCCTGTGGTGAAAAAATATGCACCAGGTCATTCGGACTGGTAGTTCCACCATGTGTTATTTCTCCACATTCTCTCAAATATCAGCCATGTGCTTCTTTTTCCCGATTCGATGAGAAATAAACAATTCTAGTATATAGAGATACTGTAGCGATTTCCGTATATTCACTTTGTGAAAATAAGACATAGGTCTCCTCTCATTCAAAGTATATTTACTTGTTAAACAATAGGAATGACTCCGTTACATAATGTTTGCAACTCAATTTGAAGCAAGTATTGACTTCACTATTCTATATTCTTCTAGAATGTACGAGTATTCGTATCCTTTTGCTTCTTCCTTCCCTCACACCCACCCTCTAACCCTCTACCATTTGGTAGAGAGTTAGTGGGAAGAATACTTCGAATATTCTTACCAAAGAATAGACATTGATATGTCCAAAGCTCCGCCAATTCATGTAGATGCATAACGATATTATCTATTTTATCTATAGTTATTACAAATTGTTTTTTTCCATATTATATACAGCTCACTAATTATTTTCTTAATTTATATTTTGTAAATTCATCCATAATTTTGCTGTATTGTGAGCTATTGTATATAAGTGTATATAAGCCAGTATATATTGTAATCTACATAAATAAAGTACTCAATCAATCAATCAAACCCACCGTTTTTTTTTTTTTTGTATAGACGTGTGAGACAAAGCTAATCTCAAAAAGACCATACCTAGAATGACCATTTATGGAGAAAAATCGAGAAATGAGGTAGTTTTGGCAGTTTCTATTTCAGATTAGTTTCAATTTTTAACGATCAACTTCGCTGGAACTTGTGGTCGCTAACAATATTTCTTTACATATTGTAAAGTATTAAATTTGGGTAGATAAAAATTCCTAACAGAAACAGTAATAGGTCTGAAAAAAAGTAACTGGCTAATATCGCCAAATAGATAATAACTAAGATTAGATAG
Organism: Nilaparvata lugens; assembly: GCF_014356525.2. Classification (NCBI taxonomy): domain Eukaryota; kingdom Metazoa; phylum Arthropoda; class Insecta; order Hemiptera; family Delphacidae; genus Nilaparvata; species Nilaparvata lugens. The sequence goes on from NC_052504.1 coordinate 9,446,238, forward strand.
CATCAGCTTGTTCTGGCTAAATGGTACAAAAACCTAAAAAGGATTTGAAGGAATTTTATTGCTCATAAATAGATTATTATATAAAATATTTGAAGATTGAGGTTATGTACATGTATTCACGGATCGGTGACCTAGAGATCGATCAAACCGAGAAACGTAGAATCTGACCAAAACCCCTTGGCAGAGCTTTATTGCAATCAGATGGTGTGCAATGTGAAAAAACATTTGATCACGTGGCTAATTATTAGGTAGCATGGAATTAATATTAATGTATAGAATATTAGCTAGCATGTAAAGAGCATAAATAAAAAAACCAAATAAAAATAATTTAATGTATTCAGGAAATAAGAGGTACCAGGCGCATGAATACCGAATAAAATTTGCATGCACCAATAGTAAAACGGCAGTTAATAGGCGGCAACTGTAGGCCAATTCAAAAATATTTCTATATATTTATATAATGTACTAGATTTTGTGTTAAAACTTTGTATAGTCTATGTTATCGATATGGCTCGAATGCAAAGAAATTATTAATCATACAATCTAAGCAATATTTTGGCATTTTTTGTAAGATCTATTTGAACCTAATGGCGGAGGACTAAGATATTTAAATTTTATGCTAATTTGAAAGTCGGAAATAGGATCTGTAAAACTTGAGAAAGGAGAACCAGCACTCGCCAACCAAATGCCACCAGGAGAGGACCCCAAATATTTTAGAGCGTAGTACCTTGATAATGATTTTGTAAAAGTTAAAGCTAAAGTAAATTATTAAATTTCTTAAAAGACTTCGTGATGCTATTGTGAAGCAGAAGTCATTTTCATTTTTAAATAAATTTATAACCCCTTGGAGGAGACGATTCCGGCTACCATATTCCCGGACCACATGGAGTTGGATCGACATCGGCGGCATACAAGAAGATTTTCGACACGTGAGTGATTAATATTGAATTAGTGATGGGCGCCCTAGTGCTTCGAATTAATCTGATGATCAAAGCTAGCTCGCCGAAAGGGTTTTTAATATAAATTAAGAAATTAATAAGAGTAATACTTGCGCAAGTAAAATTAGTATTAAAGGTATTTTATTGAAAGAAAAATATAGATCAATATTTCAGAAATTTCTATTAACTCAAAGAAGTACAAAATCTAGGCTATTAAAACATATGCATATGATATTTAATTTTTGCAATATAATCTGCGATAGTTTATTATAGCTCTAATTCACTAGATGAATGGCTCTACCTATTCCGTCAGGTGCCGAATCTTGCACCCTGAGATAAAAATATATATTCGATACAAAGAAATCTACTAAGTACTAGAGATTTTAATATATATATATTTGGATTATTAGTGGCTAATTTATCAAGCTGATCTTAAAGCACACATTTTTAATTGAATTGTCCAAGTCGACAAGTATTAGCAAGCGCATATCGCAGCTACATGCAACAGAATGCATATGATTTTAAGATAAAGGCACATGGTAATGATTCGTGCCATAAATCTAGAATATAAAGTTTAGCCTGTGATATTTTTATTGATTTCAATTATTGTTCTATTTTTATATTATATTTTTTATCGCTCTATATATATTTTTTGCCTCGATTTATTTTTTGCATTATTTGTGTAATATATGTATGAAACGTTTATGGTGTGCAATTTATTTATTATTCCTCATCACTATTGTATGAGTATCATATTTATATATATTTATTTTTTTTTTATTTGAATTACAAGAGTTATAGGAGAAGCCCATACCTAGGCCTATCAAGTTTTTTAAGACTGAATACTATTAGAAAACCACGACCTAATTATATAATTATATCAAATCTCATGCTTTACCGACTGATGCCAAGCAGGAGGCTAATCGTTATTTAAATATAAAGAATAACGTGACAATATCCATTTATCCATTAAAATAGAATATAATATCAAGTACCCTTTTATTATCAACAACACAAAAGGGTACTTGATACATTCTATTGTGTTTTAATACTTTCGGTAGCACTTAAATAAGAGTGACCAGTTTTTATTAATTTATTTGTTTATAATTATATTTCTATTCTTGATTTCAGGTGAGTGATTACTACTAATTACTACTATCCAGCTCCAGGTGAGTTGAACCTGCTTCTCAGTTAAATCCCGAAAATTAGTCATAAGATCTGTTAAACGATTCTTTGGACGTCTAGAGTCGGAACAAACCTTCCTCTCTAGACTTTTGTCCAGTTTGTATTGGGAAGACGCTTCACTCCCATGATCCCTTGGCTCATCCAATCAGTCGAAATTAGTTGACGGTTTTGATTCCTTTTCATGAATTGAAAAAACTAATACAGTAGATAAATGTCAAATATCTCTCAATCCCATGATTGAAGATGAAGATTCAAAACATAATCCTGAATTGAGTAAGAATTTTAAAAAGCCATATTGTTATTTTTCAGATGTATGCTTCAACTTCCAGTTTAATCAATACTCACTTTTGAGTTAGTTCAAGAGACCTTTGTATTCAGAGAGCCCAATCGCAATGCTCAATTCTGACCAGCCCCAGAGGAATTCTCTCTGAATTGACGATTGATTGACTTGTTTTCTCTTTAACTAAGTATGACGTATTCACAAACAATCCATACCGTCTTATTGAACCTGAAGTAAATCTTCAATCACACATAGAAAGGTACTTAATTCCTTTATCTGTGCCTCTTCTGTCTTGATTGGAGCATCAAATTCTGACCAGTCATCCGTCTCGAATCTCTCGCCTCGAATGAACACTCCTCTTCCATGTTTATAAACTCTTTTTACTTTTCTCAATAAGAGTTTTTTATCCGGCTCGTATTCTCTGACAGTCGCTTAGTAATTGTAACGGTTCTCTATTATTGAAATAGTTAATCGTGTTAATTGTGTGTCTGTTCCCAGACGAAGCTCTAACCAAACTCTGAACCTATGTGTAGAACCTATTTACTAAATTTGAACCTGTAACCCACAGAAACTATAATTATTACCGTCATAACTAACTGGAGTTAGAACTATAGCTTGTACTGTAATGGATCTATAGGATGTAGATTTTGTACTTTATAGCCCTTATCAATGTTGAACTGTATATTTATACTAAATGTGTGTGTACTAGTATACACTGTGTCCCATGAAGAGGTTTACACGTTTATTTTTTATTACGTGTCCATTCATGCATCAAACGTTTTAAAATTTTACACACTTTACAAAGTAGGTTCTAAAAATATTCTGGGAAAATTTCAGCTCCCTAACCTTCGTAGAATCAAAATGGCGACATATTAAAAAAACTATTCTTTAAAAACATTATGCGAGTAAACCACTTCGTGGGACACGGTATATAACTGCAGGCAATGAACGTTAAGGTGCGTACAGATATACGCGCCGCGAACATGAGCAATTCAATTTTAATCAGCTGACTATATCTGTATTTCTACAGAAACGGTAAGATACAGATATAAAAAGCTTGGCATCAGCTGATTAAAAGTGAATTGCTCATGTTCGCGGCGCGTAAATCTGTACGCACCTTTGAAATTTCCTATTCTGTTGATATTTGTTTCAACTCTGATGAGGGAATTCGGCATTTGATATTCAATTGACATTGACTATGAAGTACCTTATATGTAGCGTGTCCTAAAAAAGATGTAACAGTCGAATACCATATATTGCAGAGGGAAATATATGATAAATTGCATTTCTTCAAATGCTAATCAATGAATAATTGTTATAAAACCATAGATTCCACCTGAAATTCACAATGAGGATAAATTTTCAATAAGATTCATATAATATGTTTCTTTGTTTGACGTATTTGAATTAAAAATTCGTTCAAATTAAAAAATAAATTCGTTCAAATTAATTCGAAAAATAAAATGACGTTCAAATTAAAAAAAAGTACATTTGTCGAGTTCAAAGCCAAATTAAAAACATTTTGTACGCTCATAAAATGTTTATAAAACAAAGTTCGAAAACGTCAAACAAAGGAACAAATTATATGAATCTCATTGGGAATTCCTCCCTCTTTCCAAATAATATATTCCTAGAATTAGATTTTGAATGATAGTTTTCTAGTTATTGACGTTTTTCAAAAAATCGATTATCGAATAATCGATATATCTCGAAAACTAAGGTCGATATATGAAAATTTTACTTGATTTATTGTTGTAAATTCCATGTCGAATCCATGGTCTTCGGCTTTTACACCGTTTGTGGGATACTGTATAATTCGTTATACGCTAAATAGGTGTATAAATTCTCTTGATTGAAATAAAAATTAGCTCTGAAATCAGAAAGCTAGTTGAATATTCAATAATTTCAAATAGTACAAGTTCCTTTATTGTAACAATTATAATTGAATTATAACAATGTTATAATTTGTATTCTTATTCTATTAATTTCAAAGGGTACTATAATTCTATTTTATAAATACAAGAAATCAGCCCTCAATTCATACATTTCAAGTTCAATTTAATTTTCATATTAATATAATTATGTGGAGAATAGAATAAATTTTATTTCACTTGCTCAAAATGCAATACAATATGAATATATAGCACATAGTATATATTTATGCATTATACAATATTATTACAAAGCATTTAAAAATAAATAAATAAAAAGTATATAATACATAACTTGCATAATACCTATTTGTTTATAAATGATAAACTGTAAATTTTAAAATTTGAAGGAGATCATAAGACCTAGAATAGATCCTCAGATTGTGTGTCTGGTACCTTTCTCTTTCGGTAATGACGGTGCGTTACTGATTACCGTACGGTACGGTATGTTTTCTTCATCACATTCCATGTCCTTCTTCGATTCCTTCCTAATCCTTATCCTCTCCTATTTGCTTTGTCCTACCTGGGTCGTCATTCCCAGTACTGTATATTGTGTCCCGAACTTCTTACGCTCCTCTCTGATCGTAAATAGGAGTCAAGGTCGTCCCACGTTAATCGTAGCTAGACATTCCTTACTACAATTTCCAATAGGAAGTTAACTGTATTAAGGGATCATAAGACTTCTTTCTATTGAAAAAATTAATTTCACAGTTTTTTATGCGTAATATTGATTGCTCCCATAAACCATCTGATGTGTCTGATAAACCATCAACATCATAAACCATAAACCATCAACATCATAAACCATCAACCATCTGTATCTGATGTGAGTTTCAATGTAAAGATGGAATAGTTCAAGACATTAATGACAGTCTCTGACTGTTGAATCAAATACTTGACCAACACTGTGGTTTTTGGCATTTCTCTTGTTCAACTTTGATTGTTCAACACAGAAGTAATAAAAAAATCGAATAAAACTCGTTTTATCACAGTTTTTTTGAGAAAGTTTTGACAATAAGTATTCCTATCGTACACAGATAGAATTTGAAGTGATGATAGTGTAGGTCAAGTTTTAGGAAACTTCAGGCCTTATTTGAACTATATTAGAAATAGTCAATTCTCTAGTATTATATGCGTTCCCTTGGCTTTCTCTATAACGGCGCAATCAAAATATTTCAAATTGAAGCAAGCTCAGCAGAAGAATTGGGAATGTGTATGTTGAATTATTAAACATTGTGTCTGGAATTATTTAAAAATTAACAGAAATCCATTGTAATTATTATTAATTATGCATTCAAGAATAAATTAATGCATTCTCTATTTGATTCCATCTGAAATCCATTGTTTCAAAATTGTTCCCCATTTTTTTTTCGAAAGCAAACGTGCTACAAAGAAGTTTTTATCCGATGTTACTATGATCACGGAATGAAGAAGTACTCTGTATCTTTACTTCTTTACTTTGTGATGAAACATACATGGGATGAAGATTTGAGAATTTATGTGAAGGGAATTTTGATGGTTTACTACAATAAAACACGAAATCAATGTTCTTTCTGTACTTCCCTTGATCAATTAGCTTCAAGAGACATGCTACTTGAATCAAGCACCGGGCTTGAATCAAGCCTTGACGCTCCACACATGCAAATTGAGCATACAGAGCATACCAACTTGCACTCTAGTGATTTGACTGACTACTATCAATTATTTCCAAGGACATTCCCTCCGATCTGCAAATTCATCTCTATTTTCCACAATTATTTTACTTATGTAGGCCTGATGGAATTTTCATCAATAGAAATAATAGTGAATGAAAAAGACTTAGAAATTGTCAAAAAACCACTGATTCATTGATAATTAGAAAGACCGGTTTCGGTTATTACACCATTGTCAATCTCTGATAAACAGTTATCAGTTTATCAGAGATTGACAATGGTGTAATAACCGAAACCGGTCTTTATAATTATCAATAAATCAGTGGTTTTTTGACAATTTCTTAGTCTTTTTCATTCAATATGAATAATTACCACAATATCAACTTCTCAACTACACAAAAAGAAATAATAGTTTTTTTGAAGAAATTGATTGAGCGATGTACACATATATTATGCTTGTTCAAATGTCGACTTCTAAAATTAAGATGGCCAAAAGTATCTTTCTCTAATGCAACCCTGTTGAGACGTGAGCTCTTGATTACAGACGTGTGCAAGTCTGCACGCACGCGTTGCACGCAGTTATTTAGAGAAGTGCGTTTCTGCGTAAGGCGCCTATTAATAACATCGTTTCTAAAAGATAAGGCTGTTGTACGTCCAAGGGGCTGGACTGTGGACTGGGCTCACTGAACCTATCTGATCGCATTAAATTTGGGTTCCAGGTAGGCCTAACTTTCAGATCGAAACCTACGGAAGATTCAGCTCCTCCTATTTGGTGGTTTTTTTCTTCTCCTTTTTTCCTGCTTACGTTGTGCTTCTCATTCTCTTTCCCTAGTACGTTCTACATCTCTTTCTATTATCATGCCCAATTTAGTCTTCCAATGAAATTTTTGTCAAGATAATGGAGAACTAAAAATATTGGAACGATCTATAAAAATCTCTTAACCATTTTTTTGATTGATTCAAACATTTGTATTATACATCCACCCAAACACAGTCTTGAAATTAATATGAACTCTATAATGTCAACCGCACGATAATAGTCCGATGGAAATTGGAACAGATGGGTCCAACGTAGCCATATAGGAACAAAGTTGTCCACAGCTGATTATGAATAAGAATTGAACAATATTTTAAAAATACATCTGATGAATAATTGGCAAATTTTATGGTTAGTAGTGGGGGGGGGTTCTTTTCAAGGGACAGTATATTGAATGTGCGAAAATAACTAAAAAACTAAAACAGGATACTAACACCTGGATGAAATGTAATTACTTCTTCTATCTATGAGATGTTTCTCTTCAAATTTTACTCTTCTGACTTGTGTGCTTGCTTATTCTGCAATCCTTTGTAATTCATCTATACCTTCAAATCTTTTTTTAACACCTGGTCCTGTCGGTTTCTTTTTCCATCCTTTTCCTTATCTTTCTTCCCTCATCCCATCCTTTCTACCGTCTATTCACTTTTCCTGATACCTTTTTCACCTTCTCAAGGATTGAAGGTTTTCCTAGTACATGGATATCCATAGTTGGAAAAACCCTTCAATCTTCCACCCTTACTTTTTTGCATCTCTCTCTTGTTATTTTGTTCTAATGTGTATTGTTGTTGTTGTTTGCATGCAATCTTTTTGTTAATCTCAGTATCAAACTTGTATGTGTGTGTAAAATAAATGAATAAATTGAAAGGAAGGACCCCCGTTTCGGAAAGCCAATTTTCTGACCCCAGCTGCTTAAAGTTACCCTGCTTAGCTAAATTACCGAACTTAGTTAAATCCCGAGCTCGGAAACCGGCCTTAAGTGCACAATGTACTGGAATAGGATGTACCTCATGTATTTATTGTACAATGAGGATATAGTTGAGGAATAACAGAATAACAGAATGATAGTTTCAGTATCAGTTTGTAATAGTTGATCGACTCTAAAATATTCAGGAAATTGTTTTTTTTTTCATCTATAGAACTCTATTCAACTCTTATTCAACATCTATTCAACTCTCGATTGAAAAAGGAAATAGAAATCAACCTTTTTTGAAATAGGAAATTCAAGATTATTTCAATCTTATTTTTTTCAACATCTACGTATTTCATCCGTATTCTCTGAGGCAACAACATTTCAAACCAGGAACCAGAAACCACAACCACAACACCACATACAGGAATCTTCTCATCACCAGTGTTGCAGGGAAGGCACTATACCAGACACATTTCAATCATTTAGCACCAAAATTATATAATCTACTTCCTGCAAACTTTAAACAGATTAATCATCCTAGAAAGTTCAAAACAATAGTACACAATTGGTTGATGAGCAAAGGAAGACAGAACATAGAAAACATGATTTCAAACAACCACTAACCACCTAATGACTTACTAAACACTAACTAATTAATAATACGCACAATAAACTAATAAAACCTACTCTAGAACATGGTATGCCATAGTGGAGTAGGTCAATTTCCACACAGGAAAATCGAAACAAGTACAGGACACATAATAAGAATTTTTTGTAACTAACTATTGTATGTAATAGTGTCGTCGTCGACGTCTTCCTACAAGGATTAGACAATTTGCCTGTTCCATGTTGTATACATGACTGCCCTGGGAATCCTGTCGCTCTCCATCCTTTCAACATGCTCTTTCCAGTTTTGCCGATTTTCTTCAATCTTCTGCCATATGGAGATTATGTTGAGCTCGCTTCTTATATCAACATTATGAAGCCTATCTTCCCTTGTGCACCCTTTTAGTGCTATTAAAAACCTCATTTCGGCAGCCTGTAACCTACTCCATTCTCTCTTCCTAGGTATCCAAGATTCAGAGCCATATAAGAGCGTTTGAATAGCCATAACCTTATAGAATTTAAGTTTTGTCTCTCTCCTGGCTCTGTTTCTCAAAGTCCTATGTAATATTGTAATTTATCTAATATTTTTGTGTAATTGATGTTGTAGTTTTAGTTTTTTTTTGGAAATAAACATTTATTCATTTATTTTTTTTATTTAGTTTCAAACAGAGAAAAACACAAATTTTTATTTAATTTTTTTTTTGTTCAGAAAGTGTCTGTCTAAAATATATAAATTCACTAATATAGTGCAACAGCTGCTTCTAAAGAAACAAGTACTGTACCTGGAGTACGGATAAGCTTCTCTCATTTGCTCAAATGTCAAGACTCAATAATTGTTATCTGCTTTGCTTCCTAACCGCAGTCAGGGGTCTGTTAGTACAAAAGTGTCCTTCACACGTCCTACACTAACAGCAGGGGTTAAGTTCAATGTAAGTACAATAAAGTAAGTAGTTTAGTGTATAGTACTCTATTTATAGCAAAGAAACAAGCTATATTGTCGCATAAGAAGTTTGGTTTAGATCGTCTCTCTTCTTCGAAAATAGGCGCCAAAAGACCTCTAAAGCCCGTATGCAGATAAATACTCGGTTTAAACAGAGAAATGTCAGCTGTCCGTTTAAACTCCGTATGAAACACATTATGATGAATGCAACCATATCTACAAGTAACCGTGGTTTAGTGTTAAACGTAGATTGAGCATACGGCCCTTAGAATTCCAGTCTTGATTGATTGATTGATTGAGTACTTTATTTATGTAGATTACAATATATACAGGCTTATACACTTATATACAATAGCTTACAATACAGCAAAATTAGAGATGAATTTACATAATATAGACTAAGAAAATAATCATTGAACTGTATATGATATGAAGAGATCTTGCAGAGATCTTAAGGTGCGTACAGATATACGCGCCGCGAACATGAGCAATTCACTTTTAATTAGCTGATGCCATTCTTTTTATATCTGTATCTTACCGTTTCTGTAAAAATACAGATATAGTCAGCTGATTAAAAGTGAATTGCTCATGTTCGCGGCGCGTATATCTGTACGCACCTCTAGAGTCACCCATCCTCAGTGAACTCTATACTAGCTTACCATCTACTATAGTGCGGTCCACGTTATAGTGGCAGTATTTGATTAGCAATGGTATTGCTATCCTTGTCTATCATTCAACAAAGCGGATAGCGCCATCTCTTTCTCGCTTTGCTCTGTTGTCAGTACGTCTTATTAAGTTGCGTTTACACCAAAGTTATCAACGAAATGATAATAACTTAATCCTTATAGATTCTACTAGATTGAACATAACTTATCATACACATGATTAACATATTTATGTGTTTGTCAAGTTCCGTTTAATCTAATAGAATCCACCTATAAGGATTAATTTATTAACATTTTGTTAATAAATTTGGTGTAAACGCAACTTAAAAAGACGTACTGACAACAGAGCAAAGCGAGAAAGAGGTGTAAACTCAGCTTTACAATGTAGAACTGATAATTAGCAAAATATTTTATCTTAATTATGCAATTATTGAAAAATGTAATTTTTTGTTCAATAAAATATAATTTATAATTTTAAACGAGTTTCTTTTTATCCAATATAACTGTTACTAATGATCTACGACTAACGATTAGTTTTTTCTATCCTAAATTAATACTTCAAGTCATTCCACAAGAGGAATCTTGTAATAGCTCCTCCTTGTTTCAAATTAGCTCATTCATATTCACTGCACTAATTTGATATATTTTTTTTACATTAATAAAAACAATATAAAAATCTTGAAGCGCCTTTTATTTTTTATAACTTTAAAATAGTTCAGCAACTAGTTTCGGTGATCACACCATTGCCAGGTTATATATGATTTTATTTTATAACCTGACGATGGTGTGATCACCGAAACTAGTTGCTGAACTATTTTAAAGTTTTTTAAAAAATAAAAGATGCTTCAAGATTTTTGTATTGTTTTTATTTATTTGAAAAGTAGCCCATGTCAATGAAATGTTTTTAGTTTTTTACACCTTTTTATTTTTCTTCCAAAACTCAAATAAATTTTCTCAGATTCATTCTCTGTCTTCTACTCTGAGATTATTAATTTATTCTTCTGACCACAAATATAATAATATTGTAATATTTATTTTCTAAGCCACATAATGGAATTCATCATTCAGTAATTAGGCTACTTATATATTTTAGTGCTTCAAATTACACTTTTGAATTTACTTTTCCTTTTCATTTATACTATGTTTATTTATATTTCCTTTCATATGTATATTCATTCTTGTTTCATCTATTCATTTCTTCATTGAAATTTTTTATATCGAAAATTAATATCGATACTCGCTGCCAGCACTCAAACTTCGGTTTTGCAGGCAGCACCTAACATGTTATTTTGTTTTGACAAAGTTGTTTTTCGTGTATATTTAAATATTGATCAATATGTTTTTTTTTCAACTTTGTATTGAGGATTATTATTTTTGTTGTATTATTTTTGTTTTGGTGAAATAAAATATTACTTACTTACTTACTTACTTTCACTACGCACTCCTTGAGGTTTACACCATATATGTTGGCTTCTTCCTTCTCAATCTCTTGAACGAGAATGAACAGTCAATATTACATCAATAAACCTGTATCAGCTACCGTCTATAGATGCAGAACCACCTCTAATACAAGGCCGCGGCCTACGACATTGTAACGTCGCAGTGTAGGCCCAGAATCTTATACATGATTGGTGAAAAAGATTTTTTAAAATACCAGCTGATCTCTTTCATCAATAATGTATTACATTCTAGGCCTACACTGCGACGTTGCATTATCGTAGGCCACGGCTTTGTATTAGAGGTGGCTATGATAGAAGGCATTGACAAGACAGAGGATCGGAAACGTTGTTCTCCTCTCTTTCTCCGCTGCCAGTATAACGTGGACCTCACTATAGCTCAGCATCTACCAGTTGCGTAGTTTAGAGTTCAATCTCTACTAGCTTACAATCTACTAGGTAAGTAGTATAGAGTTCACTGCCCATCGCGAAACATGAGCACAGAATAGATACAGAATGGAAACTTGTAATCAATCGCCTATCTTACCAATGCCTTTTACATGACCCCAATACTAAACACGTCACGTGACCTTGGGAAGTTCCAATCCTGGTCTTCTGATTGGCTCGTGGCAGTGAATGAGATCAATTGATCCGGATCATTAAAGTGATCCGAACCTACCATTAATACTATTACAATGCGGCGCTTTCTAACAAGATGGCGGATTTTGGCGTCAGGGTATAGCCAAGTTTCCGTACTGTATGTATACTGTGACATGAGCACGAACTGAGGATGGGCACAAAGTAGGAGGAATTCTTCTTCTCTGTGGGATGGGTGTCTCTGGACTCTGTTCAGTAAGTGATGCCACATTAGCATCAATGTAAGGTGCTAACATTCACCTCCACTCTCCTTCCCTAGAAAATGTCATGCAGTAAGAGAAGCAGCTAAAGTTGAATTCTCTTATAACTGTCAGAATTGGTTGAACGGAAATAGTTCATGTTATCCATGAGGAATGATGACAGTGTCTAGCGAATGTCACTGTAACTGGCGTATGGGAGGCTGGACTTCAACGTTGTTCTTGGTTTTCCTTTCAAGATTGAGCATCCTGGACACTCACAAAAATCTTGCATTTTTTATCAATCTATACATTGATAGATACAATATCATTCACAAATTTTTTTGGCTTCAAAATTTTCTGAAATAAATTTTATTCAAAGTGCGGTGATATTAAGAGCAAAATTTGACTATAATTTGGTATTTTAATCATTCTAAATTCAAAATTTCTAGGTAATATATATTCTTGGACAGAACTTTGAACTTTAAATTTCCTCAGTAAGAACATAACCTATTTTTTCGGACATTTCATTATTTATCAAAATTTGGGCTATTTACCAAAACAGAATAGTTTTGGGCTATGCCTGTTGTCCTATCACGATCATATTCATATGATTTGTAATTATATCAACGAATAAATAAATAAATAAATAAAATGATTATTATGGATGATTGGGGAAGGAACAATAGGCTTTAAGCCCAAAACTGTTCCTTTCCCAAATTTGGATAGCAATTTTATAATCTCTCCCTCTGAGTATATCTATATTCTCCTTCTTGTTTTTTCTTCACTTATTTTTTTCTATTTCTTAAGTTTTTCTTCATCTCTTGTCCTATCATCATTTTATGACCAATTATTGTTGAATTGGAAAGATTGTACATAGAACAGATAGTCGATGTGCCATACATTATACATACATAATCAAGAAAAGAGTATTCATGGGAGTGAAGTGAATTTGTTTGAAACAAGTTAAAATTTCAATACCATGATTCAATCATTTCAAAACTATTCAATCTAATATCACGTAATTTATCATCATTTTATAGAGTTCAATATATTGTGTCCTCCAATTGACTTTGGTAATTGTAAAGATTCACTTGAACTACAATTTTATTATTTGGGTAGCTAGCTATCTGTACACCCTCGTTACCTATGAAGCAATAATTTCAAATCTCGTGGTCTATCTTTGGCTTGTCTCTTCTGTTATTATCCTCGATTCAAATCATTTGATTCGTTCATTTTGCTAATTCTGCATTGTATTGGAGGGTTGAATCACAGATAAAATAAGTCCTATACAGATGTGCAATGGGCGTGCGCGTAACCCATCTTACTGCGACATTCACTTTGGAGCGCTAGAATCACTGAGCAATTATCACAGCTCAATTATCATCTATAAATATACTGCAACAGTGAGCACTTTCACAGTGTTGCCAGATTGGGCGTGAGTTGGTGTGAGCGAGTATGAATGTAAGAAAGGGCCGGCTGCGCCCTAATTCCGCTCTCCTAGGTCAAAATAAAAGCAGTGATTCTATTCTAAGTATCTACTTTTTTCTTCAATTTATCTTTGAACTTTATCTTTTCACGTTACTTCCTTTTTCTTCTTCAAACTATCATTCTCTTCCTTCTTCTCCTCCAACAACTTCCTATCCTTAATTTTTATTTTCACCTCTACCCTCTCCTGTTTGATCGTCTTCTACTATTTTCCTTCCCCTTCTATTATTGAAAAAAGAATTTTTTTTCTCAACAACCAACACCCTATACACCCTTCCCCTCACCTGTGCTTACACTCCCTTCCCATCCCATCCTTCCCTCTTCACCTTTATTTCTGACCTATACATCTGAATAGTAGAACTGCACATGACTGGTGAGTCACAAGGCCTACTGATATTTCGAAAGGCTGCCGATATTATGACCTGCATTGCTTTATTCTCTATGCTCCTCGATTGTACGCAACGGAAGTATTCATATTTATAGCGACACAAATCCACATTTGTGCATCTTCCTGTTTACCTCCCTCTCTTTGTCCTCCAACTCCATGTTCCTTCTTCGTCTATCCATTATCGGTATTCCTTTTTGCATCACTTACCGTTCTTTGTTACAGTAACCCCGTGGAAAACAATGCTTGTCCTGAAATCGAATGGAGCACAGTCTGGCCGGTTCATTCAGGAGTGAATGTTTGAATCACATTCTTTAACAATGTATGCCAACGTGTTTTACAACTTCCCTGTTCCATTGTGCATGGACTTCTAGTGTGTATCAAGATTTACGAGTGGACCACAAATTGTGATTCAAGTACATTGAATAAAGTTTTCAGTTCAATTCATACAGAAAACTAAATACACATACCAGGCTCTTGAGAGCTTTGAAAATTTGAAGAATCTTTATTATATTAAAGTTGCAAATGACAAAAAATTCACAGCCAATACGGCTGATTGTCTCGGAAAACCCACCTCGAAATCAGTTAGAGCAGGGGTTCCCAACAAAGTTTTCCCAAGGACCCCCTCATCCATTTATTATATTTATACGGACCCCCACTACTTCTTAAATGCACAGTTTTAAAAATATTTTTATCTAAAAACTCTTAATTTAATAGTGAAAAAAAATTATATCATATGCCTTGTAACTTTCATCTTTTAAATAGGTTGTCAGAATATTCAAACTTCATAGGGCAATCAGAAAGAGGCAGTTTAATATTATTTTTTGATTGCTTCAGACTCTGTTGAAAATTCATAGACAAAATTCAATTTCATAACTTAATTCGATAACGAAAAGAAGTTGATATTTCAAGTCAAGTTGATCTTGTTCGTTTTCCGTGAGCCTGCGAATTTCACTTATATCTTGACTGCAGAAGGTATTTTTAACCCAATTATCATCTGGGTCAGTTTGAGGAAAATATCCCCTAAAACTGATTATTAAGCTGAGTAAATGCTCTGCTATTTTGCTGAGTAAACAATCATATCAGAAGACTGATCGTAAAATTTGATGGTTTGTTGACAATGGTGAAGTAATTTTTCAAATAATGCAGTATTCACCGGTTCACTGTTATAATTCATATTCAAATGCAATAAAAATAACTGGAAAGGTTCATTGTTTCGTAGTTTTTGTGGTTTCAGAACTTTGAAGATTAAAATCTCTTTTCTATTAATAGTAGGCCTATTGAATTCAAATTATACCGTACTTTATCTAAATTTTCGGTTTATATGTCGCGGACCCCCAGGGGACCGTGGACCACCACGGTTGGGAACAGCTGAGTAAGAGGCGGGAGGCTACGGGAAAACCTCCAAATCACGAATTATTAACGTATGAATCGATATAAAATTTAAATCCCACTTTAATCTCTCTTATTACTAGCAATTTCTGTTACTATTCACTGTTTGTGTTCATGACACAAGAATAAGTGTTCTTCTACATAACGTAGATTTAATGTACATAGCGTTTTTAGGTTGTTTTAATTTATTGTTCTTCATCAATTGTCCAGGGAAAGATAGACAATATCTATGTCTTTAAGGTATACGTTTTCAATGAATTGGGTTCCCCCTCTGTTCCTGACATAACCAAGTGATAATGCGTCCTGATGTGATTGGTGGTTCAAAAGTGATAAAGGTGCGTTCAGATATACGCGCCGCGAACATGAGCAATTCACTTTTAATCAGCTGACTATTTATGTATTTTAACAGAAACGGTAAGATAAAGATATAAAAAGCTTGGCATCAGCTGATTAACAGTGAATTCCTCATGTTCGCGGCGCGTATATCTGTACGCACCTTAAGAGGTAATCCTGGAAAGATGAGGTGAGATAGTGATCACACAAATATTGCCAAATCATCAAAATAAGTTTATTTAAAAATCGAGTTTCAACATCATACTAGGCATCATCTTCAGTGGAAACTTTTGTGGATTTGACAATATTTGTGTAATCACTTTTTCACCTCACCATGGAGAAGTTCCACAACATTAATGGAGACAGTGTAAATTTAATCCTGGGAAGGTCATAGCAAAAACATTCTTCTTCAATTTGGTGGATGTATATTCACTCAACAAGCTTATAAATATTTCGTATGATATGATAATATAAAAGAGGTTATCCTGGAAAGGTGATAACAATACCATTCTCCTTCAATTTGCTGGTGAAAATAGCTTGATAGATCTTCCGTAAAGGGAGTTTGACACAAAAGAGGTAAGTATCATCCCACCCTTGACATGCCGAATACTGAAATTATCCCAACTTTTGCCCCCACCGCTTATCCATCGATTCTCCAACTAAATTGGGATGATTAACCCACTCATTAAGGGCCATATATGCTAACACTACGTTAGACCTCGTTTACTTGTAGATCTTCTTCTGCTTCAATCGTCCGATTGGTTGGCAGCTTTCCATCTTTGTCTGTCCAGAGCCAGCTGTTTTAGTTGGGTATAGCTCTGGACCCCAAGATCCCGGGTTATCTGCTTCAAATATTGTAGCCGAGGTCTTCCACGAGCCCGTTGTCCACTGATTGCACCTTCCAGTATTGTTAGCGTGAATTCGCTGTGTCTTATAATATGTCCTATCCAAGACATAGTAGATATGGTAGATATGGTAGTATATACTTGTAGATATGGTTGCATTTATTGACCGAGCGAAGTGAGGTCTAAGATTCAAGTCGACGGTTTTTGCATTTCTCTTAATTTTTAATGTTTAATGTTTATATGTTGTGCATTTACGGCGAAACGCGGTAATAGATTTTCATGAAATTTGACAGGTATGTTCCTTTTTAAATTGCGCGTCGTCGTATAAACAAGGTTTTTGGGAATTTCGCATTTCAAGGATAATATAAAAGGAAAAAGGAGGCTTCTTCATACGCCAATATTACCGTAAAAAATCAGACTATAGAATTATTCATCATAAATCAGCTGACAAGTGATTATACAGATGTGTGGAGAAGTCTATTGCTGTATTTCCATAAGGTCTATAGTTTCAATCAGGTACTTGTGGATGAGAATACTGTGTGAGGTCTACTGTTCACAGAACTACTAGTAAATCAGTTGACAAGTGATTACACAGATGTGTGGAGAAGCCAATCTATTGCTGTATTTCCATAAGGTCTATCGTTACTGTTTCAATCAGGTACTTGTGGATGAGAATACTGCGTGAGATCTACTGTTCACAGAACTACTAGTACGGGGTTCAAACAAAAAGCTGACGTTCTAAACGAACATTTCACCGAGTATCTGCATACGGGCTTAAGTTGATCACATTTTTTTATCTTTAGTTATATATACATAGAAGATTAGTGAACAAATAAATAAATAAATATAATTTTATTGCCGCTCAACATTACAATAGTTATGGACAACGTCAACTGTATCAGAGCATATATGGTAACCTCACTCACTGCATCACCAATCTTTTTACTGCTACCTCATTTCCGCTATACAGTCAAACACCAACCCCAATACTCCACCCCATCCTTTCTTCTATACAAAAACTTTTTACAGCTTTCCAGTAGCATAGAATATTCACATTTCCACAGCACAGACGAAGATGCAAAAATATTACTGTTATAGCACAATGTATTTAGAGATAACTGTATTCGAGGTGAACAGTTCCTTTATGAGAAATGCGAACTGAACTATTTCACAAGCTTTGGGAAGTTCTTGAGGGAAATAGTGGGCTATTTTCAAGGCTATGATCGATTGTAACCGAAGAGCTCCTTGTAGTTTCACACAAAAGAAACGGGTGATTTGGATTATTGGTCTGGTTGAAATTAGGCAGAGTAAAATCGTTGCATAGGAACTCAGTAATAGTGATTGAATAGTGAACTCAGACAATGGACAGACAGCACCACGGGAGTCTCGCCATTAACGTTCAACTACAATTGAATAATGTATATGAATGTTTGTGGAAGGAACAGAACCAATGATAAATACCAGCTTGTTTCAAATTCAATACTGGTGGAAACAATTACACAGATTGCGTCTGAAGTACCGCGATTAGCAGCAGCTCAGCTACCAGTTGCAGCTAGGATTTGCTACTTCAGTTATGAGAGGTTCTGGACTAAATCAAATATAATGGTGAACGTTCAGTATCGGTTGTGAGTTGTCTTTAGCATCTCATTGGTTGGCTTGAACATTGTGGAGCCAATTTATAACTAGGGATGGCTACAACAATAAACAGAAGCACTTTTGAGCAGTATTGAAGCAGCCAATAAACGAGTCTTCTGTTGTAGACTTGCTCAACACTGTACTAAACTGTAGTCCAGTACCAGGCCTGTTATATTTGTCTAACTGGTCTAACGGAAACATTTAGAGGTGCGTGGTTAAGCTTGGTGATCAGTTAGCTAGAATGTAGACTCTAGAGTCTAGACAATTCATTGTGAAAATCCTTTTGTGGTAATTGTGTTTGAGTTAATTTGTGATAGTTTAGGTTTATTTTTATTAGAAACTAGCCGTTAGGCTCGCTTCGCTCGCCATATCCGTCTAGCCAGGGGGTTCCGCCCCCTGGACCCCGATTGGATCGTCCAAAAATGAGATCAGCGGAACCTCTGTATCAAATTCTGGACCCCCGACTGGATTTTCCAAAAATGAGATCAGCGGGCTCGCTTCGCTCACCTGCATGTAGACCTCAGCGGAACCTCTGTACCAATTTGAATGTATTATGTCAATTTGATCTCGAAAAACACCTGTTACTATATCGGCGTATCTTTGGCAAACAAAATTCTTCCACCTCAGCTAAACCTGTGTACTGAATTTTTTTAAATATATTTCCATCAATGATTGAAAAAGGTGAGGAAACGCAGAAAAGCTGAGGAAACGCTAATTTTGGCTAACTGGATAAATTGGTATTTAGGAGGTCCTGGATAAATGCATTTTAATCTTCAACTTGGTGCCAACCTAACAAAGTCAACTCAACTCAATGTCAACCTGACAAAATTTTTAATTTAGTTACCAGAACAACTGTTTCGAAGAGGTACTCTCTCTAGATTATAGTTCTATATTAACATATGGTATGGACATTTTAATTATAATTTTAAGATATTGGAATAGGGAGAATATACATGCTAAAAGACGAATTTTAAACCCTTAAAAACCACCCTTAGAGTCAAAATATCGCAAAAAGATTTCTTAGTGCGCCTCTAAAGGGCCAACTGAACATACCTACCAAATTTGAACGTTTTTGGTCCGGTAGATTTTTAGTTCTGCGAGTGAGTAAGTCAGTCAGTCAGTCAGTGAGTGCCATTTCGCTTTTATATATATATAGATTTATTTGGGGCAAGAATGTAAAGCTGCGTACAGATATACGCGTCGCGAACATGAGCAATTCACTTTTAATCAGCTGACTATATCTGTATTTTTACAGAAACGGTAAGATACATACATAAAAAGCTTGGCATCAGCTGATTAAAAGTGAATTGCTCATGTTCGCGGCGCGTAAATCTGTACGCACCTTAATATGACCTCCTGTCTAAAGATGTCTTGACATCGCTATGACTAGTAGCTAGTAATTCGAATCAACTTATTGGAAATCAATATCTCGTTCTAGCCTGGAGGAAAATGTTGAAGAAAAATGTAGTCTCCATCACTAGACTGAAGAGTTTTTTCCGCTAGTAAGGGTCAGTCTAGTTTCTTGTTGTGTTCTCTTTCCCCCTCAGGGTTAAAATTTTGTCTGAATTATCTAGATTTATAACCAACTGATTCTAGTGATAATTTTGATCCTCAATTGATAATTGATAATACAGATAAATCGCTCTCGTTTCGCTTTGTTTTTTTTTCTCGCTCAGGGTTAAAACTTTTCTCTCAATTATATTGATGTACAACTAAGTAATTCTAGTGATAATTTTGATTCTTACTTGACACTTTGATCTAGATGAACTTCATTCATAAATAATCAACCAATCACTATAAATGCATGGATACTTTTTTATTTCGTTTTAAAATTTTTGAATATTTAAACAAAATTTGGGAATGGATTAGTAAGGGCTAAGCCTGATTTTTCATCTTCAATCATTATAGTATGATTATGTGTGTATGTGTTTGATGAATAGAGAAATAAGAGCTATTTTGTAATCAGTTAGAAAATGTCCTCAAGTACTTACCTAATAAACCAATGATTTCAAATAATCACTTTATTTCTTTCATCTTCAATCATTCAAGTATGATTATGTGTGTATTTAATTGATGAATAGTGAAATAAGAGTTATTTCGTAATCAGTTCCGTAACTATGTCCCCAATACTATCCTAATTAACCTATGATTTCAAATAATCACGTTCTTTCTTCCATCTTCAATCATTCTTGTATGATTATGTGTGTATTTATTTATTTATTAGAACAGTCACAAACACGATATTTGGAAAGAGAAACAGGCAATTGCCCAAAACTCTTATTTAATTGATGAATAGAGAAATAAGAGTTATTTCGTAATCAGTTGGATACTATGTCCTCAAGTACTAACCCAATAAACCAATGATTTCAAATAATCACTTTATTTCTTTCATCTTCAATCATTATAGTATGATTATGTGTGTATGTAATTGATGAATGAAGAAATGGGAGTTATTTCGTAATCAGTTTCGTAACTATGTCCCCAATACTAACCTAATTAACCAATGATTTCAAATAATCACTTTCTTTCTTTCATCTTCAATCATTCATGTATGATTATGTGTGTATGTAATTGATGAATAAAGGAATAAGAGTTATTTCGTAATCAGTTAGAAACTATGTCCTCAATTACTAACTTACTAAACCAATAATTTTAAATAATCACTCTCATTAGACGTATCACATGATTGTATGACATATATTACATAAATTAGTAATAATTATATTACATGTATGACATAAATTAGTTAGGACTAAGCATTTTTTTCATTTCAAATCATTATTGTATGCTTATGTGTGAATGTCATTGACGACATAAGTGTTAGTTATTTATAATAATTTGATTGTATGGTATGAATTGTTGTGGTGTCTCTCCATTATTGAAAGAATAAGACTTTGATATTGTCAATACCACTTTTATTTATTCAGCTGAAGATGTGGTAGGTTTTGCCATGAAACCTGGTACTGAATTATGAATTAATTTTCGAATAAATGAAAGTTGTATTGACTATATCAGAGTCTTATTCTTTCAAATGTTAGTTATTTATTTATCCATTTATGATACAAATTACACTGATGTAATAACATTGGTAGATAAGGTAGTCCTTGAAGGTATTTCTTAATCAGTTTAGTACTAAGTCCTGATACATCAACCTACCAAATCAATGATTTCTAGTAATCACAGATGCTTATGTATTACATGTATTCTCATATTAAATGTATGCCATAATGCAGACACAGACCATCATAACTATTACGGTATCGGTCCAGTTGAACGATGGCACATTGTTCCATTACACACTTGTTTCATCCAGCTCCGTATTATTCTTTTCTCCAGTTTAACGGGGCGATCATTCCATCTGCCCAGATGCCATTCAGATTTTACATCGCTGGAAAATAGATTCTGTCGATTTCAATTGCATGGCGAGCGTTTAAAAAAGTAACGTTACCCGAAGAAGAATAATGCGGGAATATTTCTATTGCTAGCGGGCATTGTCTGATATTAAACGGTGTTGGTTGCACCAGATAGACGAAGAGGAAGAGATTCGATTGTCGATTGTTGCGGGGTCGATCGTCGATTTGACGGGCCGTTCGTGAGGACATCCGATTGGTGTTTACGTGACCGTGCGTCTCCCCTATGGTAATCGGTCGGTCGGTTCAACCAATCAGCTGCCACGAATTCTTTTCAGTGCAACTGTCGCGCTGTGGACAACGGTGTCGCGTCGTGTGACAAGTGGCGACCGAATTTGCCCAGTCATGACACGCGCGACACCACGTTCCTGGTAGGGGGGGGGGGGGTCAATGTGAGTCTGTCTTCGTGTAGGAGGCCAACTTGTTGCAGTTTCTTGGATTCTAATCTCTATTCGAAAGATTTAATCGGTTTCATCATTTGAAATTATTTATCTATTCATTTATTTATTTATAAGGTTAGCAAAAAATACAAGAATCGGAAAAGAAAAAACAGGCTATTGCCTAAAACTTCTTCAATTTCCTAATTTAGTTTTAAATTGTCCAAATATTATAGGTTATGTCTATTCAAATTTCTACACCAAATCACAATCTAAAATATAAATTAGAATAAAACAAACAATTTTAAATTTGGATGGATTAATAATAAAAGTTTCTTAAAAACATGAAACAAACTATAAATTCACAAGATAAAGAATAAAAACACTTAAATTTTGAGCTCAAATATATCACATTCACCATAGCTATATTCACCATATAATATAAACACCCTATTGGAGTCGGTCACTGTATATTATTGGTTTGTCTGTAAATAATCAATGAAAAAAATATGAAAAAATCTTTATTAGGCGGAGTTAGGACTTTTAAGCTCTCTCTATCACTCAACCTATTACTCAACCCAATCTATTACTTTTTATTGTTAATCGTGGAAATAATATCCGTAACACTTTATCAATACAATCCATCATTCATCAATACCATAGAGAAACAATAGCATAAGACCAAACAATAGCTTACCATAGAGAAAACAATAGCATAAGTTGATATCCCATGGTATAGGGCGTTTATGTCGCAACTTTTACTGTTATCTCAAGCCGATAGTTCATGTAATTCTTTCCCACATCTTTTTAAAGCTGTGTGACACTGGTAGTCTCTCATATTGTGCCGTTCATACACTCTCACCCCAACAGAACAGTAAAAATCGACAATAATCAACAGTAATCGGCTTGAGATAACAGTAAAAGTTGCGACATAAACGCCATATACCATGGGATATCTACATACGCTATTGTTTCTCTATTTCAATACTTTGTAATGGTTTTGCAGTTTGCTGAATTCTAGTCTCTAGTCGGTGAGAGATTTGATTGGTTTCATCTGGTCAAATGATTGAAATCGGTAACTGATTATCTGATTATTAGTTTATCTGTAAATTAAAATTGAAATTGAAATTATCTTCATTTTTCTTCTTAGAAAGTACAAACAATATACAACATACACAACTTGAAGAAGGTTCCGCACATGGGCACAGCCTGAGAAATAATCTATCAATAATTAATAATTGTGAAAATAGGATTCGTGATATCCCACTCATCATATATTATCCATCATCCATGGATACATTGCAATCAATGAATAATGTGTGTAATGTACTCTTTAGCTTATTTTCCAGCCTTCTCCCTAGTAAGCATATAGTGTGTATTGATATATTTGGGAAGATGACAAGAATAATTAGAATATGAAATAATTATAAGAGAAAATTCCAAATTAAAAGTTGTCAACCACCCCGAAGAGTTCTATTACTGCAAATATTGAGAACAGTTGGAAGGGGATTTGATGAGAGTACTTTCCAAAAATTATGTGCTAGCCCGGGAATCGAACCCGGGTCATTTGCCGCACAGGTAATGTTTTATTTTCATCTGTAAAACGATCTCGAGGTAATTAGTTTGAATTTGTGGCCTGATTTTGTAATTGTGATGACTCAAATTATCTAGAATCTTCAGATATCAGTTTCCAAATTTGATGGACTATGATGTACAGTGGTTCGTGGATGCAATTCAGATTCACTTAATGTAATGCTAATACAATCATGTTCCTAATCACTCTTACAATAAATGAAAATACTCATCTTTTAATCGAATTCATTCAATAAAAATTTTAACAATAGTTTTCAATCATCAAAATATATACAGTTCAAGGCCCGGTTTCAAAAAAAGCCAGTTGAATTTTAACAGTGATTAATTTCACGAGAACCAATCAGAGAAGGATTTTTCGGTAAGACGGCTTCTCTGATTGGTTCTCGTGGAATTAATCACGTTTAAAATTTAACCGGCTTTTGTGCAGCCGGCACAAAAACTTCAAGATGCCAGCAAAGTTGTTTAATACAATCTAACCAAGTTCAAAATTGTTTGTTTTATTCTAATTATTATTTTCAGATTGTGATTTGGTGTAGAAATTGAAATGGACATAACCCATGCATAATATTTGGACAATTTAAATACAATTAATTTAATTTATGATTTGATAAATTATTGTTACCGTTTCCTGGATCGTTAATTCACATCCTATCTTCCCTTCCTCAGCCATGCCTATCTACCTACCTTCTTCCACTTCCCTATCACACACCCTTCCCTTTCAGTTAAACCTTCCTTGCCTATTTACAAGGGAAACACTAGTTGGCAAGGTATTTTCCACCTCTTTATTCCAGCACACATCATTTTACTGTATTTTAATGTGTTAATATCATTGTTACTGTTATTGTTATTGATTTGTTGTATATTGCTTTTACTCATTGTATTTTTGTGTGTTGTGAATAAATCAAAAAATTGAAATTTGAAACTGAATTAGGAAATTGAAGAAGTTTTGGGCAATAGCCTGATTTCCTTTTCCGATCGTTGTATTGTTTTTGGTAACCTTATAAATAAATATTTACCTTACGG
Organism: Nilaparvata lugens; assembly: GCF_014356525.2. NCBI lineage: Eukaryota > Metazoa > Arthropoda > Insecta > Hemiptera > Delphacidae > Nilaparvata > Nilaparvata lugens. The sequence goes on from NC_052504.1 coordinate 9,470,912, forward strand.
GTGTATAATACAGGATGGGTTGTATACTTTACCAAAAGGGATACCTAAGTAAGATAATAGTATATTTCGCACCTAGGGCCGAAAAAAAAAATTTTGCCCGTGGTGTGAACGCTATTTTTCGCCACACAGAAAAATAAACAATATATATATGAGAATAATTGTTTATTAAGCACTTCCAAAAGCAACAGTGGAAGGTCATAGCTCTAGCAAATCTGAGGTAATCTGAATATCAGGAAATTGTCCAAGTATTTTTATTTGTTATTCTGATTTGTCTAAATAGCCTAAAAGATAATGTTCAATTATGTAAGAGGTTGAGTTTATACTTTTTATTCTTCCAAATGACAATAAGATGATATTATTATAAATGTTTTGATTCTTGAATAATAAACACAAATAATGAAAAGTTTTTCGATCAGCTGTTTTAGCACACTTGAAATTTGGCCAATCTGAATGTCAACGTCAACAATGCTTGTTGTCGTTGACTTCGGAAGTTTAGGTTACAAGTTCTATCCTACTCTGAAAATCGAATTTGAATAGTTTATAATATATATCTTATCTGTATTTTATTCATCCATATAAAATGATAGTATCTTATAAATTTTATAAACGTTTCATAAACCATTTTGTAAACACGTTCACATCAAATCAGAATCAGCTGACTCAAGGTTATTTTACAGCCCTAGGGCCGTAAAACTTTTACCGGCCTGGTCAGAAAACAATCATTTTCGGCCTCCATATGAAGCACGAAAACCAGCTCATTACATCCAAGTGGGGCGAAAACTAAATTTAATACGCCACTCAATTAAAGCAGCCCTCGTGCCTTGCGAGCTTACAGCTGAAACATCTCTATCACGCCTCCAGTTAAACTCTTGTTGAAAAACGTACACAGGAATGAAACTCAGCTGTACAGTTGATGAGAGCTAGTAATAGATCCAACTAGAGTCGAGTAGCAAGGATTGCCAAGTGGCCCCTTGTTATAGAATGAACAGTTGGGCTCGTTACTGGTTACTGGGCGCCTCACAGTACTGTACGAACAAGCAAGCTGCTCATTACTATAGAAGAATTCACTGTTCTATACAGGAAACACCTCAGTAGTTCTGTATATTTTATTTGTATATGGTAGCTGACAACGGCTACTTCAGAAACTGGACTATCACTATACTTGTGAGGAATGCAGATTCAGTTTCAGTGCATCTCATCAATGCTTGTGGGTAATTACATATACAGAGCAAAGACCAGCTTCACACTGAGTGTATTTAAATTCCTAGAGCTGTTGGAACGTGACTGACAATCCCTTATTGGGTGCAGACGCGGAGAGTCTGTGTGCAGGGCACTTGATGATTCACTTGGTGATTGCTTTACTATGAGTTGGGAAGGTGGAAGCTGAGAAGAGGGTTGTTGGAGTAAGTGATTGAATTATTCAAAGGCGGAGACGATATTGTGAGAGTGATTATCTGTAAGTGATTGAATTATTCAAAGATGGAGATGATATTGCGAAAGTGATTCTGAAGAAGCAATCTAGATTTCAGATTGTTGCTGTTTCATTCGTGTAGTGTTCCCGTTGATTCACTCAAAGTTAGATGGTACCGTATTGAGCCTGCAAATTCACTCAAAGTTTCATTTTCAATGTTAACTATTTTAATTGGATTCATTAATTTAATAAATAAAAAAGTTTTATGGTTTTATATTTAGACTTCAGAAACTCCTGATGTTTTAATGATTATAATTAAACGAAAATTCAAATTAAATGCTGTAAATTTGGATTTTTGATTAATAATCCTATTATATTAAGCGAGCAATTTCTGTATTTATATATCTGGTTATTTTTATATCTGGATATTTTTATATGTGGTTATTTATGTTTAACGGATCTCGAAAACGGCTCTAAGGATTTTCACGAAATATGGAACATAGTAGGTTTATGATATAAAGATTCGATTGCACTAGGTCTCATTCTTTGGAAAACTCGCTGAACGACATTAAAAGGATAATTTATCCTTGGCTGAAACAGCTGTGGATAGTAAAAAAGTGAGTATGTGAAAAATCAAAATATCGCATCCTCGAAATTCATAAGATGACGTATAACCAGCTGTGAAATATAAACGATCATTTTAGAGAATTGTGTTCGGTTTATCAATAAATAAAAATAACGAGCGAAGCTCGGTGCCCCGATATTAATTATTAATTCATTAGCATTTGAATAAATTCAATATTTCAGTAATTTCCATCCTGATTTTTCAATGGAATAATTACCATAAGATTGGATTATTCTTGTATTGATATAAAGTTGCTTAAAAATTATGTTTCCAATAGAAATGTTTGTGAATTCTTTGAAACGTATCTCCTTTAAATAAACTATTATCAATATTGATACTGTTAGAGTGTTATTATCAACCAGGTTTTCAGGATTTTTCCCACATATTTGAATTTCGTGACATATTAGAATAGAGTAGTTTGGTTTATTTATTTATTCATTTACAATACAAATGACACTGATGTTATTACATTAGTAGATAGAATAGTAAGGTAGTCGTGCTATTATCCTTCCAAATTTTTAGGTTTAGTCAAATTTTAGTCAAAATAAACATGGTAACTATAAATCTTGAATTTAGTTGGCTTTAATTAATTAGAAATATACTACTCGTAACGATATAATATTTAATTATTTTACAGATGGAATTGAATAGAGAATGCATTTATTCAAATGCTAATTAATATATAATTATTATTGAACGAAAATCTTGAATAAATGCTGTAAATCACCTCGAAGACTTCTGCTACTGCAGACATTGAAAACAGGGTGAACAGCTAGATGGAAATTCGATGAGAACTACTATTCAAAAATTATTTGCCAGCCCGGGAACCGGGGAATTTCCATCTAGCTGTTCACCCTGTTTTCAATGTCTGCAGTAGCAGAAGTCTTCGAGGTGATTTACAGCATTTATTTAGGATTTTCGTTCAATAATAATTTAATTATTTAAGAAAATTTGGAACCATGGAAGAGACTCAAACTTTTAAACTTTTTTTAATTTTGTTCAAGCAACTTATTCTATGTTAATCGATGTGAGTAAACGTTCTGGATGAGCATTAAGCAGTAATATCGTTGTTGTAGTTTCCCAACTACCAACTATATGTTGGAAATTGAAAATTCAAGTATAATTCAGTATAATTATAAGTCAAGTTTGAGTGGTAGAGAAGACTTTGAAGTCTCAACTACGCCTAATAGAGAATAGTTCCATTTATAATTCCATTTCAAACTTTCATAGTACTTTTTTCTTTCTACGGTACCACCTAATTTCTAAATGCCTGTATGAGTTGACAAGCCTACCAAAGGGTTTAGGATGAGGCTTTTAAATTACAGAGGGAATCACAATCACTTGTCAGATTTTTACTTGACAGTTGAGAGTAGTTACTTAACATAGAAAAATATCCAACAATTATTCTCACTTTATTACATTTCCATTTCAAATTAATAGGTTTAGTTATCCATTATTTCCTACGGATTTGATAACTTTATAAGATTAAATCTCAGATGTGTCAGGTAACAGGTATGGTATTCGTTTGAATCTTGATTGAATTAGAGTTCTAATGTGTCTTGTATCATTCAAATCAGATTAATATTATCCAATTTCAGAGTGGCATCACCTTCCCGCTGGAAACCACTTAACGGGACTGGAAGTCATGTCGGCTTCCTATTAATAGAAATATTTCGGCTGTCGTTGTGGTTAAGGGCTCTAATTACAACGGCTGCTCATGATCAACCCGCAGTGAAGTTGTCAGTAGTAACAAGAAACTCGGCAGCAGTGTTTTGATAGCATCTTTCCTCTCGAATCTCTTTTACTGTATTTAAAGAATGACCGCTAAATTATCATCACCGTCCTGTTATCCAGTTCAGTGACTCGCGCGTGTATTGACGAATGTAGCCGCGTTTCCGACCCGTCTATGATATTATTATCGGGTCCAAACTTCTTGGGCAAGGAAAGTATTAAAATGTAATCATCACATGATCCTTCTTCCCACGAGTCAATCACAGGTGGGGAGGGGGTGTAATCAAAGAGCGCACATTGAAGAGAGAAGGACCCGGCAAGGACTAAGGACGAAGGAAACCGGTTGATTTGAGGCTCAAGACGTGTCATCAGTCGATAAATTATAGGGGACACAGATGGCAATCACACCAGGGGTTCCAGTGTTTCCTTCAAAGTTGTTTTGATGTTTTTGATGGATGTTGTTGATGTCACTTCAATATCATCTAGTTATTCAATTGCTTTTTTCCTGCCAAAATCTCTTGAAATTAACTCCTCATGACGTATGTAACACGTTCAATAGCAAGTGAGGAATTATCACGCAAACGTTCAGTGGGGCTTACAACATCATGTCATCAAAACTGAAAATTGATATTTCAGAAGTTAGTAGTGTTACATGTACTCGTATACTTTTGTATACAAGTATATTTACAAGTATGTTTACACTTCACTCACGTGGGCTACGTTTTAACAAAAATGATAAAAACAATATAAAAAATCTGGTGTGGCGCACTCACACAACTTTCCTTGCCGTTATGGAAATTGATCACCTGACGCTAGTGCTCCCGCGCATCTCAAGTCTACTATTCAAAGATTTGCGCCAGCTGGTGACAGGGCAATAACGCTGAAGACACACGAGGTGTGCTATATCTCTTCATAGTGAATCATTTAATAGAATCAACAGTTGCCAATAGTTCGCAATTGGATAATAACATTGTCTCGAATTTCGAGCTTATTTTCAATTTTAGGTGAAAATGTTACTAAACATTAGTTGTAGAGATTCTCATGCTGAATCTTTTCCACTGATATTTTTTTGTTTAAATTGTTTTTGAAGCCTGATAATTGGGAATCTAAAATCAAACTTTGCATAGATGGGGCGGAGCTCCTGAAATTTTTACAGATATGGGACTTGTGGCATTTGATAGAGCTTATCGATGACTATTTCAGGTATAACTTTAATCAAAATCGTTGGAGCCGTTTTCGAGAAAATCGCGGAAAACCCTGTTTTTGACAACATTTTCGTCATTTGACAACATTAATTTTTTTCGTAAAGCAATACTTTCCTTACCTATGGTAATAGGGCAAGGAAATAAAAATCTTGTAGTTCCCTTTATTTTTCAAAACTAGATCATTTTCAACTTGAATGTTGGCTCATTCTCAAGTTGAAAATGACCTAAGTTTGGGTCGAAACTAGTTGTTGAACTATTTTAAAGTTTTTAAAAAATAAAGGGTACTACAAGATTTTTATTAACAAGTAGATGTATATTTCGGTGATGCTACTCTCTCTTTCACGCTCTCTTTCATGCTCTTTTTCCCGCTCTCTTTCATGCTCTTTTTCTCGCTCTCTTTCATGCTCTTTTTCTCGCTCTCTCTTCAATCATCTGGCAATTATTGACGTATTTTTGGAAGTCCTCGCGCTGAACGGAAATCGAGACTTCAACTCACTTTTTACTCACATGTTTTACAATGTGTATGTGTCACATGATGGTCGATCTCAAACGCAACTCACACTGAAAGCTAAACATTGATCTGACCGTTCTGATCGTACTCGAAACATTGTCCCCTAAATCTTTGACAACTACTATACTCATAATTCATAGCTGTAGCAAACAATCCTATGTTTTTCACTGTAGAAAACCTACAAAAGACAGTTTTCATTAGAGAGATAGAGGCTAGAATCTCCATTTATGTTATTTGGCAAAAGCTGTTAGATATTGGAGTGAGAAAAGGTTGTCTCACTAATGCGCCTTTTTTGAGGTGGCAACTGTCAAAATTCAGATCCCATCAGTCCATCTTATTGTTATAAACATAAAGACTTCCTGATTAGGTCTAGGGTACATTGTTTTCTCATTACTGAATTCCTGAACATTTTCAAATCAGGATACGGTTAAAGTTGTAGCCAAAAATGAATTATCATGTTGTAAAACTTTATGTGTGAGTGGGAAGACAAGGTTCATACTTGTGGTTCGTGATAGAATTCATTTTTTCAACCAACAAAAAGGTGTTTCTGGTCGGATTATACAGCATCATAGAGACCTGGTTATCTGCAAAACCCATTTTTGTGTATGGCAAGTCTACCAGTTGCACGAGATCATTCACTCACTGGATTTACTGAATGATGTTGACAGAATCTATCAGGGGTTGAAAACTTCGTCTATTTTCTACGAGAAGGAATGGCAGAAGCCAGATTTTATCTCAATCTGTTTATTGGTTTTTCATTCTTCAAATTTGAGTATTCACTAGTTCTAGAATGAAGTACCTGTTTCATGTTTGGAAGTTTTTAAATCAAAAGAGTCACAAACTGTCAAATCCTCATGATCTGCTAAAGAATAAACAACAAGTGATATAAACATTATTTGGAAGATGCAGCGACTTACTAAGATAAATGAGTTGCAAGCTGCAGCCACTTTTCTCAAGAATTTCAAAGATTTGATATTTTTTTATTGGCAGAAATATAAAATTACAACAGATTATTCAAAGTCGGCCGCCTTTGTTATCCAATAGCAACATCATTTATCATATTGAGGAATTCAGGATACCTTAGCGAAATCTTGGATCGCTACTCTATTATTGTGGTGTTGATCATTTCGGCGCTCTTGAAAGTATACTGTTACTGAAGTATCAATAATTGATTAATCGCGTGTAATTTATCAATACCAACGTATTGGTCGGATACAAATTTATTAATTTATCAATGATCATTTGACAAAATAGGATGCGTAAGAATGTTTCTCTAGAACTTTACATGATACAAATTCTCGCCATTAAATGTGTCATGTTAGATTATTATCTCGTCTTGATTATGTTGTTGGTGGGGGAGGGGGGAATTAATGGATGTGGTTGAAGAGTAGTACAAACGAATTCACATCTACAGTGAGTCATTCACTTAATTCATCAACCCGTGGGAAACAGTCTCACAATACAAGGAGGAGCAAATTTAAAAGTTTTAGAATTTATTGTTTATCATCACTCTTACATTGGGTGGGATTTAATTTGTTTCAATTTGAAATGTTTTTTAATAAATTGCTTCTGAAGTAGCCGATTCTGATTAATAACCCATTCGCAAGGTAATGATGATGAGTGGTAACTAATAAGAAACCAATTAGGAATAAAATAGAGATTCGCGTAGATACTCCACTCCAACCTTGGCGGTAAGATGACTCGATAAATCGTAAAATAGAATGAGCTCTTTAGATTTATCACTGAGTCAAATGAGCCAATCAATCGCAATTTTTTTTAAAGATATCAGAATAGTTAGGTAGTCAAGAGTTATGAAAAAGTAATTTGAGAAAGCGTTGGAAAATTCGATATTTGGGAAATTCTCAGCTTCTGAACCAGTTTGATGGGTGATTGAACGCTGGAATGCAACAGTGCTATTTTAGTAACAAAACTAACTGTTATTACAGACGTATCTTGTGATATGATATAATTCAATGGCTATATTTGGAGCAGCAAATTGAAAGCACCATTTTTATCCAGAACAGAGCCGACGAGGCGATTGCAATTTTTTGTCAAGCGTTTCCTCCTCAAGCTAATAATCCGGAGAGAACTGAATCAAAGGTTGTTCCCACACCATTCGTTGTCTCTGTTTATCCTCCAGTTCGTCCTTTCTTCCATTCTTCTCCAATCATGTTCTATTTAAGGCGAATCGAAGACCTTGTCCCGATCTGTTTGACCAAAAGAGATTTCTTACACAATAATAATACATGGGTATTGACTAACCAGCATCAGATGCACAAGCACTAATTTAGATCTCAATTTCCAATTTCATGTTCTATGCACCAGTTGATGTGGCTGTTGTTCTTGACAGGAAAAAGTAGTCCCACCATGCACTTCTTGCCTCTAATCTTTACTACGTCTCTGTAATACGGCTCTAATTTTGATAAACATATTTTTCGGGCAGAATTCTTCCTATCATGAGTGTATCTCCTTACATACACTCTATTACATTTCCTCTATCACTGTGCGAAAGTGAGAGACACAAAAGAGAATGAGATAGTTGTGTAAGTTGTGAATATTTTGTCTCTGTAAATGTATTTTGTATTTTGAATAAATAAAATTGAAAATGAGTTCAAATTCTAATGCATGACAACTATTCTATAGTGATATCCACGTTTTAAAGTCAGCACCTGATCAACATTCGTTTGCTTTCCTTGTCTGTCATCAGGCAAAATAGATAGCTCTATCCTTCCCCAATTGTTCACCGTTTCCAAATCGCTGTGAAGAAATATAATTAATCAACAATATATTCAATCAAAAATAGAGAAATTATTATCAAATCATGAAAAAAAACTATTTTAATGGTGGATATAATATATTTGAGATATAATTGATCATTATATCATATTACATCAGATATACTGGGATCACTCGAAATGCAGCTATCCACTACAGAAGGCCAACTTTACCGTCGTTTCATTTCCACTGACATAGTAACGTGAATCTTACTTTACTAGTAGTTCTGTGAACAGTAGACCTCACGCAGTATTTTCATCCACAAGTACTTGATTGAAACTATAGACCTTATGGAAATACATCAATAGACTGGCTTCTCCACACATCTGTGTAATCATTTGTCAGCTGATTTATGATGAATATAATTATTCTATAGTCTCATTTTCACTCTAATATTGGCGTATGAAGGAGGCTCCTTTTTCCTTTTATATTATCCTTGAAATGCGAAATTTCCAAAAACCTTGTATATACGTCGACGCGCAATTAAAAAAGGAACATACCTGTCAAATTTCATGGAAATGTATTACCGCGTTTCGCCGTAAATGCGCAACATATAAACATTTAAACATTCAAAGATTTAAACATTAAGAGAAATGCCAAACCGTCGACTTGAATCTTAGACCTCTCTTCGCTCGGTCAAGAAATCTTAATCTGTAATTTTAACACCCATATTTCACACTTGGAGAAAGTTTAAAATAATAAGCCCAATAGTGTTTAAGCTTCTTCGAAATTTATCGAAAAAAAATTATATCAAATTCATTATATTGAATGTTGATAGAGTGAAATGTATTCAATATTATTCAACATGATCAAACTTTCAGTTTCTCTCCTACTAAAGCCCCGCACACACATCGATTTTTGTTCGTACGATATTTTGCCGTCCTGATGAATTCTATCAGATTAAACAGATGATTTCAAACAGATGATGTTTGTCAAGTTCCGTTTAATCTGATAGAATTCAAAAGGTAGGCAAAATATCGTACGAACAAAAACCGATGTGTGTGTGCGGGGCTTTACTCTCTCATGCTATGAACTATAAATTTTGAAGCATGAATCTCATGAAGTATTTTAATCATTCCACAAATTAATAATAATAATAATAATAATAATAATTTTATTTCTCAATAAGCATTCATTACAAACACAACATTACTACTAGAAATAATTATCCTATTGAGAAGACACTCCCGAGAAAAATTCTATTTTGGGAGTTGCCATCAAAGTCCATTTGTATAGTTTATTTGATGCAATCAATTAAAAATAGATTAACTTAAACCATGAAATGTAAATATTCTAACAAAAGAGCTTACAGTCGGAATTTTTACAAAAGTTATTAATGTTTTAATAAAAAATGAGAGTGAATGATGGAGACAGTACTACCTTATGTCTAATAGAATATTGTAGTGTAAAACTAGAAGCTTTTTTTTTCAAGAGATGATGAAGAATGAGGCTATGACAATGAACATTAATCTATATTGAAAATGAAAAGAGAGAGATGAATGATGAAAAGCGGCTTTGCCAGTTATTGTCAAAAACAAAAGCAAGTGTAAGAAAGAAAGAGAAGAAAATAGTTCGTTCCGTACCTTACAAGCTTTTATTATTTAATTAAATTTTTAATCCTTTCTTGCTCCAGATACATTCAGTTAAGGTTAGAACTATTCCTAGACCACGCTACTAGTTAACTTCTAAATAATTGTTTCCGTCTGTCCAACACTTCTCTTAGAGTTCTCCTTTATTACCAGAGGTCCATGGTCCAGCAGAGTAAGTCTCCTTCGACTATGCCTGTGTCAAGTATATAGAATAGTATATATTTATACTATAACTTGTAGCTGTGTGTCGTTTGTGAGCTGACATTTATGTGGAGCAGAGGCAGGCAGACCCTCACACCACCACCAAGGACAGTATATCTATCTATCTAATAGTATATCCGTATATCTATGTACCATCCTTGCATCATGGACCACGTGAGGTCACGATGGGTCGCGCTGCCATCTAATCTGCATCACGATTTTCGCACCCCCCACCCCTCATCCTTCAACGCCCCACCCCCCTACACCACGATTAGCGCCGCTGCACTGCACTGTCCACTCTCTTGTCTCATCTTTGGTGTCTTCTTGTACCACTTGTCCTTGCTGAATCTTCCTTCTTCTTGTTTCTCCTTTTTTCTTCTATTGCATCTAGTGTGTTTTAATTTTGTTGTAGTTGATAATTCCTTATTTTTCCTTCATATGATTCACTTATAATTCTTTTTCTTTTGTCACATATTTTGTATCTTCTTCTTGGTTTCTTCTTGTTTTCTTGTTTCTCCTCTTTTTCTGTGTTTCTTTTGTCTCTTTTTCTTTTGTTGTTCTTGATAATTTCGTATTTTCCCTTCATATGATTTCTTTTTCTTTTGTCACATCTTTTGTATCTTCTTCTTGGTCCCTGCTGAATATACCTTTTTCTTGCTTCCCCTCTTTTTTGTGTTTCATCTAGTTTGTTTTATTTCTGTTGTTCTTGATAAACTCTTAATTCTTCAAATCCTTTCCTCTCCTCTTTTTTTTTGTTTCATCCAGTGTGTTTTAGTATTGTTTTTCTTGATAAATTCTTATTTCTTCTTTAAATCCTTTCTTCCTATTTAGCGTATTTTTCTTTTGCCTCATCTTCTGTATCTTCTTGTTTCACTTCTCGGTCCTGAATTTTCTCTCTTCTCACTACAGTGAGGCCCACGTTATAATGGCAGTGGATAAAGATAGAAGAATAGCGATGCCGATTCTCTGCATTAATTAATTATATTTCTACACTGTCAAAAACATAATTGGCATCGTTGTGGACCAAGAAAAGGATAGTACCACCGGCTTTGTCGAATGATTGACAAGGATACCAAAACCAAAGTTGATCAAATACTGTCATTATAACATTATAACACTGTACTCCTCCACCTTCCTTCACCCTCTTTGTTGTTTCATCTAGTCCATAGTGTGTTTCATTCTACTTCAAGAATTATAATTACATATTCCTTCACATCCTTTCCTCGTACTTCTTTTTCTCCGGCCTCATCTTCTTTATCTTCTTGTTTCACTTCTCGTTGTTGAATTTCCTTTTTTCTTACTAGTCCACCTCCTTTCTTTACCCTCTTTGTTGTTTAATCTAGTCAATAGTGTGTTTCATTCTTGATAAATTGATTGTGATTTTTGTTTGGATTTCTATTTTAAAATTAATGAATCCGATAAATTCGAAATTATTGTTGTTCATACATTTTTTGGACTCAAAATAGTGTGTGTAAGTTATCATTTGCATAACCTCAATACTGTGTATTCCAAATTAAGGTTTAAAGCACTTTTGGGCGAATGCCTGTAGTTTTTACCTGCATTGTATCTTCAATTCAATTCAATTCATTAATTCTTTATTGTCATATACAGAGCACAAGAATACATAGATATATGCTTTTAGTATAAAGGAATAAATATCATTCACAAAGATGTATTGCATTATTGACCTAGAATATTATTGCTAAGCCATAAAAAGTTTGCAAGTCTTGAAAAAAATTACTAAACTTGCAATAATTCTGTTATTCAAAATTCCGAGCCATCGGTCGACGACTGCATCGCAAACATGCCCACTATACTGTATATTATTTAATAACAAACAACCACGACACAGCCACCAACCGATGGCCCAAAACAACTAGCCTATTAGCCTGTACGAAATATAAATTACAAAATACATCATTGACCGACACAACAACAAAGGAATCATCTATTGTCTATGAATAAATGAAATGAAATTATCAATTTTCTTTCACATCCTTTTTCCACTTCTTTTTATTTTGTCTCATTTTCGTTTTCTTCTTGTTTCAATTGTCTTTGCTGAATCTTCTTTTCCTTGCTTCTCTTTTTTGTGTTTCATCTAGTGTGCTCTATTCCTGTTATTTTTGATAGATTCTTATTCTCTCTTTCCATGCTTTCTTCCTACTTGAAAAACACAGTTTCATTTTTGTCACATATTTTATTCAATTTATTTATTCATTTATCACATTGTGTACAAATACTTAACATGAGGAAAGGCACAACAGGATCATGCCCAAAACTGTCCCATTTCCAATTTATACTATACTGTCCAAATCAAAATGTTGGTTATAACACTTTCACTTTTCAAAATACAATTTTACGCTCTCCAATACTCAGATAAACAAGCAAATTTTGAATTAAATAGATACTATTGATTTGTACACAGGAGTGGAGTTTCGTGTTGAAACCAACACATCTTTAGCATGTAGTTTATACATGCATCACTACAGCTGAAGAAGTATTGGTTTCAACAGGAAACTGCAGTCATGTTTACAAATCTAACAAATAACGTGGATGTGACAAAATAGAACTGTGTTTTTCGATTATGGAAAAGTTTCACCATTTCAATTCCTATTCAAATTGAAATGATGTCCTGCAATTGATAATATAAATACAGTACCTACAAATCCGGATACTATAACTGAACCTTGCTTGAAAGTATTCCTTAAAAAAAACATCCTATACTTTCCAGTAGGCCTGCCAATGGTTCCCAGGTAACGTGTAATCACAGCCTGTCAGAATAGGTAGGTATTATAAGCGGTTGTAATTAATTTCCAACAGGCATACTCGATGAAAAGCCGAAGATAGTTCGTTCATTGAATGTTAGCCTCGATTTATGATCACTGAAATCAGGGCCTGCCAATAAATTAATAAGAGAGTGCATTAAATAGTGGGGCTGTTAATCTTGTGATGAAGAATGTACATGATAATGAATGTTATGAGGCACATACAAGTAGTGTATGAATATAAACTCCGGTACTATCGAAGATCCGTGTGTGTTCTAAACAACGTTGAGTGGGTATGGGCTGGTGAGAACTCATAGGTGTTATTGGTTAACGGAAATAGTATATTTCGCACCTAGAGCAGAAAATGAGATTTTTCCGTCTCGAAATCGGTTTTCAAGTCCGAGGCCGCAGGCCGAGGACTAGAGATGATTGAGAGCCGGAAAAACATTTTTGCCCGTGGTGCGAACGCTATTTTTCGCCACACACAAAAATGAACAATATATATATATATATATGATAATAGTCGTTTACTAAGCACTTACAAAAGCAGAAGTGGAAGGTGATAGCTCTAGCAAATCTGAGGTAATCTGAATATCAGGAAATTGTCCAAGTATTTTTATTTTTTATTCTGATTTTTTAATAACCTAAAAGATGATGTTCAATTATGTGGGAGGTTGAGTTTATACTTCTTTATTCTTTCAAATTCTTTCAGACATCTGATTTATGATGAATAATTCTATAGTCTGATTTTCACTCTAATATTGGCGTATGAAAGAGGCTCCTTTTTCCTTTTATATTATCCTTGAAATGCAAAATTTCCAAAAACCTTGTATATACGTCGACGCGCAATTTATAAAGGAACATACCTGTCAAATTTAATGAAAATCTATTACCGCGTTTCGCCGTAAATGCGCAACATATAAACATTCAAAGATTTAAACATTTAAACATTAAGAGAAATGCCAAACCGTCGACTTGAATCTTAGACCTCCCTTCGCTCGGTCAATTATCTTTATAGTTCATCTGTATTTTCCTTGTCCTTCAGGTAACTTGATACATCCGATCTAGTTTTTATCAAGACTAAGAAAATCTGAGTATTATAGAATATTTTAACAACTAACAAGTAAAAACATATTATAACCAGTTTGCTAATTAATATTCAACCGCCTCGCCTGCAGCCATAAACCTATTGGCCCACTCCTACTAACTTATATCAGCAGATCGTAGTCTAGTCAAAATCGCACTGATGTTGATCTAGGATTATCACAGAGAGCAAGAGAGAGCGATAATATTCAGGTCAACAGCAGGATGTTCATTCGAAATTCTTTTGTTTGCTAAACTGCAGCCGTCTTTCTTTCTCTTCTTTTTCTTCATATCATGATGCTCTCTGGGTCCATCATTTTTGTCTAATGACGCTCCTTTTCCAGAATTTTTTCCCGTCTGCTATCAAGAAACAACCGTAGTGCAGAGTGGAGAGGAAGTTGGCTATTTCCAAGTATAGAAAATAACGTTTGATCTTGTTCCTTTCCAGCCGAATTGCGCTTTTCGATGGTCAGCTCACGTTCCCCTCTGTACTTCCCTTATCCCTTTCTTGAAAATCGTTTCAGAATATTTGCTCATTCATACTGAATCTCGCTTATACTGATTTCTCTCTCTCTATTTGCTTCCATTCATAAATACCTTCATTAATATAGTATTTAGTAACAAAGAACAGTGATGCCAAAGCAATAGTAGATAAAATACTATGGCAATCCTTGTGTTATTCTTCTTCCAAATTTAGGTGATTAATTAAGTATTAATTTAATAATATCATTTGTGCATTAAAGGCAAAAAATAAACTTTCATTACTCATGATATTTTTCAAAGTTTTTTGATTTTTATATCATCAAGCTATCAAAATGAAAAAGTTTTCTCGGGAAAACATTTTTCTCTGATTATTACTTTTTGAGATATGGGCGCCTAAAGTTTAAATTTTTGGTACAGAACATTTCAAATTCGGTAAGAGATAAATCCATGAGATTTAGAGGATAGATTCTTCATGGTATTGTTGATCCAGTAGAACAAAAACTTCCTGAAAATATCAATTTTTAATATAGTTATTTAATTTACTAAAAATTACCAAAAATAAATTTAGTTATTCAATTTACTAAAAATAACCAAAAATAAATTTAGTTATTCAATTTACTAAAAATAACCAAAAATAAATTTAGTTATTCAATTTACTAAAAATAACCAAAAATAAATTAAGTTATTCAATTTACTAGAAATAACCAAAAATAAATTTTAGTTAGTTTTTTTTGGTAAATTGAATAACTTTTCCAAAAATTGATATTTTCAGAAATTTTTTGTTTTACTAGATCAACAATACCATGAAGAATCTATCCTCCAAATCTCATGAATCTATCTCTTACTGAATTAGAAATGTCCTGTCCCAAAAAATTCAAACTTCAGTCGCTCATATCTCAAAAAGTAATGATCGGAAAAAAAAGGTTTTCCCAATAGACTTTTTCTTTTTGATAGCTTGATGATATACACATCGAGAAACTTGGAAAAATATCACGAGTAGAAAGTTTATTTCTAGCCTTTGCACAGCCTTAATTTGATTATTGCAGTAGTTTTATATATTGCATAGTTTATTGATTGATTTTTGTTATTTATGAGGATAAAATAAATGAAAGAAATTATAATGTTGGAGACATCTCATTGTTACCTCAGTTGATTTGTACTCAGAACGAATACATTCCACAAATGCATAGCACGATACATAAATACTGAATGAAACTGTATTCTGCAATAGCAAATTGTAAATCATAGTGAATTAAAAACATGTACTCTTGATATGTACTATGTGTTATCTAAATTTGGGAGATGAATAGCACAAGGTTACCTTATTTTTCCTCTCCTTGTCATTTTGATAATACAATTATTGTATAAATGAATGAATAAAGAATGATAACAGCCAGGTTCCAGGGAATTATCAGCAGCAACCAATGTAAAGCAACCAACCAATGTAAAGTGAACTAACCAATGTAAAGCAACCAACCAATGTAAAGCAACCAACCAATGTAAAGCAACCAACCAATGTAAAGTGAACTAACCAATGTAAAGCAACCAACCAATGTAAAGCAACCAACCAATGTAAAGCAACCAACCAATGTAAAGCAACCAACCAATGTAAAGCAACCAACCAATGTAAAGCAACCAACCAATGTAAAGCAACCAACCAATGTGAAGTGAACCAATAGCACACACATCTTCAACCTGATCAGTAAAATGAAGCCAATATGATTGCCAATTGTTCCTAAATTTATCATTAATTGAACTCATACAATCATCAGCGATATTCTTTGTTTTTTGAGTATGTATATGTTTTTTATTCATTCATAACTCTACCTTCATTGTATTATCATTCATCACATCATCATCACCTAGGCTTAAAATATTTCTAGAAAGTCGCCTTTGTAAAATAATAAATAGAATAAATGATAATATAGATGCATATTGTTCACCTAATGACTTTGTCAATAACATGTATTTGTTCGTGATAATGAAAACACTTAGACTTTAAATTTGAATTTTTGATTGGATTTAGAATTTTTAATTTGCATTAATCTGAGCTGATTAATTCATTTTTGCTTTTTCGACTTCAGCCTATTCTAGTTCTTTGCCTCTTTCAATGATTCCCATTTTGAAATGAAATAAAAGCACACATATATTGTCAAATTCTACAGTTTTATTTGGTACAGGTCCATGGTTTCGTGGCCACACAGGTCACATTTTGAAGCTGACTAGAGATGAAAGGTAAACATTGAATATTCCAATATACTAATGCTTCGCCATTCGTCTCTATCGTCAAGCCACGTTTACACCAGAGTTGTCAACAAAATATTGTTCACAATTAGTTCATCTTCACTTCAGGGATTAGGTTTATCAATTAACCTGTTCCGGTTCCCAACTCTTTCACAAATAGTTGTCTTCAAAAAAGTAGTCCGTAGAAAACAAGCAAAATGTTGCTGTGATTTGGCAACAATTGCCAAAATTTGTTGAAATTTTAATTGACAACTTTGGTGTGAACGCCCTTCTCAACGCCCATGTCTCCATTCCCTCACACCAAATTTCCTTGGATCTCCCTCGACATGCTCCAATCAATGCTTGGCGTCCTCTCAGCCTTCTTCCAGCTCTGAAAACTCATTTACTGCCTTCCAAGTCACCATTGATAATCTAGATATCGCATACCAATCCGATTTCTCCCATTGTACCGCGCTAATAGAGAATTGTGTGCTAACTAGTTGGACAGAAAAACGAACTAGTAGTGAACCTAGTTAATATAACCAGAGTAACAAACTGTGCATCCCTGGACTATGATGTATGTGTGTTTTAGACGACAAAAAGTGATTTCCTCGGGTATGTAACAATGGTAGACATCATTAGGCGTGAGAAGATGGTTGCGAGCCGCCACTTGTGTGCTCTGCTCTGCTGCGAGTTCAAAGAGCAGTGACTTGAGAATTTATGCAAGACATCAGCTGATCACTGTTGCGGAAACTCATTCGTCGGTTTTTCCTTTTTCGTTTTCTTTTATTGCCGCTTTCGCACATTAAAAATACGTATCTCTCCTTATTCTAATGGGCGCGAATGACTCGTTTTACATGACGGTTAGTTAATTTTATTCGGATGCGTTTTTCTCATTAACTCGTTGCTTATTCGAGTGTGTGGAATTTTTCATAGAGTAATTTATTGTAATGGGATTTCAGTGAGAGGAAGAAAAGGTTGAGATTGGAGATGGTGGAATCGGAAGTAACGGATCTCGTTTTATAACTTGCATCGTCAAAATCATGAAATTTTTAGTAGACATTTGATGAATTATCCAGTGAAATCGTATCCTCCGTTGATAAGTGAACAAATGAAGGGATCACATTTTTCATTGACTAACTTGCTTGGAAGATGATCGATTGACTTATTATTATACAGTTATCGTGTATTTGAGCATATTTATTCATCAATTCAATCAATCAATATAACACAACTTTTAGAAAAGCACCAGATGCTTAAGCCACAAACGATACAATTCTTACAATTCTAAAACGAATTACACACTTCAATTCAAAATCCTTTCAAATTGAGTAATCGAGTAAATGCTCATTTGAGCATGATTTTACATTTGAACAAGATGTAAGAGAAAAACATGGTAAGAGGGTGAGAGCATGGTGGCGCACTCTGGGAGGGAATAGTAGAGCACTTTCTGGACCGCCATTCAAATACATGCATTACATCCAACACTCTGAAAATTGAAGCTACCTTTTCGTTCAACCATTTTCAAAAAAATAGCTGTTCACTATTTACAGAGGATTTCTTCATGCTACTATGAAGATTGAATACATATTTCAAAAATTGCGTTTTATGATATCAGTACATTTATGCAACATGCAACACTCATCCACATTTCTCGTGGAGGAATAACGTTTTCAACACTCTTCCAAATGAAATGATAATGATTATTCTCTATCCTGATTATGAGAATACCAGTAATTTTACTTTCCTTGCCCTATTACCATAGGTAAGGAAAGTATTGCTTTCCGAAAAAAAATAAGGTACCCCAATTTCTATACGTTTCAAGGTCCCCTGAGTCCAAAAAAGTGGTTTTTGGGTAATAGGTCTGTATGTGTGTGTATGTGTGTGTGTGTGTGTAGGTGTGTGTGTGTGTGTGTGTGTGTGTGTATGAGTGTATCGTCTGTGTACACGATATCTCATCTCCCAATTAACGAAATGACTTGAAATTTGGAACTTAAAGTCCTTACAATATAAGGATCCGACACGAACAATTTCGATCAAATGCAATTCAAGATGGCGGCTGTAATGGCAAAAATGTTGTCAAAAACAGGGTTTTTCGCGATTTTCTCAAAAACGGCTCCAACGATTTCGATTAAATTCATACCAAAAATAGTAATTGATAAGCTCTATCAACTGCCACAAGTCCCATATATGTAAAAATTTCAGGAGCTCCGCCCCATCTATGCAAAGTTTGATTTTAGATTCTCAATTATCAGGCTTCAGATACAATTTAAACAAAAAATCTCGAGTGGAAAAGATTGAGCATAAGAATCTCTACAATTAATGTTCAGTAACATTTGCACCTAAAATTAAAAATAAGCTCGAAATTCGAGAAAATGTGATTATCCAATTGCAAACTGTTGGCAACTATTGATTCTATTAAATGATTCACTACGAAGAGAGCAGACCCACTACCTCCGAAAACAAAGCCGTAGTGCATTCCTGTGACGTCAGCACAGGTAGGGCTCCTACACCAATAAAAACACTAGATGATATAGATTAGCTGAATTCAACGAATTTTTATTGGAGCCCTACCTGTGCTGACGTCACAGGAATGCACTACGGCTTTGTTTTCGGAGGTAGTGGCAGACCTCGTGTGTCTCCAGCGTTATTGCCCTGTCACCAGCTGGCTCAAATCTTAGACTTGAGATGCGCGGGAACACTAGCGGCACGTGATCAATTTTCATAACGGCAAGGAAAGTTGTGTGAGTGCGCCACACCTGATTTTTTCACTGTGAGATTTCCACAAATCTAATCTGATTTTTCTCGATTATCATATCGTTTCAGACCCACAAAACTCTTCAGTGTACCAAGTAGTCCATTTCCCATCATTTTATTTTGTCTAATCTTGATCTACTTCAATAATACACTGCAAAATATGACCTGTATGTAAGTCAGTAGTGATTTGTTGAGTTACTTGTTGCTAAACCGCTATGTATGATGGGATTACAACATGTGATCAGATAATTTTATGGGTTAGAAGTCAAGCTGTGCAACAATAATTCAGAAAAGATTTGGGCCATGGTCATTCAAACAAAACCACACACAGAGCGTCCATTCAGAACTCGTTCACTTATACACATCAAATTTCCTTCTATCTCTCCTTGGATTACCGCTATAATTCTTCCATTTTTTATTACTTTGTTTTTTTTGACATACACGGAAGCATGCATTCTCCTTCCAAATGACCCTTCATCGAAAGATGATCATTTTTATTCTCTCTATTCCTTCCTGTCTTTCTTACTTTTTTATTCTTCTTCTTTTCATCATTTTTTCAACACTTTATCTCCTATCAGACCTCTTCTATTGGTTATTATCAGTATGAAAGCTCCATTATTTTCAACACTTTTTTAGTGGTAGACAGAAACTGTCTTGAACTTTTTCACAATTTAGTTAATTCATAAAAGAGTTTGTTCATAATAGAGTCAATTTCAGTATATATATTCTTCTATTGACATTTCTTCTTCTTCTTTTTCTTCTTCTTCTTCTTCTTCTTCATCATCATCTACATCTT
This sequence comes from Nilaparvata lugens, assembly GCF_014356525.2. Classification (NCBI taxonomy): domain Eukaryota; kingdom Metazoa; phylum Arthropoda; class Insecta; order Hemiptera; family Delphacidae; genus Nilaparvata; species Nilaparvata lugens. Next base: position 9,491,067 of record NC_052504.1, read on the forward strand.
CTTATTTTTTCTCTTCATCTTTCTCTTGCTCCTTCCTTTCCTTCCGTCTTATCACAATCATATGGGGTCGGCATTTCCCTATTCTTTTGAAATTCTTTCTCTATTGAAATTTCATTCATGTAGATAAATTTACTTCCTTGTAATTCAACAATTCATCCACTTTTGATGTTCCAAATTCCATTTTCTGAACCAAAACATTTATATTCCCGTCATCTTCTTGTCTTCAATATCATGGTAAATGTCTCCATTTGTTATATTTCCATTGATATCTGTTCATATATCCATGGGATGGGAACTAAAATGCTGATATTCCCAAATAATTTTGAAAGAACATACTAGTTTTTTTACTTCAACAATTTTGGAGAAAAATGATAACAGCTTAGAAAGGCAGTACTAACTCAAGACACCAATAAATATGGGCGGAGCTATGCTAATGTCAGCCACTCCCCAAATTCAACAAACATTCTCATTGGACAACGACTTGCGAGTGACGTTCTCAAACTGCTTTCTCACTATTGGTAGTGAGCTGTGAAGTTTAAATAGCGAATAATCAACCACTAATTAATAAATAATAATAAAGAAATGTTTATTTCCCCAAAAAAAAAACTAAAACTACAACATCAATTACACAAAATATTAGATATATTACATACAATAGTTAGTTACAAAAAATTCTTATAATGTGTCCTCTACTTGTTTAGTTTTTTCTGTATGGAAATTGACCTACTCCACTATGGCGTACCATGTTCTTGAGTAGGTTTTTAATTGACCAATCATACACCTCCTTGATTCTGGAGGCGTAGACTACCAGTTCAACCACTCTTACATTCATTTCAAGTTATTACAAAATTTAATTAAATGGATTCAACGAGAAATTAATGTTAGATTTATGTGACGATGTTCAACTGCATGAGTTGAATTATAGTTTAATTTCAGAGTAGGTAACTTCAACTCAGCTAATAGCTTACGAAGTACCTTAATCATAACTCTGACGCTACATAATGTTTTCGTTAGTTTTTAATTATTTTCATTTATATAAATAGGATTAGAAGATAATATTATATTATGTATTTTAGTTTTTTAGTTTTTCAAAATTATTGTACTGATTTGTTAAGTTCATTTACTTTTGTTTGTAAATTGTCAGTGTTATGAATAAATTTCAATTTCAATTTCAATTTCCATTTCAATTTCAATGATGTTAATATGTAATAAAAGGGTTACTCATTTATTCCCAGAACGACTGAACTAGAGAAGCTCAAATTCAATTGATAGATTCTGCTGGAAGGCGGGATCGTGAGTTTAGAGAGTTTCTTCGACCAATAGTAGACTAATAATGCAGTTGAAAAACAATTTTCCACCTTAATTTTTCAAATATTCTACATTATGAATAAGAAATTTTATAGTTTTAATTAATTGTGTATCACTGGTTTGTTTCAGGTAAGCGATATTCCAAAGTCACTGCATACTATTGCTGGTGAGATACTGTACAAGCAAAGTTTTCACACTTGATCTATTTTAAGTATAAGGTATGTTCAGAAATGCATTACTCTCTTAATATAATTTCAATGTTTCAGTGTTGGAACTAATGTTAAGTTTTTACAATTAATTGATCAATTTTCAAGGTAAGTTCGAAAATGCATCACTCTGATATTAATAATTACAACGTTGTCAGGTTTGAAACTAATATTGATCAATGGAGGATGTCTATTGATGGTGGATGTTGATCAAACAATTAGTAGAAAATTCAACAAATAGAAGGTAAGCTACGTCAAAGATGAGAATGATTTGAAATAATACTGGTTGCTATGCAATCCATAGCCTATAATTATACACTATTTAAAATATATAGTGGGACAATGGTCTTTGATGTTATCACTTTTATTTCCAGGGCTACTAAGATTATTGAATTACAATACAATTTATCAAGTACCCTCTATTTTATCACAATTTGAACTGCTTTCAAGCTTTTTTCAACATTTATCATTCTATCACATTTATTTACACTCTAAAATGGCTCTTAAAGAGTTGGAACTAGTCGTATTGTAATAATATGAAGGGTACTTGATAACTCTTATTGCCTTTCTAAGGTTTTATATCCACAGATGGGAATTACTAAGATATTGCAATTATTTGAATTATTCAATTATTCGCATTTCCATCTATCTGCTTACCTTGTTGTCAATATTTGCAGTAGCAGTCTTCGGAGTGATTTACAGCATTTAATTTGGATTTTCATTTAATAGTTATCAGTATTTGTTTTATATACGATGAAAGTCGTAGTTAGGGTAGGGAGGACCTAAGCCTCAGTAACATGGCGATGTGAAGAAGAAAGATAGAAAATTAACTTCAAAAAATATGAAAAAGATGATTAAAACGCTTGTTAAACAGGAACAAGCAGAAAAGAAGAAAAGGACCAGGAGGAGGTGTAGACGGAGGATTTGTTGGAGGATTATGAGGAGGATTGATTGATTGATTGATTGAGTACTTTATTTATGTAGATTACAATATATACTGGCTTATACACTTATATACAATAGCTTACAATACAGCAAAATTATAGATGAATTTACATAATATAGACTAAGAAAATAATTATTGAACTGTATATGATATGAAAAAGCAGTTTGTAATATAATAACTATAGATAATAATCATATTGTTATTCATCTACATAAATTGGCGGAGCTTTGGACATATCAATGTCCATTCTTCGGAAAGAATATTAAAAATATCCTCCCCACTAACTCTCTACCAAAACGTTAATTTCGTTATTTAAACTAAGGATTTATTTATTAATGGAAATATTGTAAAAGTTTTAATCAATATGAATATTAAAGAGAAAAAAAACAGAAAATTGATAGAGTAAAATAATTATATAGGTAGATAAGATCAAATAATTGATTAATAAAATGAAGTAGGCTGAAAGTAGATCAGGGTTATCAACTTTCAGTAATATACAGCATTATGCAGTGGATAATTGAAATAACATGAGTTTATATAATATATATATATATACAATTCGTTCTATAACATGGTTTAAAGGTTGTATTTGTGGGATGGGTGGGGGATGGATGTCATGTGATCGTTCTAGGGCCGGACAGTTTCAGTCATTTGTTCCAAAAGATGTTTTTTTAAAGTTAGGATGAAGCTCGCTCGGCTCTCGATGGACCTGATAGAAACAGGAAGTGCATTCCATGCACGACAGGCACTGACTAAGAAGGATTTTGTGAAAATAGTAGTTCGATGATTGGGTATCCTTAAAGTACTTTCTCCGGTTCTAGTATGTGAAGCATCTATCCTCCTACCTTCAGAGACAAATTTGAAATCATCTTTAAAATAGTTCGGATTACCGTATATCAAGATATCTCTAACAAGCTTGACTATTCGAAAAAGCCTCTGATCGGGAAGCTTTAATGTTGAACTAGCAATGTGGGCTGGGGTGATATGATCATGGCGTTGGAGAGAGTAGACGAAACGTAGACAATAATTTTGGCAACGCTGTAGTTTATCATTCAGAGTGACTTGCATATCGTTAAGAACAGAATTACAATACATTAAATGTGGGAAGATGAGAGATTGAACCAATAATAATTTAATGTTTCTAGGGAGGATATCGTGCATTTTCTTCAATGCATGCATGGCTGAGAATACCTTTTTACAAGTTTTGTTCACTTGTTCTGACCAGTCAAGAGTATTATTCATAATAATGCCTAAATTTTTAACTGAGCTACAGTAAGGAATGTCATTACTGTCTACACTAATTTTGTAAATCGATTCAAGGTCAATATTGTTTATAAGACGAGAATATCCAATTATAATGGGTTGTGTTTTGATGGGATTAAGCTTAAGGCCATTTTTCTTTGTCCATTCCACTATCGAATTGATATCCTGATTCATTATTCCAACTGTTTCATTAATTTTTGTTATGGACAGCTTAAATAGATTTGAAGGTCGTCTGCATAAGTATGGAAACTGGAGAATTTGATAATGGAAGAAAGGTCATTAGCATACAAAGTGAAGAGGAGAGGGCCTAAAATTGAACCTTGTGGTACTCCATGCATAACGTTTTTCCAAGTTGACTTTTTGTCACCGACAGATACACATTGTTTCCTACCTAACAGATAGGATTTAAACCAAACTAATGAGTTGTGACTGAAACCAAGAATAGCCAACTTATTCAGAAGGACTGTATGATCAACAGTATCGAATGCTTTGGAAAAATCAAATAGGGTGAGGATGGTGCATTTTCTTTGGTCCATAGCTAACCTTATATCATCAGTGACACGAAGCAGAGCTGTCTCAGTTGAATGGAATTTTCTAAAGCCTGATTGAAAGTTATGAAGCTTACTATTGTTGTCTAGAAATTTTACAACTTGAGCATGAATGAGTCTTTCTAGCACTTTGGACAATGCAGGTAAAATACTGATTGGTCTAAAATCCTCAACTTTATTGGGTGATGGAACTTTATTTAGAGGGCGGACCAGAGCAAACTTCCAGTTTTCAGGGAAAATGCCTTCTTCAAGTGACTTGTTGAAAATGTATGTAATGGTTGGTAAAACAGCAAATAACATCTTCTTGATAAATTTAATAGGAATTTTGTCTACACCCATAGCATTACTATGAATACGTTGAATTGCTCTGAAAGTGTCTTCTTCTGAGATTGGATGGAAATGAAATTGATCAGTGATTGGTAAATCTAAGTTTGTAACCTGCTCTTCAAGATCATCAATGTGATTAGCAATGACAACTTCGTCGCGTTGGTTAGAGTGTGAAACGAAATGGTCATTTATATTATTCAATGGTAAGTCAATTTGTGGATTCGATTTCTCTTTGCCAAGCCCGAATTCTTTTATTCCCTGCCAAAGTGATTTGGAGTCTTGTCTATTGTTTGTCATAAACGAATTCAAGTACCTAATCTTTGAGTTCCGTAATTCCTGTTTAACCCTATTTCTAAGGCTCCTATACTCTATCAAACTGTCCAAGTCAAATGTCTTTTTAAATTTTCTATGTGCTTTGTCTCTACGTCCCATCATCTTAAGTATGTCTTCAGTCATCCACGGTACTTGTCGTTTTCTATTAATCCTCCTTGTCACATAAGGTGCATGTTTGTCATACAAAGTCAAAGTCCAATTCTCGAAAGTCTTGACCATGTCATCAACTGAGGGTAATGCTTCAATTTGATGCCATGGAGTCTGAGCCACATCAGTCAGGAAGGCGGCTTCATCAAAGTTTTTGAAGTCTCTATAAGTGATAATTTTCTGTTCTGGCTTGGGTATCTTATGGGAAAGTACACAGTAGATCAAATCATGTCTAGAAATAGCTGGGACTGAGATTTGGCCTGCTTGAACAACCTCATTGGGATCACTAACAATGAGAAGGTCAATGAGTGTGTCTGATTCATTAGTATGATGAGTTGGATCGAGAGGTAAAATAGTCATGTTTAGGCATTGGAAAATTGTAGTCAGTTGAAAGTAGTCAAATTTACGATTTGTCATGTTCAAGTCGGTGTTCATATCCCCCATAACTAGTATACGGTTATAACAAGGCATAAGAGAAAGCAAGGCACTTTCGAAATCTGTGAAATGACCTATTTTTGGTGGGCGATAACAGATACCAACGAGTAATTTATCAGTACTAGATAAGGATAATTCAAGTAGCATAAACTCTGGTCTGGAACAATACTCTTGTTTAGATGTGATTAAAACTTTTGTTTTGATACCTTCTTTCACATAAATTGCTACACCCCCACAAGCTTTATTTAATCTATCATTCCGGAAAAGATTATATCCAGGCAATGCAACAAAATTTGATGAAATACTAGGCTTCAAAAATGATTCGGAAATTCCGATTATATTGAAGTCCTGAAAACGGAAGATTGCTCTGAGTTCATCAATGTGGCAACTGAGGGATTGTACGTTAAGGTGAGCAGCCTTGAAAAGTTTTTTGAAAGAGTGGAGCTTATTTGCTAGAAACAAACCTGCGTCATTATTACTATTATTGAAATAATCATACCTACTTGAGGGCGAGCGAGCTGACGTGTCAGTGAGAGGCATCATGGAAGCAGCAGACCAATCGTGAACCGACCTCAGAACAACACATGACGGGGAAAATGGGGATGAAACTGATAAAACTTAACCTAAATGAAAAAGTCTCTTGATTCGAGTGCATTCAGCATGCCTTGACAGTTCGGCTCCCTTCACTATTTAAAGCATTAGTTCAAAACAAAATTCACTAAACACAATAAGATGTAGATGTGTGGAGTTCCGGTGATGAATAATCCTAATAATCCTAACGAAAATTGAGGAAGAACTGGTAGTGGGAGATCTGGTCCAAGTGGTGATAGAGCGAGTAGGTATCCAGTAGTGGAAGAATCGGGTCCAAGTGGAGGTAAGCGAGAAGGAATCCAGTAGTGGAAGATCGAGTCCAAGTGGTGACAGAGAGAGATGGAATCCAGTGGTGGAAAATCGAGTCCAAGTGGAGATAGAGAGAGATGGAATCCAGTAGTGGAAGATCGTGTTCATGGTGGAGATAGAGCGGAATGGGATCCAGTAAAAACTGAAAAAGAGAAGAAAAAGCCAGCAGAAAAACGAAAAATCTTTGAAGAAAGTTATCAATTGAGAAAAGATACATAATACAACTGATAATGAATAATATCCCCATAAAATTGAAGAGGAATAGTATGATTCAATTTGGGAAAGAATCGAATATTATATGGATAAATATATGGATATTATAATATAATATATGGATACTAGTAGAAGGTAATCAGATAGAAAGAGAAAATGTAGGAAGATAAATAGATATAGAAAGAGAAATAAACATTTGAACATGCTGGATAGCTAGTGAAAAAATCACAGGGAAAATAATGATAACAATGGGGAAGAAAAGAAGAGAAAGAAGGAATGTGCACAAATTGAGAAGAACTTATGAAACTGAACTATAGAATAAGAAATAGAACATTGTATTGTGATCTTGAATTAATCAAGGAGAGAAGAAGAAGAAGAAAACAAGAAGAAAAGAAAAAGAAAGAGAAGAAGAAGAAGAAGAAGAAGAAGAAGAAGAGAAGAAGAAGAAGAAGAAGAAGAAGAAGAAGAAGAAGAAGAAGACGAAGAAGAAGAAGAAGAATAGAAAAGAATAATAATCATCATCGCAAACATCAATATTCAAGTAATCATTATAAATATAAGATCAAGAAGAGAAATTAGAAAGAAAAATAAGAAGTAGAGGAGACGATGGAGAAAGTGCTAGATTATTTTAGATGAGTTTTAAATAGGATTGAACGGTGAAGTGTGAAAAATATTATATAGTATTAGAAGTATAATTAACTATTGGGAGTTGCAATAACAATAAAAGTAGTAAATTGAGAACTGTAATATTTTAGTGATGAATGTCTAAGATAACATTAAATGAAACACAGCCCCTATATAAGCATATGAACAGACTACCCACTATCCCTCAGAGGAGGGAGAAGAAGTAAAATAGAACGAAGAAAAAATAATTCAAATTAGAGAAATAGAAGAAGGAATGAGGCTAATAATTGAGAGTAATTAGTAATTGTTTTATATCCGAAAAGTCTTAGTTAGGGTAGGAATACCTATCTAGCCTCAGTTCATGACGATGTGAAGGAGAAAGATAAAAAAATAATTTCAAAAAAGATCAAAAAGAAGATACAAAAGCTTGTTAGAAAACAAGCAGAAAAAAAGGACTTTGACTTGGAGGAAGAGGATGTGGAGGAGGAAGAGGTGTTGAAGGAGGAGGAGGTGAAGGAGTAGGAGGAGGATTTGTTGAAGGAGTATGAGGAGGAAGGTGAAGAAGTAAAAAAAAACGAAGAAAAAATAATTCAAAGTAGAGAAATAGAAGAAGAAATGAGAGAAAACAGTTGGATGGTTGATAGAAGCAGTTATTTAATGCAGGGATTGGCATGTCAAGGATGACCAAGGACGCCTTGGTAATTGCATGCTAATTGCAGAGCACTGACATTTTCCGTTGCTAGTAGGCCTACCCAGTACCCACTGCTGGGTGGGTTGGTTCATGCACTCACATGTGTATAAATACACATTCTACATTTATACACACACTCTCTGATGCATTCATTATTAACATCTTCCTAGATCTCCTCCAAGCGGTCCGCTATATTCTTCTTTCTATATTACTCTTAGTCAGCTTCTTCTCTCTCATGTAAATCAGTGTATAAACCTGTAAAAAAGCTTGTATATATTGTAACATACATTAATAGAGAACTCCAATCTAATTTAATCTTATCTCCGCTACCTTCCGGTGGATCAGGGATGGTGGGGGCGGCTGGGTTTAGCGTGGGGTGCATCATTGGTCAGGCGCATGTGTGTGTGTGTGTGTGTGTGTGTGTGTGTGTGTGTGTGTGTGTGTGTGTGTGTGTGTGAGCTTTCTTTAAATGCTCTCATACTTTCCATAGTTTTGATACATTCATTGAGACTGAATCTCAAAATTAATTTCTTTAGAATAATTTTAAGAGAATCAAGTTCAACTTAAAGTAAACTCTAAAAGACAGATATAAAAAAATACTCTTCTTCTCTCTCAAAATTAGTTTCATGCTAGAAGTATTTATTAATTTCCTTATTTTTTCATCAAAAATAAAGGCAGTCATTCTATTATATCGTGTATCCTTTAGAAATTATCCTTCTGTTGGTAAAGAGGTTGTATAGTATATAGTATTTAGTATAGCAGTCAAAATAGAGTTTAGTACTCTTGAACGACTAGGTAAATCCGACAGACGTTGTTTTGACTATTCATTCACTCAATAATTATAAATAACATATTTATAGATTGAACTTGGATAAATTTCTTAAAAATTGAATATTTCTTATAGATTGATAAGAAATAATTAATTTGTGTAGAGACAATTTTCCAAACTATCCATATTTATACAAAATGTGTTGGATCTTCTCTGCAATTGGCTGTTATAAGAAAAACGCTACCTATCTTATTATATTAAGGGAGCGATTTCTGTATTTATATATCTGGTTATTGACCGAGCGAAGTGAGGTCCAAGATTCAAGTCGACGGTTTGGCATTTCTCTTAATGTTTAAATGTTTATATGTTGCGCATTTACGGCGAAACGTGGTAATAGATTTTCATGAAATTTGACAGGTATGTTCCTTTTTAAATTGCGCGTCGACGTATATACAAGGTTTCCGGAAATTTTGCATTTCAAGGATAATATAAAAGGAAAAAGGAGCCTCCTTCATACGCCAATATTAGAGTAAAAATCAGACTATAGAATTATTCATCATAAATCAACTGTCGAGTGGATTAAAAAACGCATGCCATGACGCAAGCAATTCAATATCTCAATGTAACTCGGTAAAAAATAAGCAGCTGTGTAGACTATAAATTGCATGCCTCATTGAATGCTATTTTTATGCACTATTAAATAGGATGCAAAAGACTTATAACAGCTTGTCTGGGCGCCTAGATGTCTTCTGGTTTTCTCGCGCTGAATTCCGGAAAGCGTTATATGATAATTAAATCTTATGTAAGCTTGATCTGATCAAATAAATAGTTGGTGTATCAGTGTGGATGTGCATATGGTTTGGGACGACGTTCAGTCTCTAGAACTTTCTGTGCTTTGAACTCGGGCTGTCCTGTTGACAGTATGTCTTGAAGAAGATTAGCTATTGATGTTAAATTTTTGATACACCAACCCCAACAGCCATTAGCCGTTTTTACACCAAAATCTCGCCGACACGACATAAAGACAGGATTTACTCTTATGAGCAGTATAAGAGGAGGCTGCGGTTTATAACTGCGCGAGGTCTACTGTTCACAAAACTACTAGTTTTTATATCTGGTTATTCATGTTTTACGGATCTCGAAAACGGCTTTAACGATTTTTACGAAATTTGGAACATAGTAGCTCATGATATGAAGATTCGATTGCACTAGGTCTCATTCTTTGGAAAACTCGCTGAACGACATCAAAGGGATAATTCATCCTTGGAAAACATATGATAATTTCGTCGTTTCTCGATAACAGAAGATGCGTGTGCCTGTGTGTGAGAGAGACAGAATTATTTCCAGCTGTGTAATCATAATCAATCAGCTAAGAAAGTTAATCATTATTTGACAATTTCAAGTGATTAGTGAGTGTTATTTTGTTGTTCAATTTAGCTTGTATATAATCTGAATTATAATTGTTTGTTTTCAAATGTTTGAACAGAAAATTGAACCTGAATTCAAGTGTATGGAACATAACCTACTTTCTGGACCATTAATAGTGTATAAATCAAAGTTCAGGAAAGAAACAGTTTTGGGCTGTGCCTGTTAGTACTTCCCCAATCATTTTAAAGAATTGTGTTCGGTTTATCAAAAGTCAATAAATACATAACGAGCGAAGCTCGGTGCCCCGATATCTGTAGGTTGTGGGAGCAACATTACCCCACCATAAGTTTGATATTGGATACTTTTTGGTCCCCTGAGTGTATATATGAGTTAGCATACATGTTGGCTTGCAAACCTCCTCCGTGAAATATACTACTCATTCGAGTAAATCAATGAACTTGTATATCGAACTGCTGTGGGAGGAAGTTACAATACTGACTGATCTATGGTTCCTGAGTTCATACAGGAACAACAGTATTTCTGTTAATTAAGTTTGTAGTGTTAATGTTGATGTTGTGGAACTTTTCCATAATTGAATAGACTTAGAACGTTGTCAAAAATCCACTTTAATTAAATAAAAATTAAAAATTAATATTTTACAGGAGCATGCTTTCGTGTGTGTTCACACAGCTGATGATGTGTGAGCACACACGAAAGCATGCTCCTCTAAAATATTAATTTCTAATTTTTATTTAATTAAAGTGGATTTTTGACAACGTTCTAAGTCTATTCAAGTATTTCTGTTATTATAATAGATTAAACTTTTTAAAGTTCTTCTAAAAACAATCCATCTGAAAAATGGTACTAGTTGCGGATATGCTACTAAGCTACTAGACTTACTACTTGAACTAATGATACTAGAAACTGATCTAGTAGTTATTAAGACAATGCAACGTATACAGATTTCATCTATCCAACTTATAACGCGACCATTTATTTCCTCCCTTAAAAGGAGATTGACATCTAGTTTTTGAAAACTATACTGTATTGTAATATTCAATGTTCAATTTTGTTTTATTTTCAATAAATTCTTTATTTCCTCCCTTAAGTAGATTAACATCTAGTTTTTGAAAACTATACTGTACTGTTATTTTCAATGTTCAATTTTGTTTTTTTTTCAATAAATTCTTTTGAAACAAAACTATAATTATTGTCGAATTTCGAAATTGTAGTATCAGACAGACAGTTCAATGAACTTGGAATGCGTTATTTGGAAACAGTTAGTGGGCACTTCCTCGTCGAGGATTGGCGACCTTCAAGTGAAGGAAACAGTTGAGGTTTTTATCAGCTCGTTATGGCGCTTTATCCTATTTTGGCATCAAGTCACTCCTCACTTGCTCTCTTTTCTTCCTCTTTGTCTGTCTCCTTCTCCTCTCTCTCCTTCCTCTTCGTCTCCTCCTCTATTCCTTCCTCTTCGTTTCCTCCTCTTCTCTTTCCTTCCTCTCTATCACCTACTCTCTTCCCTTCCTCTTCGCCTCCTTCTCCTCTCTTTCTTCCTCTTTGTCTCCTTCTCGTCTCTTTCTCTTTCCCCTCTCTTTTCTATTCCTTTGATACTCGCGTTCAGACATTTCACACGATCTGTAGAGTTACGAATAATAAGTGAGCAGGCGGGCATTCATTATTTTCTCGTATAGTTGTCATTGGTCGACCGAGTGAGCTCTCGATCAGTGATAGAAAAACTGCCACCGGGAGATTTTATCGAAATTCTATCTTACCAGTATGAATTTGTTTTCTCCAAATCAAATATATTCAGTTACCTGGGATTTCCATGTAGGATTTTTGCAGCCCTACTGCGTGGTTGTTGAGCTAAAATAATCAATAACAGTTATAATTAATGTAATGATTCCAGTTAGATACAGCTAATTTCAAACTTTTTAGGTACTATCAGAGAAAACTCCTATAATTATTATTAATTCTGCTATTATAATTATAATTAATGCTATTATTAATTCTGTGGTACTATCTTGAGAACTTCTCATCAATTGTCACCAACATAAGTACCAACTTAAGCACCATCTTAAGGACATTGAAAATAGAGCAGCTCAAGAAAAAATTGAAGGACTGGCTGTCTGATAAGTGTTTTCATGACATGAATGACTTTTTGTTGTGATTCTTTTGTTTTGTAATGTGTGATGATCACCAAACAATTTTATTGTTGTACATGTAATGAGTAATAAATTCAAATTCAAATTCAAAAAAGCACCAGTGTTTATTTCGTAGTTCACAATCCCATTTATTGTGATTTTAGTATCTATTTTCCTTGTCGAACCGGCATCTGAGAGTATTTAATTCATTTATCAGATAGGATTCATTCTTATTTGTTCAATTTGGAATTTGGAGTCCCTTCTTATAGAAAAGCTTTCTATGCTCTATGACCAGCATAGTCCAGCTGGATGGTGGATATCAGTCACCCATGAGTCAGCTTTAAGTGGAGAAATTCAATTGAAGTTCAATATGTAATGAAAAAACTACATCGTTAAAATTTTCATACTGACTGCAGAAATGTAGAATGTCTGACTATATAGTTGATGAATTCAGTTTCGAATCAATTTCGCGAAAGTCGAAAATTTGTTGATTTTGCGGTGTATTGTATCTCGTCTTAACATCGTACCACCATCTCCGACCTCCTTCTCCTCCTCGATCTCGTGATATATATTGAATATTGATATTTTCGATTTCGATATATTGTATATCGATATTCTTGATATCAAAATATTGAATATCGATATTTTGGATATTGATATATTTAATATCGATATTTTGGATATTGATATATCGAATGCCGAAATTTTATCAACTGCTATTCGATCTTACCCCATCTTACGATTGTTATTTATTTGCACTTGAAATTGATTGACGAATTATCTAGGTTATATCGTAAATCAAGCTTGTGCTGGAATATCTATGATGTAAAGTAATTAGTTAGGAACTGAATCAGGCTATATCATAAAAGTTTCTCTGCCATAAACTCATTTTAGTACTCATTTTTAAACTCATTATGAGATTATGAGCAATAAACTCATCATTAGTTAAGAACTGAATCAGGCTATATCATAGAATTTTCTCTGCAATAATAGTCCAGTCAATATAGACATATAAAAGAGGGTGTGCTTGCAATATATTATATATATTGTAGTTTTGATTTTTTAATATATTATTCGGGTACATAAGAGAAGTCCAGAACCAATTTCTTCATGCAAAATTTCCTTGTGCTAGATACAGAGTGGCCCAAAAACCTCGAATTTTCGGCTCATTTTTCAGTTTTCAGCTATTACTGCCAAATCTCGTAATCAGACAGAAACATTCGCTGATTATAAAATTCTGAATAAAATGAGGTCATTCGGAACTCTCTATCGCCAATGAGTACTGAGTTATGATTTTTCAAAAATTAGTGAAATGTGAAGAAAAAAATAAATTTTGATGAAATCTTGAAGAAATTGGTTCTGGACTTCTCTTATGTACCCAAATAATATATTAAAAAATCAGGACAGAAATTGCATCAATGTATATAATGACTGGACTATAAGCTAAGCTCATCCATTCAGATTGTACTAGTAAAATGTTGGAGGTAGACAATATTTCAACTGCCAAGTACATCATATGCCTTCACCCCCACCTCTCATCGTGATGCATCCAGTTTTATTGTACTCGAAACAAGCCGTTTTAAAAACTTTGTTGCATTCTTCGTGAGAAATCCAGACCATCCCAACCGAGATATGTCATCTTTATTGTCTTTTTGCATCTTTGTGCAAACATTTCGCTCATGCAACAGCAACAGTGTGTCCATTTGCATCATCAACAGAGTCCGGCTTGTCCTTACTAATTTGTAAGCGATGCATGTACGATGGTTATCCGCCTCGTGACCTGATGTACGAGTACACACACACATGTAGCATGCATGTGCATGCGTAGATCCTGGCAGATTACTCAGATTTATGCCAGCCATCTTAATCGTCTGTGTAAAGCTGCATTAGCCTACTTGTAGCGTAATTCGCTTCTAGAGTAATTCGATGTACTTTAGTATTAGAAGTAGAGGAGTTCTGGTTGGGGGGGTGGTAAGTAGAATGGGTAACGGGTCGGGGGGGGGTGCACTGGGTGCTTCGTCTAAGGGTGATTAGAGCGTCTCTAAAGTACCGCCCTAGCGGCCCCTGTGTCTTAGCGGCCTTAGAACAAGTTACTAAGTACCGTTACTGAATTCAGTCATGTATTTATATCAAGCAATAACAAACGGACCGATTTACTTCAAGTAGGTAATATTTATATATATTTATATAATTGTAGTAGATTTTGTGTAAAAATTTGTGTAATCTATATTATCAATATGGCTCGAATGCAAAGAAATTATTAATCATATAATCTAAGCAATATTTTGGCATTCTTTGTAAGATCTATTTGAATTTAATGGCGGAGGATTGAGATATTTAAATTTTATGCTAATTTGAAAGTCGGAAAGAGGATCTGTAAAACTTGAGAAGGAAGAACCAGCACTCGCCAGCCAGATGCCACCATAAGAGGACCCCAAATATTTTAGAGCGAAGTACCTTATTAATAATTTTGTAAAAATTTAAATTTAAAGTAAATTATTAAATTTCTTAAAAGACTTCGTGATGCTATTGTGAAGCAGAAGTCATTTTTCATTTTTAATTAAATTTATAACCCCTTGGAGGAGACGATTCCGGCTACCATATTCCCGGACCGCATGGAGTTGGATCGACATCGGCGGCTTACAAGAAGATTTTCGACACGTGAGTGATTAAATTTGAATTTAGTGATGGGCGCCCTAGTGCTTCGAAATAATCTGATGATCAAAGCTAGCTCGCCGAAAGGGTTATTATAAATTGAGAAATTAATAAGAGTAATACTTGCGCAAGTAAAAATTAGTATTAAAGGTATTTATTTGAAAGAAAAATATATAGATCAATATTTTAGAAATTTCTATTTAATCAAAGAAGTACGAAATCTAGGCTATCAAACGTATGCATACAATATTTAATTTTTTGCAATACAATTTGCGATAATTTATCATAGTTCTAATTCACTAGATGAATGGCTCTACCTATTCCGTCAGGTGCCGAATCTTGCACCCTGAGATAAAAATATATATTCGATACAAATAAATCTACTAAATACTAGAGATTTTAATATATAGATATATTTGGATTATTAGTGGCTAATTTATCAAGCTGATCTTAGAGCACATATTTATGATTGAATTATCCAAGCAGACAAGTAGTAGCAAGTACATGTCACAGCTACATGCCAAAGAATGCATATGATTTCAAGATAAAGGCACATGGTAATGATTCGTGCCATAAATCTAGAATATAAAGTTAGCCTGTGATATTTTTATTGATTTCAAATATTGTTCTATTTTTATATTATATTTTTTATCGCTCTATATATATATTTTTTGCCTCGACTGATCTTTGCATTATTTATGTAATATATGTGTAAAATTTTCATGGTGTGCAATTTATTTTATATTCCTCATCTCTATAGTATAAGTATCATTTATATATATATATTTATTATTATTGAATTACAAGAGTTATTGGAGAAGCCCATATCTAGGCCTATCAAGATTTTTTAAGACTGAATACTATTAGAAAACCACGCCCTAATTATATTAAATCTCATGCTTTACCGACTGATGCCAAGTAGGAGGCTAATCGTTATTTTAATATAAAGAATAACGTGACAGAAAGACATGTCGCCCAACGTGATAGGCCACGGATACGACAAAGACATGTCGTACCAACGTGGGACTGATGATGAGAGCCAAGCTCATTGAAAAATTATTTGAAATTAGGTCAATAACCATATTGAAAATTATAGATAACTTATACGAGTTGTGAGGAAAACTGGCGAAGGGAAATTTGTATTACTTTTTGGGGAAACAAGAGCTTTAAATAAAGAGAAATTATATGTTTTAAAGAAAATTTTATATTATTATTATTGTAGAATATATATTTTATAGAGAGAGCTATTATATTTTATGGGCCTAAACTGCTAGTCAGAAATCAATGAATAGTATTATTATATTATAAGAGCTTAAGTAATAAATAGGTTACCTGGCTTGTAATGTCCATAGGCCTATCCTCATTTGTGTCCTTATTAATGCCTTGTTGGCCAAAACTTTCACTTTTTTAACAAACACTTGACACTTAATCCATTTTTAAAATATGAGTCTCTTTTCGTCCACGCAAAGTAAGGTAGCAGACACACTGCAGACGGCGATAGTAGCGGAGATCGACGCTGAGGGGGGCGCGATGGAGTCCAACGCCCAGATCTCTTCAATCACCGCCAAGAATCCTGTGAACAGTAATAAACCGTTAAATGTCTCCCAAGAAGCAATAAGAAGGGTTATAGTAGAGGGGATGATCAAGTCATTTTCTAATAGTTTAGAAAAAACAATGACCATGGCAATGAAGGACTTGAAGGCGGAAATGAAGGAAATGCGGGAATCATTGAAGGATACATCGGTAAGAACGGGTAAGGAAACTGCGGACACAATATCAGCATCTACCGCTGAAAATCAAGAACTAATTACAACCGATTTAACAGCAAAAATAGATACTGTCACTTGTGAGTTAAACGAAAGAATAGATAACCTACCAGCACAAAACACTTCGCAAATTCATGAAATAGCTCACCCAAATTCTGATATAAACCAAAACATAGTACAACTTAATTCATTGGAGACAGCCGTTGGAGAACAGCAATTATTTTCATCTGAATTAAATGCCGAAGTAGTAGATAATGAAACAGAAGCTTCTAGTCATTGGAAACAGGCCCAAGAGAAGTTAATACAACTTGAAAATCAAATACATCAATTTCCGCACGAGAATATAGAGCCTACTCCCATAGCAACGTTTGATTCACTACACAGTTTCAATGAATTAGGCCGTTTTGACAATACAGACCGCTATCTCCAACCTAAAGAATTTATAGATCAGATAAAACTAGTTCAATCATTAACACCCACCTCTTGGAATTTTTGGCGTCTTCGATTATCCAGTTTGTTAAGCGGTGAACCTCTGATATTCTTCCAGATCCATAATCACGAATTCAGGACGTTAGACGAGTTCAGTGCAGCTTTCCTGGAACAATATTGGAGTAAAAATAGACAAATGGATGCACTAGCCAATATCATTGCTTGTGAGTTTAATTCTAGGACAGACGACACATCCATCAATTTTGTTAATACCCTTAAACTGAAAAATGCTCAATTAGATGAGCCAATGTGTGATTCAGTTTTAGCAAATATAATCGTAAAAAAGCTACCTTTCCAAGTCAGAACAGCATTGGCTACACAGCCAATAACTAGTTGCAAACAGCTGATAGATTATTTATACAATATACAATCTATGATGGCAATATCAAATCACCGGTCAGATCAAATGTATGCACAGAATCAACCTAATTCAAAAATTAATCAGTACACCAGCCAAGCCTATGAATCAGTACCATATGATCGCTCACGATCTACCCCTCAATTTAAACGCCGCTATAATCATAATCAAAATAACAGCTGGAATAATAGAAGTTTTCAGAATCGTCAAACAAACCATTATCCACAGCAAACCTATGAAAGAAAGTATTATTATGGCCGTGATCGATTTAACACAAATAATGATAACACTCAGAATAATTACGACAAAAATTACAAACCGCCACCTCATCAAATTAGTACAACTTATACATTAGCGCATGCAACAGGAATAAATCAACAAAAAACATGGAACCCAGCACCCAACGACCCGCCACCAGATATACAGAAAACTACATCTAAACAATTATGTCTACATGATAACCCCGATACAACCCACACAAGCTCAGAAAAAATAGATAGAGAAAATAAAGATACTACAGCCTCATATACCACCTTTGTGAACGGTTTACCGAAAATATTAGAAAAACAGATGTTAATACAAGATAAATCACCACCAAAAACCGCCGCTCAACATGTAATTAAAACAGCCCGAAAACATCAACCCCTCTTGAGCCTTATATTCCCCGCCGACGATCCATCACCGCAGGTAGAGCAGCCCGCACATCAAGAGACCGCCACCATACTACCCGCTTTGAAAGTCACACTCGCGCATCAAGAGACCGCCACCGCACCCATGCATCATTCGACCCCACCAAGGCACCCCAAGGAACCCCAGGATAGAGGACCAAGAGGATGACACCAGGGAGGACGGACTACCGGACAAGAGGAGCGACCACCGCAAGGCCCGGAGACGGAAGCGCCCGAGGACACCCAACCGGCATCAGGACGAGGAGGACAGCATACAGGACCGTAGGAGCATGCATCGTAAGGCCCGGAGGCGGGAAGAAGCGACGAAGGAGGAACCACGCGCGCGCATACCGGCCGCATGCACGCTTCAAGAGGCAAAGAAGAACACCGGACCGGCACCGAGGAGAACAGGAACAGAGCATGCATCCGCGGCACATACGCTTCAAGAGGGCAAATCAGCGATGTGACCGGCAAAATGGATCGAATGAATGGATTAAAACTGGAGCTACTAAAATGACTACTACGGATTCGTGCATGGGCAAAAAGGAAATGGAAGATAGACTAATGAAGAATGGGAAGTGGTTAATAAGAGTGGAAGAAATAAGGAATTATATTAATAAAATGGAAGTACTTGACTATTATATGATAAGAAATTATACTATTAAAGAGAAAATAAATGTTTTGATATGGTGTGTAATGTTTGTAAAAATGGCTGTGATATTGATAAAAGACTGTGTTGTAGATATGATGGAAAATATTGTATTGTTGGTATTGAAAGAATCTATTATTGATAATTGGAAATTTAATATTACAAAAATGTTTATTGTTGTAAGCCTAATGAGTTATAATGAGCCGAAATTAAGAATATTAGATGAAAATAATGAAAGGAAGGATGAGTTAAGAGTGCAGGATGATTGGAAAAAGAATGGATTGAAAGGAACTACCATTAATGAATCAAGGAATTGTTTGAAAAAGTATATAAGATACCGGGGTTTTATATTCATGAGGATAAATAAATAATAGGACAGCCTCAACAAACAACAACCGGACAGCAGATAACCGAACGGCCTACAGCAGTATAGCTACAAGCAAAAAGCCAAGATACGGGAAAACCACTACAATTCTACATGAAATATCATCGAATTTGAAATAAATATGATAAGAAGTCAAAGGAAAACAACACTATCAAGCCAATTACTAACCTTCCTTAATAAATTTAAAATTGGTATAGGACCTCGTGGCAACAATCCAATGTTTTAATTCCTTCCAGCCGTCAGAAGCCTGCAATAAGGAAAAGAACAATTTTTAAATATGTAATTAAATTATATACATCAGATAAAAAAGGACACAAGCGGGGATAATAAAATTAAAATTTGTTAATTACCTTTTTAAGAGAAAAAATTGAGCAGTTAGGTTAGTTATGAAAGTCGATAGCAAATTCTGCTGTAACATGTAACACTATGAATTGTAGAACAGCGAACAGCTGACCAAAGCCACCCAAATCAAATGAATGTAATATCTGTGGAACATATGTTTATAAAAAGAAGTACTGTACCCAAAGAGTTATTTATTATTGTTATTTATTATATTTATTAATGTCGATATTTATTTATATGTTTTTATATTTATTACTTTTAATTATGCCACGTTTGTTACCTGAAAAGATTAAAGTGAATACCAGTTACCAAAACCAAAGAGCCATTAGCAAAAGAAAGTATTGTACCTGATGTATAGAAAATTATTTATATTAAGACCTAAGAAATACTATAAGATATAAGCCCAGAAGTTTATGAATCGAAATTATTGTCTAAAAGGAATCATTTATGAGAATTATGAAATGTGTGTAGTTAAGTTGGCAGCCCTGCAAGCGGCGAATTCAAAAATTACTGTGTTGTAAATGGTGTCAGGAGGAGTACGTTTAGAAGTTTATATTTATGATATTTTTATGTGTGTTGAGGAGGAGAATTTGTTATTGTTTTTGATAAAGGTATAAAGGAGATGCAGCAAATATGACTGCGAAATGTGATAGAAGTAGGAGAGTATAATTTATAAATAAAGTATAGTGTATATCAGTGTATTTGAAGGGTGGGTTTTCATTAAAAACATTGTGATTCTCAAATATTTTGAATTCAAACCCAGGGGCGCGTGTAACATATTTAAATTTGGGTAGAGGAAAAACCCTAACAGAAATAGTAATAGGTCTAAAAATAAAGTAATTGGCTAATATCGCCAAGCAGATAATAATCAAGATAAGATAGCATCAGCTTGTTCTGGCTAAATGGTACAAGAACCTAAAAAGGATTTGAAGGAAGTTTACTACTCATAAATAGATTATTTATAAAATATTTGAAGATTGAGGTTAGGTAGATGTATTCACAGATCGGTGACCTAGAGATCGATCAAACCGAAGAACGTAGAATCTGACCAAAACCCCTTGGCAGAGCTTTATTGCAATCAGACGGTGTGCAATGTGAGAAAACACCCGTCCACGTGGCTAATTATTAAGTAGCATGGAATTAATATTAATATATATAATATTAACTAGCATGCAAAGAGCATAAATAAAAAACCAAATAAAAATAATTTAATGTATTCAGGAAATAAGAGTTACCAGGCGCATGAATACCTAATAAAATTTGCATGCACCAATAGTAAAACGGCAGTTAATGGGCGGCAATTGTAGGCCAATTCAAAAATATTTATATATATTTATATAATTGTAGTAGATTTTGTGTAAAAATTTGTGTAATCTATATTATCAATATGGCTCGAATGCAAAGAAATTATTAATCATATAATCTAAGCAATATTTTGGCATTCTTTGTAAGATCTATTTGAATTTAATGGCGGAGGATTGAGATATTTAAATTTTATGCTAATTTGAAAGTCGGAAAGAGAATCTGTAAAACTTGAGAAGGAAGAACCAGCACTCGCCAGCCAGATGCCACCATAAGAGGACCCCAAATATTTTAGAGCGAAGTACCTTATTAATAATTTTGTAAAAATTTAAATTTAAAGTAAATTATTAAATTTCTTAAAAACTTCGTGATGCTATTGTGAAGCAGAAGTCATTTTTCATTTTTAATTAAATTTATAACCCCTTGGAGGAGACGATTCCGGCTACCATATTCCCGGACCGCATGGAGTTGGATCGACATCGGCGGCTTACAAGAAGATTTTCGACACGTGAGTGATTAAATTTGAATTTAGTGATGGGCGCCCTAGTGCTTCGAAATAATCTGATGATCAAAGCTAGCTCGCCGAAAGGGTTATTATAAATTGAGAAATTAATAAGAGTAATACTTGCGCAAGTAAAAATTAGTATTAAAGGTATTTATTTGAAAGAAAAATATATAGATCAATATTTTAGAAATTTCTATTTAATCAAAGAAGTACGAAATCTAGGCTATCAAACGTATGCATACAATATTTAATTTTTTGCAATACAATTTGCGATAATTTATCATAGTTCTAATTCACTAGATGAATGGCTCTACCTATTCCGTCAGGTGCCGAATCTTGCACCCTGAGATAAAAATATATATTCGATACAAATAAATCTACTAAATACTAGAGATTTTAATATATAGATATATTTGGATTATTAGTGGCTAATTTATCAAGCTGATCTTAGAGCACATATTTTGATTGAATTATCCAAGCAGACAAGTAGTAGCAAGTACATGTCACAGCTACATGCCAAAGAATGCATATGATTTCAAGATAAAGGCACATGGTAATGATTCGTGCCATAAATCTAGAATATAAAGTTAGCCTGTGATATTTTTATTGATTTCAAATATTGTTCTATTTTTATATTATATTTTTTATCGCTCTATATATATATTTTTTGCCTCGACTGATCTTTGCATTATTTATGTAATATATGTGTAAAATTTTCATGGTGTGCAATTTATTTTATATTCCTCATCTCTATAGTATAAGTATCATTTATATATATATATTTATTATTATTGAATTACAAGAGTTATTGGAGAAGCCCATATCTAGGCCTATCAAGATTTTTTAAGACTGAATACTATTAGAAAACCACGCCCTAATTATATTAAATCTCATGCTTTACCGACTGATGCCAAGTAGGAGGCTAATCGTTATTTTAATATAAAGAATAACGTGACAGTAGGTATACTTGATGTCGTACCTTGAGAGTAATAAGGCCATATCTCGAAAATCTCATTTTTTCAGGAGAGCGATTCAAAAGTTTCCATCCTTATTATAAAATATTTTTCATCATCCTAGATCGATTGTGATATTTCACATTCTTATATAGATATCTAGCAATGTTTAAGCATGTTTCCAAAGTGAATTACAAAGAAAGAAGGTCGAATAATAATTATGAAAAAATATTGGTGTCAATCCTCACACAGTTATTATTCTGATAGATGGAAAAAAGATACACGATTTTTTCCAAAAGCACTCAGGAATCTACAATACAGTAGTTTGTTACCAGTATTTTGAATAAGTATAGTAGAAGTAAGTACTGATGAAATAAATATGGGATTTCAAATATTATTTTAAAACTTGGGTATCCATGAATTGAAAAAGGATAAATTTTTGCTTCGTTTGTTAACAGCTTTGAACGTGTTATCTGCTCTATAATAAATTTCCAGTGGGTTGGAAATTACTTGAAACCTTATCAATCTACATCCTAATCACACGTAAGTCTCAGACTAATTTGTGGACTTCATCCTCTGTGAAAAACAAAACGTCTATGTAACATAAAATGATTGTTATGAAAATTATTTGATATTACAAACATGAGAATTGGGGTGAATTAATAATAATTACTGATTATTTAGAATGAAATTTATTATTAACAGTCTATTAATAGTTTAGATTACTAATCTAATACTCATAATCATTTTCATTATTCATGGATTCGTCTTTATTTTCTGTTGGTGCACAGCACTGTTCAAATAATTTGTGGTGAACAGACGGAATTGCAAGATTTTTACATAAATCAAGCAGATCTTTATGTTTTTCCAATGTAATTTTCGGAGCTTCATTGTAAGCATTCTTCAGACAATGTGTCGACGTTTTTCTTCCTCTTTGCCTTCTTCTCAAATTGACCTCCTTTTAACTTTCTTGGTCGAACTCGGTCTTATGTGGATTGTGGAATGATAGAGAAGGGGGTGGATATAGGGGTTGATATATAGATATCATACTTTCCTGTTTTAGAGGGATCATTGTTATTCTATTCGTATAAAAACAAATCAACTATCTGTAAACAAGCTTGTGATAATGTCAATTAAGATGAATTCATCAACTTTTTGAAAATACCAACATAAGAATTCATAAGCTTCATTCCTATTCTATTACCTTCCAATCCGTATAATCTTTTTTCTTCTTCTCTTTCTTTCTCCATTTTATTCTTCTTCTTCTTCTTCTTCTTCTTCTTATTTCATTTTCTCATTTATCTACTTTAGTTTATCATCTACTCCTTCCATCCTATTCACTTTCCGTAACTTTTTGGTTTTCCTTCCTCCATTCTTTTAACGAACTTCATGTGCTTCTCCATATCCTGTAACTAATCCTCTACTGCATTTCAATCCATCGTCTCCCTTTCTTCACAATCTTTGTTTTCTACTCGTATTTATATTCCCAGATTCTTCTATCCTGCAGATTCTTCTGCTCTTGCTTTTCCATATCCTTCAAATAATTCTCATCTTCGTTCTAACATCTCATTTTCATACATCCTCGTCTTCTCCTTTCTATTCCTATATTTTCTCATCCTCATTTACCTGCATTCCCCTGCTCTTGCTCCTCCATATCCTACAAATAATCCTCTACTACATTTTAACATCTCATTTTCATACATCCTCGTCTTCTCCTTTCTATTCCTATATTTTCTCATCCTCATTTACCTGCATTCCCCTGCTCTTGCTCCTCCATATCCTACAAATAATCCTCTACTACATTTTAACATCTCATTTTCATACATCCTCGTCTTCTCCTTTCTATTCCTATACTTTACCATTCTCATTTACCTGCATTCCCCTGCTCTTGCTTCTCCATATCCTACAGATAATTCTCTACTACATTTTAACATATCTTTTTCTCCCTGTTTCTAGATTCATGTTTCCGCGAGTTACTGATATTGATATATGACTACATCTCAATGTTGGTGAACTTTGAGCAATATCCTTTCATTGAGGTACTTGGTACATCACCGTGTGGTTTGCGCCCACTCTTTGCACCGTTACTGTTGGTTACATGTTCAGAGTGACATAAGGTACTTGTGTGACCCTTTGCACGACCCTTTGAAGAGTTTGAAGGTCTCTGTCACTTCTCCATCTCGCTCCTACCTCATTCATCCTGTTATTCTCTTTTTCTCACTTCTTCCTTAGTCTTGTCTGTTTGTCTCTGTCACGTCTCTCATCTTGTTCCTTCCTCATTCATCCTGTTGTTCTCTTTTTCTCACTTCTTCCTTAGTCTTGTCTGTTTGTCTCTGTCACTTCTCTCATCTCGCTCCTACCTCATTCATCCTGTTATTCTCTTTTTCTCACTTCTTCCTTAGTCTTGTCTGTTTGTCTCTGTCACGTCTCTCATCTTGTTCCTTCCTCATTCATCCTGTTGTTCTCTTTTTCTCACTTCTTCCTTAGTCTTGTCTGTTTGTCTCTGTCACTTCTCTCATCTTGCTCCTTCCTCATTCATCCTGTTGTTCTCTTTTTCTCACTTCTCCCTTAGTCTTGTCTGTTTGTCTCTGTCACTTCTCTCATCTTGTTCCTTCCTCATTTATCCTGTTGTTCTCTTTTTCTCACTTCTTCCTTAGTCTTGTCTGTTTGTCTCTGTCACTTCTCTCATCTTGTTCCTTCCTCATTCATCCTGTTGTTCTCTTTTTCTCACTTCTTCCTTAGTTTTGTCTGTTTGTCTCTGTCACTTCTCTCATCTTGTTCCTTCCTCATTCATCCTGTTGTTCTCTTTTTCTCACTTCTTCCTTAGTCTTGTCTGTTTGTCTCTGTCACTTCTCTCATCTTGTTCCTTCCTCATTCATCCTGTTGTTCTCTTTTTCTCACTTCTTCCTTAGTCTTGTCTGTTTGTCTCTGTCACTTCTCTCATCTTGTTCCTTCCTCATTCATCCTGTTGTTCTCTTTTTCTCACTTCTTCCTTAGTCTTGTCTGTTTGTCTCTGTCACTTCTCTCATCTTGTTCCTTCCTCATTTATCCTGTTGTTCTCTTTTTCTCACTTCTTTCTTAGTCTTGTCTGTTAGTCTCTGTCACTTCTCTCATCTTGTTCCTTCCTCATTTATCCTGTTGTTCTCTTTTTCTCACTTCTTCCTTAGTCTTGTCTGTTAGTCTCTGTCACTTCTCTCATCTTGTTCCTTCCTCATTTATCTTCAAATAGATTTGTGACAAGAGTTTGTAGTCGCACATTCATCTCAGTGTTGAGTAATACTACCTACAGTCCAGATTGGAGTCAGCAATCCGAGCCATATAGTGTTATCCATATCTAAATACTAACTGGCAGGTAGACTCGATTGGTTCTACTCATCCTCTAACAAGCAGGCTCCGACAAGGAAGGACAAGGAAGGTTGACAAGGAAGGACAGAGAGAAGACATTGAGCAAGAAGGGTGGTTTTCTCGCCTGTTCATGTACAATTTGCCTATACTCAGAACTCACTGCCAACCTATTTTGATCTTGAATAATGATCAATATGAATAATTAATTCTATTTCCGCCACAAAAAAACAATATCATGAATAACAATCTTATACTATTAAACGAGCAACTTCTGTTTTCATGTTTATATGTTTGTATTTCACCGGATCTCGAAAACGGCTCTAACGATTCTCACGAAATTCAGAACATAGTAGGTTTGTATTATAAAAATTCGATTGCACTAGGTCTCATCCCTGGGAAAACTCGCTGAAGGACATTAAGAGGATAATTATTATTCATCCTCGGAAAACAGCTGATAATATTATTTCGTCGTCTGTTGGTGATGGAAGTGAGTGAGCGTGTTCATGTGTTTGGGACTGTGTCAAAATTATGACTCAGCTGTTGAACTTTTGTAATCATTCAATCAGATACTTAGTGCCGGTTGCAAAAAGCCGGGTTATTTTCAATCCTGATTAATTCCAGTAGATCCATCTTTTTGAAATGGTCTTCTCTGATTTGGTCACGTGAAGTTAATCAGGATTAAAATTTAACCGTCTTTCGTGCAACTGAGCCTTTATGAGGGAAATTTTTGCATTCCTCTGGGAATCAATCTAAATTTACTGTGATTAGATAGAACATTTTTGTATGAATGTTATTATAATTTCGTCTTTCGTAATACATTTTTCATGCTTTTGTACTCCAGAGCTAAGCTCGGTCCCCGATATTAACATATTGAACACAACACGAATAGTAACACCATCATCATCATCATCATCATCATCATCATCATCATCATCATCATCATCATCATATGTGCAAGGATTAGGTTATTGACTATTCGGGCACATTTCTTCAAATAAATATTCAAGGCTGTATCCATTCAGGCTACTAATTTTGTTGTCTGCTGCTTTCATAAATTTTCCTCTCTTTTTATTTTCGGCTCTGGTTCAAAACATAGTGGAGTGGCCAAGGTAGCTTGATAGTGTTTGAAATAATAATATATTTGAAAGGGTCATCATATATTCAAATATCATCATCATCATCATCATCATCATCATCGTCATGGATTAGGCTTTTGAAGCCTGTTCCGGCGTCCATCTCTTCCTCGGTCTACCAATATTTCTTCTGCCTATTGGCTTGTGGAGTAGGGCATTCAATGGGAAACGGTCTTCAGGCATTCTAAGGACATGATCTGACCACTTATTTCTATATGTTTTTATCAAACTCAACACTGGTTGAACATCATATTCTCTTCTTATATTTCCATTCCAAATCCGATCCTCTCTTGTGCATCCTTTGACTTGTCTAAAATATGACTGTATTCTTGATTCAAGCTTCCTTGTCAGCACCTATGCTTCACTTCCGTAAATCAAAGTGGGTATCGCCATGGCTCTATAACATTTAACCAAAGTGTTCTTCCGGGCTCTACCTTTAAAAGATCGAGTGATTGCTCCGCATATCAGATTGAATGTTGATATCTTTTTTGGACATCCTGGTCGTAAGTAACCATATGTGATATCGCAGCCTAAATATTTGAAATTTGAAATCTGCTACAAAATCTTGTCTCCTAATACTATTTTTGATCGTATCGGCCACTTACCATTAAAAGTCATGATTTTCGTTTTGATTGCCGAAATTTTCATTTTAAAATGTTGAGCTTATGCATTGCAATTTGTAGCTTGTACTTAGATTCCTGTATGATTACTGTGTCGTCCGCAAACATTAAATGGTTCATATAAGTGCGGGTAAGAGAAATACCCTTGTCAACACGTAGCTGCCACACATGCATAAGCTCATCAACAAATATGATCATATTCAAATATAATCCATTATTCCCAACACTCATAAGCTTGAAGCTACCTTCGCCGCTCCACTACGTTTCAACCCTCCACACATCCACCCTCAGTCTTAATTGAAATGTTCAATCTCAAATCTATCGAGCTCAGTTCTTGTGCAAGGTTTGGTATAAATCACCGAATAACAGATATCCAAATTTGCATATTTGACACTTACCTTGAATTGACGTTTCGAATCCTAGCATGATCTCGTGTGTATTACTATGATAAGAATATTCTCAATTATACGGTTGCTTAATCGCAGGCACGGCCCTAGGGACTTTGCCGCCCTGGGCGAAATCGGCAAACGCCCCCCCCCCAACCAGGTATCCCGTCTAATTGTTTACTTAAAAATTCTCCTGAAGGTTATCAGCTGTTCAAGTTAAAAATGACATTTTAACGAATATTTGACAAATATAAATATTGATGAATAAGTGCATGCAACGAATGCTCAAATAAAGGTATGGAGAGAACATTTTGAAACACAATTTTCAACTCTACAGCTCTTTCAAGGATAGTAAGAGGATTAACATATCAAAAGTCCTCACCCCTACCTCATGTGCTAAAGGAGTGGAGGTGGTTTGGAAGTACCATTTTTTCATTTTTCTCATATACCTCGGAAACTATGCATCTTATGAACATTTGTACACTGTACAAAATTGAAGCTCACAAAATTACCAACAAGTTTTGTTCTCTACATTTTCTTCCTATCTCTTATAGTTTCTGAGATATCCGCTCTTGAAGGTGAAACATTTTTTTAAAAACACTTCTGCCTCCAATTTTTTCTTCTTTTTGGCCTTATAATTTTTGAACGATTGATGAAAAAAAACCGTGCTGATTATAAGCTGACGGAGCATCAAATTATCTTCAATTTGATGTATATTTTCACTATTTTACGCATTTCCCTACGACTATCCTTAAAAGAGCTGTGGAGTTGAAAATTTTGTTCCAAACTTTTCACTCTATAATCTTCAATTGACTGGACTAGAACAGTAACACAAAATATCTGATTAAACTATTTTTATGTTCGGAACAGATACGGTACACAATAAGAAAACATAATCAAGACGGTAGTTCTAAATCAAGAGACTGCAACAGAGTATTGGGCCTATTTAACTTGCTAGGTAATCAAAACTACAATTGCTACAACACGAGTTTGTTCAACACACTTGTTTAATTAAGTAGAACTCGTCTGACCTTTGCATAGAAAAATTCCTTTTCTAGTTCTTCAAGATCTAGGGACTGATCTATTTTATGTTCGCTAGACTACTTAGACGTTCCTGGGACATTGTTGATCTTAGATATATGTCTTCATTAGCTTGAGTTTGGAAAAGCTACTCATAAAATTTTCCTTTTCACATTGAGTTTATTATTTATTTGCATTTAAAAATTTTCCGTTCCTTAAAATTTGCCGCCCCAAAAAATCTGCCGCCCTGTGCGGCCGCCCGGTCCGCCCACCCCTGGGGCCGGGCCTGCTTAATCGATAAAATTGCACTAATCAAACTCTACATTAACGGTTTTTCTTGAGTCCACTAAACCTAACATTCTTAGTCTTAATTGGTTGCGTATAAGGATGTTATCATTGTTATGATGAATTTAACACCTTCAATATAACAGATAAAAACAAACCTCCCAGTTTAACTCCAATCAATCTTCAAGTAGCATTCTCTATGGAAGCCCATGTTCCTTTCTCCAGAAGAATTCTTTAAGCCGATGTTGTTAATCGATTGGAAAAAATTCCTTTCAAGAGATGATGTTGGTTTTTCTCGGATCCTAACATGGCTCATAAACTTTGGACAATAACGTTGAGCAGCAGTGAACATGTAACGTGATTTGATACGTTGTAAATTGTTATTTAATGAGTACTCATTCAGGTGAGTATTCAGTTTCTTTTTGAGGTGGTTCTAATAACTCTCGGGTTTATCTTAGTGGCTGACTAGTTTAGTGTTATTAAATTTATTACCATTAACTGAAGTATGTGATGATGCCAGTCCGTTATATTGGAGATTGTACTGAAGTCAGGCTCTAGCCCACCTACCCTCTTTCATAACAGACTTTACACTTTTTTCATCATTATCTCTGTTAGTAGTTTGTTTTACATTCGAATACCATCAACTAATCATTTCTTAACTCCTGTCTCCTCCTCCTCCATCTTCTTCTTCTCTTCTTCTTCTTCTTCTTCTTCTTCTTCTTCTTCTTCTTCTTCTTCTTCTTCTTCTTCTTCCTTTGTCAGTAGTTTGTTTTACATTCGAATATCATCAACTCACAACAGTTCGACATTGCTAATTAAATAGCCATTAGTTGAAACTAGTATTGAGACTCATGTTCAGCATTTAAACTCTTCACATAAAGGGTATTGATTAAGGCATGATTAGCAACCTTCTTTGATGAGCATCTAGGTTGACTTTTTATCTGTACATGAAGACTTGATTGGAGGGCAAGGAACTATTTCAATAAGCGCGCCTCTCCACTAGGAAAAACTGAAATGAAGTGCATCTAACGGGTGATTCTCATAGAACATAATCTCATGAACTTATGTCATTGTGCAAAAAATCAATGTGAGGACAATGTAGCTGGTGATGATGGTTGGAGCTGAAAATTAGGTGAAATTTTCACAATACAAGGAGCATTGTTGTCAGGTGTACCTGGAAATCTACATGAGATAGAGCTCTCTGAATGATCTCAGATTGTAGAGCGCAAAAATACGCGCAGAGGGATTTTGAGTTATGGTAACAATCGGAAGATATTGTTGATCAAAAACTAAAATTCATTTAAATTGATTTTTTTCTTCAAATTTCACTTATTTTTGAAAAATCATAACTCAGTACTCATTGGAGATAGAGAGTTCCGAATGATCTCATTTTATTCAGAATTCTATAATCTAAAAAAAAACAATAGCAAATTTTTCTGTCCGATTACGAGATTTGGCAGAAATAGCTGAAAACTGGAAAATGAGCCGAAAATACGAGGTTTTTGGGCCACTCTGTATCTAGCACAAGGAAATTTTGTATGAAGAAATTGGTTCTGGACTTCTCTTATATACCCAAATAATATATTAAAAATTCAGAACTACAATATAAATTGCATGCACCAATGTATATAGTGACTGGACTAGTTATAATGTTTGGACAATCGAGATCATACATTAATTTACTGTGAAGGTTATCTTATTCTGAAACTTTACCCTAGTTTCTGAATCCTTCTAGAACTCCATGGTTAGAATGCATTGTGATTAAAATTGATCCCGAATGGTGGTTTGACCTGCTTTCTTACAATTTACTGAACAAAGACCATTTGCTTGTGTTTTGCTTCTATTCTATGAGATTTGTGAGAAGTAAAGCAGTATTTGTCATCGATTCCTATACGAGATGCAATCAAGTTCGAAAATAACAGCTCACTCTATCCAAAGATCTTTTTTATTCCTATAATACAGAAACTTTTTAATTCTGTGTTGGAATATGTACGTCTATTTTCCCTAGATTTTCTCTCTATATTTCAAATCCCTCTTTACTCTCGTAATATTGTATGTGACTGTCACAAAATTAATCGTTATTCACCGTCAATGTTCAACCAGAATATAAACAATCAAGAGATTCCTCATGGAGGATTCATAACTCAAATAATCTTGCTTGTACTCAATTTGGTTGGATATGAAGAAAAAGTGATCTTCGTAATTTCAATAACTTAAATCGTAAGTTTTCTGAAGTAAAGTAAGTAGATATCCCATGGTATAGGGCGTTTATATCGCAACTTTTACTGTTATCCCAAGCCTATAGTCCACGTAGTTCTTTCCCGTGAAGCTGTGTGACACTGGTAGTCTCTCATATTGTGCCGTTCATACACTCTCATCCCAACAAAACAGTAAGAACTGACATTAATCGACAGTAATCGGCTCGAGATAACAGCAAAAGTTGCGACATAAATTCCCTATACCATGGGTTATCTACTTACGCTATTGTTTCTCTATGATACCACTCTTGTAAAAACATCCTATAGTATAGAGTGAGCTGTTACTCTCAGAATTAGTCGTATCTCGTATAGGAATCTATGACAAATACTGGTTTACTTCTCACAAATCTCATAGAATAGAATCAAAACACAAGCAAATGAACTCCATTCATGATGGAAATCTTAGAAATCTTGAGAAATCAAATCTCGTGTTTTCTGAAGTTAAGTCAATATGAAAAGATTGAAATCTTCGAAATTTCAATAACTGTAATAATAATAATAATAATAATAATAATAATAATAATAATAATAATAATAATAATAATAATAATAATAATAATATAATAATAATAATAATAATATCGTGTGACCTGGCTGGCTCAGGTCTGGTGTCAGAGTTTTCAGGTCGCAACTGATCAATTTCAGGGCCTCTGACATGACCTAACGACTCCTTTTTAGGCAGCCGGGACCGACGGCTTAACGTGTCCATACGAAACACGGGAGTGGCCCGAGAAAAATATATTGCCCTGGCTGGGATACGAACCCGGGCCTTTGGATTACAAAGCCAGCATCTAATCCACTCGACTAAGACCACTCCACTTTCAATAACTGAAATCTTGAGTTCTCTGAAGCTCAGTGAATGTGAGGAGATGAAAATATTCGAAATCGTAACTGAAATTTTAAATCCAGGGAAATAGATTAATATGAGGAGATGGTAATCTTCAAACTCCTAATGACTCAAATCTGGAATTTACAGAAGTTGAGTGAATTTGAAGTGATAGAAATCCTTGATACCTTCTTCGAAATCTCCGATAGCTTAATGTAGAATTGGATCATTGCGCATTTACTGTCTACAACAGAAAGAATGGGTCAGTCAAAGACTGAGCAATGAACAACCATGAATAACATCGTGCATAATCATGACAGTTACATTACTATTCGACGCACTACTGCTCTAGTCTTACATTCATTTCATTGCTGTCGATGCTCTTTTTGATCTTCTTGTCTTCTCCTCCTTCTCCTCCTCCTCCGCCGCCTCCTCACTCTTCTTCTTCTTCTTCTTCTTCTTCATCATCATCATCATCTTAATCTTCTGCTTCTCCTTCTTCTTTTCCTTTCATCCTCCTCCACCTCCACGTCCTTCTTCTTCTTCTTCTTCTTCTTCTTCTTCTTCTCTTCTTCTTCTTCTTCTTCTTCTTCTTCTTCTTCTTCTTCTTCTTTCTTCTTCTTCTTCCTTCTTCTTCTTCTTCTTCTTCTTCTTCTTCTTCTTCTTCTTCTTCTTCTTCTTCTTCTTCTTCTTCTTCTTCTTCTTCTTCTTCTTCTTCTTCTTCTTCTTCTTCTTCTTCTTCTTCTTCTTCTTCTTCTCTTCTTCTTCTTTCTTCTTCTTCTTCTTCTTCTTCGTTTCCTCGTACTCCTCATTCCGTGTCCTGTCTGCCATCGGATGGACACTGCAACAATGGAACAAGGCAACATTGTTGTAGTATATAGCGGTTCCATAAGAGGAAGTAGATGAGGAATACCATTAGGAAAAATGAAGATGCGACTAGGAGAAGGAGGAGGAGAAGGAAATAAGAATAAGAGGTGGAGGGGGAAGACCGAAAAGGATCAAACGATATTCGTGAATCAAATTAGGACACACTCAAACAAATCAAGTAACGACCGTTCATTGAATTCGTGTCTGTCTGTGGCTGACAGGTACTAGGAACATTTCAGGCAACCTACGAAAAGATGTGTCCTATAATAGAACCGTGTATAATTTTATGAGGATTGTGCACGCGCATTTTGCGTAGGTGAATTCTTAAACAA
Organism: Nilaparvata lugens; assembly: GCF_014356525.2. Lineage (NCBI taxonomy): Eukaryota > Metazoa > Arthropoda > Insecta > Hemiptera > Delphacidae > Nilaparvata > Nilaparvata lugens. The sequence goes on from NC_052504.1 coordinate 9,524,433, forward strand.
TTTGTAGATAATTTGGAATTCATAATTAGGATTGTTTCACACATATACGGTGGCGCTCGGTTAGTTTTCGGTCGCTGTCGAAAAGTAATTTAGACCTTTATACATGTTCCTCACATGGTGCTTTTATTCTTTTATTGATCCAATTAAACATAATCATATTTCTAAATAATTTGGGGAGGATAACAGGCACAGCCCAGAACTGTTCCTCCCGTGAATTTTTATTTATAAAAATAGTCCAGAATGTAGGTTATGTTTTCTCCACTTTATAAGATGTTGTCTAATTTTCTGACCAAGCACTTGAAACAAGATTTTTTGAAATTCAGAAGATTGAAATCCGAATCAATAATAGAATTCCTCCTACTTGGCACTCAGAACTTTAAAATATTGAATAATTTTAATTCTTATTAGCACGGACTGATTCAATCCTCTTTGGCCCGGTTGCACAACAGCCTGTTAAATTTTAACCGTGATTAGTTCCACGAGAACCAATCAGAGAAGCCGTCTCTTTAAAAAGTCCTTCTCTGACTGGTTCTTTTGAAATTTATCACGGTTAACTTTTGTGAAACAGGGCCTTTGTCTGTTAGATGCTATGTTTATGTTCTGTGTGTATGTTATCAGGTTTTGTATTTTCTTTCTATAGACATGCTTCAGTTGCCTCCAGAAAGATCTATACTATCTGGTCGCCTCTCCCATAGTGAATGGTGGGAGAGGAGTCAAGTTCACCAATAAAGGTTAGGTCCCAATAAAGTTTTGTCCCACAGCACTGTTTTAGATTGTACTGCAGAAATCAGTCGATCCATATCAAGATCTGGAATCTGGAAAAAATTGTCCATTCATTAAATAACTGACTCATTTGAACTAGATTTGTGGCCCGTTTCAGAGTTAGTTCAGCAATAGCACCGGTTATATGCTATCGAGCATTGAGCGCCCAACTAACTAACTATAACTGACTATAACCTAACAAACTAACTATAACTATCGCGCACCTGATACTAGCATTGGACAAATGGACGGGTTATTGCTTGAACACCAGGACTGTTTATTATACTTCCTTAATATTATCTGAAACAGCCACCATTTTGATGATTACTTTTGTTTAGTGACAACGTGGGTGATTACAGTGATTACAGTTCTGGATTCGTACTCTGTGGATTGGTACTACTGAATTCCTCTTCGTAGTAAGTTTGGATTCGAAGTATTGATCCGATAGTTGATCAGTAACTTATCAACTTATTCATCAACATAGTGTTGGATTTCCATTTCACATAATATGATATTGATAATCACAATTTATTGTCTCCTATTCAGCCTCTTTTAATACCAATATCACCCTTTCCTTCGTAACCAACATATTCTTATAACTGTCCTCATAGCTTATTCTTCTACATAGTGTTGGATTTCACATGAATTGATATAACCACAATTTCTTGCTATATACTCGGTGTACCTATATATTAACCCAACAGAGACACACCTACTTTATGCTAACACAGTAGACACACTGGGGTGTTGAACAACCCAATTTAATTTTGCATTTTTCTTTGAAAAATATGAAAGAAACAAGTACTTAGACCATACTTCATCATTTCTTAATCATTTTTGTTCCAAGTGCATACAGAAATCAAAAGTAAAGCACTGCTTATCAATATTTATACTAATTTTAGAAGTATGTATGTTACGCCTAAGTGTTGGAGCTCCTAATCCGGTTTGAACGAATGACTTGATCATTGCCAATGACAACTTCATTAAAAACTCACGTCTCTTCATTTTATTGTTTCGAATCTCAAGTTGTAGAGAATCATAGCATTTAATCCAATCTGATCCATCATCCCATACCACATTCGTAGTGACAATACAAGTAAATCTTTGTAATAAAAGTGTTTGATAAGAGTCCTACGTAAAAGACACTCTGGGGTGTTAGACACCCCAAACGATGAACAAGTTGAGCTGGTGACCTTGTAGAATGCTATTACTGACTGGAAGTGGTGGAGAGTAGTTTGACTACAAACCGGCATATATCACTCTTTTCTTGATAACCAAAAATACTAGTAGTTCTGTGAACAGTAGACCTCGCGCAGTTTTAAACCGCAGCCTCCTCTCATACTGTCCATCAGAGTAAATTCTGTCTGTATCTCGTTTCGGCGAGATATCGGTGTGAAAACGGCTAATGGCTGTTGGGGTTTGTGTATCAAGAATGCTAACATCAAAAGCTAATCTCCTTCAAGACCTACTGGCAACAGGACAGCCCGAGTTCAAAGCAGAGAAAGTTCGAGAGACAATACTATGTTATTTTAGTTATTAATTGCATGCGTTATTGCAAGCAATCAATAGTTCATTCAATAGTGCATAAAAATTGTATTAAATGAGGCATGCAGTTTATAGTCTACACAGCAGCTGATTTTTTACCAAGTTACATTGAGATATTGAATTGCATCATAGCCTCCTCTAATACTAACTCCTCTGTATTAGAGGAGGCTATGATTGCATGCGTCATGGCATGTAATTTATAATCAACTCGACAACTGATTTATGATGAATCCTTTTTCCTTTTATATTACCTTGAAATGCAAAATTTCCAAAACTTGTATATACGTCGACGCGCAATTTAAAAAGGAACATACCTGTCAAATTTAATGAAAATCTATTACCGCGTTTCGTAGTAAATGCGCAACATATGAACATTCAAACATTAAGAGAAATGCCAAACCGTCGACTTGAATCTTAGACCTCACTTCGCTCGGTCAATGAACAGATGATAAACCGGCATTATATTACCCTTTTCTCCATAACCAAAGATATGAACAGGTGATAAACCTGCATCTTTTCTCAGAAGCTTGTCGCAATGAAACATGTATAGTAAATCAATACTGAAAAGTAACGTGTCGTCTGCTAGTCATAATATACTATGATCGGGTTGGAATTCGTGGTCTTCTCTACCCCCCCCTCATCCTTCAACCTCCCACTAGCGTTTATCATATATATTTTCTTATCATCGTGTTCGTGATGAGTGGACTTAGCTTGTGGAAAGTATATCGAGATCGACTTGCTACAACTGAATCTGACACACGTTTTTCAATGGTATTTGGTTTCTGGTTTCCAAAAACTGTTGAGGCCATATCGTTTTGGGTGTAACTAGGATATCTTATCAAAGAGAGATGTACCGTTAAATTTTAAGGCTTTAATTACTAGTCAATACTTATATTAATAATATATATATATATATATATATATATATATATAATATATATAATATAATATATATATATATATATATATAATATATAATATTATGATCAATACCTTGAATTATTAAGGCTTTATTTATTTATTATAGAACAAAAAAGACTACAGTTATCAAGCTCAAACAAGTATTCACTACAATTTACAATCGTATTAAGCAAGTACTAAGTATTAAGTTCATCATGATGCATCACAGCTGCGGGTTTACTTTATCAGATCGTTTAATTTTGATTTGAGAAATCTGAGTTTATAGACAATGTATGAGTAGATTAATTTCTATGTCATATCAGGACATATCGTACTGTGAACTATGGTGAGGTCCACATTATAATGTCAGTGGAGAAAGATAGGAGAGTAACGTTGCCGAACTTCTGTCTTGTCAATGCCTTCTAAAGACGGTAGCTGATACTCAAGCTTATTGATGTAACATTAACTGTTCACTTCGTTTAATATAATCAATTATATTTTATTAAGCAAGAAATTATATTTTTTAATAATTTCATAATGAATTTTTATAATTAAGATGAAATATTTTGTTAATTAATTATCAATTCTACATAATTAAAAGAGCAATAAAGAGATGGCGCTATCCGCTTTGTTGAATGATAGACAAGGATAGCAATACCATTGCTAATCAAACACTGCCATTATAACGTGGACCTCACTATATTATAACTTATCAAGGAGAGAAGTACCATTAAATTTTAAGATTTTAAATACTTTAAAAATTATTAAGGCTTTATGACGAGGCTTCACAGCTTCTTCTTCTTCCTTGCCTTTTTTCCATTATTTGGGGTCGGCTCTCCTGGATGTTAGTCGCCAGTGATTGCAATCTTGGGTCGTCTCTGGCGTTAGTTGCAATTGTCTCATATCCCTAAGCACTAGTGCCATCCATGTTAGGCGTGGTCTGCCTCTGCGCCTTGGCTGTGACTCTATCTCCAGCACTTTTCTAGTCATGTTTTCGGGTGGTCGTCTCTTACATGGCCATACCATCGCAGTCTTCCTTCCATTATTTTTTCAGCAATTGGCACAACTTAAAATGCCACGTAACATGAATGTTCTTAATGTGGTCCAGTCTACTTACTCCTCCGGCCCATCTCAGCATTCTCATCTCAGCAGTATGAAGTTTCTCTGCGTGTTGCTTTTTCAGAGGCCAGCACTCTGCACCATATATCATTGCTGGACGCACTGCAGCTTTATACACTTTGCCCTTAATGTGTATGGGCATTCTATTGTCGCAAAGCACTCCTATCAGCTCTCTCCATTTCATCCAACCCGTATTAATCCTGCTCGAAATGTCTGCATCAATGCTTCCATCGTTGCTGATGATCGACCCCAAATACTTGCATTGCTGAACAACCTCCAAAGGGGTACCTTGCAGGTGTGGTGCCCGACTGACATTGCCACTAAAACCACAGTGCATGTAAACTGTTTTCTTCTTACTTCATCAGATCATTTGATTTAAGAAATTTGAAATCATTTAATTTATTCATTCAATCATTCAAATTATACAATTTCTAGAAACGTAAAACAGAACTTATACACAATAAACTAGTGGATTATGTAAAGATTATTATCTATTTTATCTGAGGACATATATTACTAGTAATT